>NC_057814.1:634169459-634477660 GCF_018294505.1 Triticum aestivum
GGAGGGTGCGGGGGGATCGAGATCGAGATGGAGGGGGATAGCGATGGAGATGGAGGGGGATCGAGATCGAGTGTCCTTATGAATATTCAATATTTTTTCATATTTAATATGAAAAAATATCTTAAAATTTGAAAAAATATTCATGAATTCAAAAAGTGCCCATGAAATTTAAAAATATTCATGAGTTCAAAAAATGCCCATGAAATAAAATCGAGAAATGAAGGCTACAATTTAAATACAATCGATCTTAGCTAGCTGTTTGTTCACAATCTTCTTGCCCTTCTTTTTCATTAATGGAGTTCTTCTCTGGAACGGACGTCCTTTAGGTAGGGTGGTCCTGGTTCTTCTTGTGGTGTATGCTGGTACTTCATCGTCGTCGTCAGGTTCCATCTTCGGGTCGCCGTACTTGTCGAAGTCTTGCTCATTGGTGACTCCATCCATTCCGATGATCTTCCTTTTGCCTCTCCTCACGACAACACGACTGGGTTTTGACGGGTCGGTAATGAAGAAGCATTGGTCCACTTGGGAAGCCAGTACCCATGGCTCATTTTCGCGGTGACGTTTGCGCCCGCGGTCTTGGATTTGGCTTCGGGTATAACCATGGTGGTGAAATACCGGTCTTCTTTTAGGACGATCTTGGCCCATCTGACACGGAACATCGGGACCTTCTCTCCAGCGTAGCTCAGCTCCCAGATCTCCTCGATCCTTCCGTATGATCTGTCCTTGTCGTTACCGGTGTAGGATTCCATCGTTACCCCGGAGTTCTAATAACCATCGCTCTTCATGTCCTTTCCCTCGGTGTAGAATGTGTAGCCGTTGATATTGTACGCCTCATACGTCATCAGGTTGTGCTCGGCGCCCTGTGACAAGGCGAATATGAGTTGTTCTTCCGCGGAAGAATCCTTAAAGGGTACGACAGAAGCTTCTGCTTGAACCAACGCATGAAACATGAGTTGTGCTCTTTGATTATATCTCCGTCCGGCCTCTGTTGGCCTCGGTCATTGTACGTCTTCTCAATAAAGGTTTTGTGCTCTACCACCCAAGGATCGACCACGTCTATGTGTTCTAGCGCGACTAGGTTTTCTCTTTCAAACTCGGCGGGTCGACCCTCGAAGTCGACATGCATTGCGCGGCGACCCTCACGGTGACCCCATCCAGCGAGCCTGCCGATGTGCCTGTTGACAGGCAGACCAACGGGGTTCTCGATGCCTAGATAATTCATGCAGTAGGAGATGCACTCTTCGGTCAGAAAGCCTCTGGACGTGACATGTTGCGAACGTATCCTTTGATCCATTCATCCTTTCGAACGGCATCATGCTGTGCAGGAACGTCGGCCCGAGTTGGATGATATCCTCCATGATATGGACCAGCAGATGCACCATAACGTCGAAGAATGCGGGCGGGAAGTACATCTCAAGCTCCCATAGTATCACCACGATCTTTTTTTTCCTATAGCCTTCTGAGTTGCCTCATGCCAACCGAGTTCCGAGAGATGACGTCGAAAAAGTTGCATAGGCCAAATAGCGTTTCACGGACGTGCGCATCCAAGATCCCACGGATTGCAACTGGAAGTATCTGCGTCATCAGCACGTGACAGTCGTGAGAATTCATCCCACTGAACTTCTGCTTCGCTGAGTCTAGTTATCTGCTTATCTTCCCCGCGTAACCGTAAGGAAGTTTTACTCCTACGAGGCAGGTGAAAAACTGATCAATCTCCTCCTGACTTAGAGTGAAGCACGCAGGAGGGAAGTCATTTCCGGTCTTCTTGGCCTTTTTGCCTTTGCGACGACTTTCCCTGTCCTACTTCGCCTCATCATCATCATCATTAGCGTGAAGCTCCTCCCTGATGCCCATTGATTTCAAGTCTGCCCTTGCTTTTGGCCCATCTTTGGTCCTCTCCGGCATGTTGAGCAGGGTACCAAGCAGACTCTCGCACACGTTCTTCGTGATATGCATGACATCAAGGCTGTGAGGCACACGGTGGATCTTCCAGTACGGCAAGTCCCAAAAAACAGACCTCGTTTTCCATACCTTCAGCAGCGGCTCTTGCGCCTTTCGCTTCTTTCCCGGCTCTGGCGCCTTTTGCTTCTTTCCCGGCAGTGGGCACTCTTTCCAATTTTTCAACAGCTCGTCTATTTCCTCGCCGCTCCTCGTACGCGGGCGTCTTCGGGGTTCGGTTTCACCATCGAACTGATCCTTGCATTTTCTCCATGGGTCATCGTCGCGAAGCCACCTTCGATGTCCCATGAACACGGATTTTGAAGACCCGGCATCTCTATCTAGCTGGCGATACGTTGTGTCATCCATGCACCTGACGCATCCAGAAAATCCGTGGACCACCTGCCCCGCGAGATATCCGTAACCGAGATAGTCGTGCACCGTCGTGAGCAGTGTGGCTCTCATAGGGAAATATTCTTTCTCTGCGGCGTCCCACGTATTGGCTGGCGTTTTCCACAGCGTGTCTAGCTCCTCTTTCAGCAGCCCCAGATACAGATTGATGTCGTTCCCTGGTTGTTTCGGCCCTTCAATTAGCATACTCATGTGAATGTACTTCCTCTTCATGCACAACCAGGGGGGAGGTTGTACATCCACACAAACACATGCCAGGTGCTATGTGTGCTTCTCTGGCTGCCAAACGGATTGACTCCATCTGTGCTCGCGCCAATCACGATGTTCCTTGGATCGTTCCCAAATTTTGGGTGTTCGAAGTTCAACGCTTGCCACTGGCTCCCATCCTTAGGGTGACTCAGCATCTTGTCTTTATTATTTATCTCCGGATCATTTCGTCATCTTCTCGCTTCTTCTCCTCCCTATCCGCGTGCCAGCGCAAGAGCTTTGCTACCTTAGGGTCCGTGAAATACCGCTGCAGATGAGGAGTGATCGGAAAGTACCACACCACTTTTCGAGGAGCTTTCTTCCTCTTCTTGTATCGAGTGACACCGCACACCGGATATGGTAGACTCCGCATGCTCGTCCCGATAAACGATGCAATTGTTCATGCACACATGGTATTTCACGTGCGGTAAATCCAGAGGACACACGATTTTCTTCGCCTCCTCGAAACTGGTCGGGCACTTGTTCCCCTTGGGAAGACGTTCGTGCCAGAATGACATGTTCTCGTCGAAGCATGCATCGGTGATTTTGTGTTTTCCCTTCATCTCCAGAGCCATGAGCGTTACTTTCAGGCGGGTATCCTCGGGCCTGCATCCTTCATACAATGGAGTAACTGCGTCTATCTCCAGTTGATCCAGCTTGGCTTTCCCTCGGGCGGCAGCTCTTGCGTTATCCGTCTGCTTGAGAAGCAGATCTTGAATATGAGGGTCCTGCACCCAGCCCATCGATGGTCCATCGTCGTCTGCTCTGGCATCTTCATCTTCATGATCATGCCCTTCGTCTGCTCCGGCATCTTCCTCATCATCATGTCCAGCATCTTCTACATGATGACTGTGTACTGCATCTACTTCGTGATCATGTCCTGGAGATTCTTCGTCTTCTCGCCCGCCCTCGCCGCGGTTGTCTTGCTGCCCTTCCTCATTTCTTGCCGGCCGGCCCCCATGGACGACTTCATAATCATCTTCATCACCTTGCCACCGATAGCCATCCATGAAACCACGCAAGAGCAGGTGGTCCCGCACCTGTACGGAATCCGGGTCCATAAGGCTCCTCAGCTTGCATCTTCGACACGGACATCTTATCTCCGTCTCGTTATTTTGAAGCATCTCGGCCTTCGCGGAGCTCAAAAACCTATTCACGATGCCTTCGGTCATCGTGCGGACCATGGTCGCCTGCGGGGTAGAGCAAAACGATATTTTAGAACCAAGAAAAAATTTGGCATGACTTTGCCTAAAAATAGGACCAAAAAGAATGAATAGTGCCAAAATTCTTGCCGAAACGGAAATGAATCAACATTCCGGCAAAATATTGGCAACTATCACATTTCAAATACTGGTACCTGCAAACACAAACATATATGCAACACCACAAACATACATAGATCTAGCTAGGCCATAAAAAGTGCATGTGCACGTTGTTGGAGGGAGAAAAAAGTAGATCTACAACATAAAGAAAGCTTTCCCCTTACTTACCTATCAAAAAAAGGTAATTTAACCACTTAATTTGGATGAATCTATGGTGCAAATGAGGTGAGGAGGAGGAGGCACCCGAGACAAGCTTGGAGGAGGAGGTGGGGAGAATGAAGTGGGGAAAGTGAGAGTGTAGGTGGCTGTCCAAAATATCTAGCTGGTCCCAGGTTACTAATGACGCACCACCAACAAATGCGCCATTAGTAACCCAGGTTACTAATGGCGCACCAGCTGGCGGTGCGCCATTAGTAGTTTTGCAAAAGCAAAAACAAAGTAGTGGCGCACGGGGTGACTGGTGCGACATTACTAGTTAAAACTAGTAATGGCGCACTGCGCCCCGGTGCGCCATTACTAGTTAAAACTAGTAATGGCCCACTGCGCCCCGGTGCGCCATTAGTATTTTTGAAAAAAAAGAAAAGAAAATTTTTTGTTAGTAGTGGCGCACCATGGTTGTGGTGCGCCATTAGTGTTATAGACACTAATGGCACACCGGCACACGGTGCGCCATTAGTATTTTTGAAAAAAAGAAAAAAAATATTAGTAGTGGCGCACCATAGTTGTGGTGCGCCATTAGTGTCTATCACACTAATGGCGCACCAACACACGGTGCGCCACTGCTATATAGTAGTGGCGCACCGCATGTCTGGTGAGCCATTAGTGTGCATATTTTCTATAGCCCTTTTCCTAGTAGTGTAACAACCACATGTTGTTTACCAAACTCCTATGAGTTAACACTGATACATGATCTCATAGCACAATGACACTGTCACCATGCACAACATTTGTCAGATGTTTTGATTGTATTGTATGCTTGTTTATGATTGCTCTTTTTATGATAGATTTTTCGATGAGCGAAGGGTAGCTTTATCAAGATTGTGTATGTGAAGAATTTCATCAATTACCAAGATTTGTTTATGTGAAGGACATCTACGATTACCAAGCGTTGCATTTCTGACAATACAATGCAGTACCTGGAATAGGTTAGCAACATGTTTACCCTAAACGTTGATTCGCTGATGTAGTATAGGCTCGGGACTTGGCAGCAGGTGAATGCATCGTTGGATCATGCACTTTGGATGTCCCCATTGAATGCTCCAACGATTGAGTGTGCACTTGAATTTCGGGACCTTTCCTTTTCGAGTGATATGCATCGATGGTTGATGCGCTCTGGAGTCCCCATTGTTGCACCGTTAACTGAGCACGGTTGAAAAACAAAACTCCTGTCATCTCTGGGAATTGGGAGGGTTCTCATCAATAGTTAGGAATGGTAGACATGTCTTTTACTTCTCGCCTTGATAAATCAGGTTGGAAACTCTTTTACTCATTCGTTACATTGGAGGATATGTTGTCATTAGGTGTATCTTGCGAATACATTCAATGTACCGACCCTCGTGGTTGCGACATATCATATTGCAGGATTTTCCGTGTTGAAAGAGAGATACGAAGTTGGGGTTACCATGCTATACTCAATTGCTGCATGTGAGTGGATGGACACCGCAGGATATTATTTTATTTTCCTCTGCATAATGTATCAAGCTAGCCCTTGGGCTCGCAGGTATGTAATGTATTGGAGACTGGATCTGCGATGTAATACTTTGACATGTGTTATTTTCTGGTACTTCATCATGAGATGTGCGTGCCAACAAACGATTCAGGGACTAGCACATGAAGCATAGAGATTCGGGACCCTATCGGGGCCAGGTCGTCAGACCTGGCAACTGCACCAGCCAGAGGTGCGTTTGCCAGATGGACAACATGGTGAGCGACAGCGTCGCCGGCGTGCTTCATGCCAGTGGAAGCAAGAGCGGGGACCAACGTAAACGGATTGTGAAGTTCAGAGGTATTTGATACCATGTTGACGAGGGAGATTAGGGAGAGAGTTCACCACGCTTGATTATGCACCGGGCCTGGTGTAGATGTACAGTTTGATCGCCACAGCCTGGCGATCGTGGTGGTGCTCCATAACCTGGGACCGTGCGCCACTCACTTGCCTCAACTGGCAACACGATCCATATAAGCTAACCATATGATGTGCTACCTAGGAATACAAGTGTAGCCCATACGGTAGTTCCTATAGAACCTATCACTATAATAGCTGATAGGGCCAAGCGGAACGAAAATGGTTTAGCGTGGGATCGTAAATGAAAAGGATTGGTCCCACACGAGGTTTGGGAATAGGTGATTGTCTAATAGTGAGCAAGGCAATCCTGAGATTAGAAGCGGCGTGTTTCGTTATTAAACCACGAATTACAAATAGTTGAAAAAGCTTTGGCAAGTGTGTGATCGATTTGGTCAAGCTGTGTAGGAACAAGGTTCAAATCGTTCATTCGTTAAGATGCCTCAACTACATACATCACTACACTTACTTGACACCTATTTAAATAGCTCATCTCGCCGCAACTATATTTCTAGAGAATTATATGACTTAGTGCGGGCTAATTGCATTTTTTGTATGAACACTAAATGAAGCACTGAATGGAAATAAAAAAAAAGTTGGACGCTTTTTCATCTTAGATCAACAAAATAACTATCTGTTCTAAACTAATATATAATCCCTTTTAGTAATCCATTCTTATTCTATAGATTCTAAATGAATTTCCCTAGAAGGTAGAGGATGATCCATGAATTAATCGAACTAACACCAGCAACCTCTAGGGCTGTTGTAGCATCTACAATCACCGGTGCCAACAAAGCCTCCTCGCTGGTAATGCTTGCGTATGCAAGCAGTTCAAAGCCAGCCATGGCCTCGGAAAATCATCGGTGTGGGCATTCACGCAGTAGGGGCAGTCTGGGGTGGAGGTGGAGACAGAGGAGAGGATGGAATCAGGTCAAGGCCGCGTCGTCCATACTGTCTCGAGGAGAGCGGGAGGAGGAAGAGATAGAGAAGGACATGCTGCAGAGAAAAAACGCGTGGAAATATAAGACTATAGGAGTAATTCGAGTATTTGACAAAAACTACCACAATAGGGGTAACCGTCCCACAGAACTACCACTTTCAAAAAAATGACCGAAAACTACCGAAAATTTCTAATTTTGTGACAAAAAACCACCAAGTCGTGTGATTGTCGTTTTAGCCAGTTTAAGTGCTTTCTTGACGGGGCTGGCCCACATGGCAGGCCGACGCATGCCCTAACGGCTAACGGCGCCCACTCGCGGCCGTTAGTGGCCCGGCCCAGTTCGGTCGGAACCAGCTCTCCCTCCAGGTCAAAACGGTCGACCGACACTCCTCTTCGTCTCACTCACTCCTCTCCCCCGAGCTCTCTTCTTCCTCTGTTTCCTCTTCTTTCTCAACTCCGGCGACTGCGAGCCGGCGGCGCGAGGATGCCTTCGTGGCCCAACAGCAACGAGTCATACGAGGCCGACGATGACGAGTACTTGGATGATTACAACAGCATGCAGATGGAGTATTTTGTAAGTGAGCTCACTCTGTTCTCTCCTATGCTAGGGTTAGGGTTAGGGTTTGAAGATGCTCTTGATTTCTTCCATGTTAGGTCTTATGTATGAGGTTTTGTGGCTGATATTTACGGGGTTGGTACTGCAGCAAACTCCTGACACGATGATAGATCCAAGTTTCTGTGGTCTTGTGGTTGAATCTGATCGTAAGTGCATCCTGCACAGGCGCAGACCAGGCAGGATTGTGGCATTTTAAGGGACTGACACTGGAAGGAGTGAAGGAAATATGCCCTAGAGGCAATAATAAAGTAGTTATTTATATTTCCTTATATCATGATAAATGTTTATTATGCATGCTAGAATTGTATTAACCGAAAACTTAGTACATATGTGAATACATAGACAAAACATAGTGTCCCTAGTATGCCTCTACTTGACTAGCTCGTTAATCAAAGATGGTTATGTTTCCTAACCATAGACATGTGTTATCATTTGATGAACGGGATCACATCATTAGAGAATGATGTGATGGACAAGACCCATCCGTTAGCTTAGCATTATGATTGTTACAGTTTTATTGCTACTACTTTCTTCATGACCTTGTGTGCTATCAAACGTCACAACGTAACTGGGTGATTATAAATATGCTCTATAAGTGTCTCCCAAGGTGTTTGTTGGGTTGGCATAGATCGAGATTAGGATTTGTCACTGCGTGTATCGGAGAGGTATCTTTGGGCCCTCTCGGTAATGCTCATCACTATAATCCTTGAAAGCAATCTAACTAGTGAGTTAGTTACGGGATGAAGCATTATGGAACGAGTAAAGAGACTTGCTGGTAATGAGATTGAACTAAGTATGATGATACCGACGATCGAATCTCGGGCAAGTAACATACCGATGACAAAGGGAACAACGTATGTTGTTGTGCGGGTAGACCGATAAAGATCTTTGTAGAATATGTAGGAACCAATATGAGCATCCAGGTTCCGCTATTGGCCATTGATTGGAGATATGTCTCGATCGTGTCTACATAGTTCTCGAATCCGTACGGTCCGCACGCTTAACGTTCGATGACGATTTGTATTATGAGTTATGTGTTTTTGATGACCGAAGTTTCGTCGGAGTCCCGGATGAGATCACGAACATGACGAGGAGTCTCGAAATGTTCGAGACATAAAGAATGATATATTGGACGATGTTATTCGGACACCGAAAGAGTCCCGAGAGGTACCGGGTAAAAACTGAGTGCCGGGGGGGGGGGTCCGGAACCCCCGGGGAAGAAATGGGCCATCATGGGCCACAGGGGAGAGAGAGGACAGCCCACAAGGGGGTGCGCCCCCATAGGGAGTCCGAATAGGACTAGGGGAGGGGGCGCGGGCCCCCTTTCCCTCTCCCTCTCCCTTCCTTCTTCCCCCTTCCACCAAAGGGAATCCTACTAGGACTTGGAGTCCTAGTAGGACTCCTCTCTCTTGGCACGCCCTACAGGAGCCGGCCGGCCTCCCCCTCTCCTCCTTTATATACGGGGGCAGGGGGCACCCCAAAGGACAACAGAGATTCTCTCAGCCGTGTGCGGTGCCCCCTCCACAGTTTACTCCTCCGGTCATAATGTTGTAGTGCTTAGGCGAAGCCCTGGGTGGGTCACATCATCAACACCGTCACCACACCGTCGTGCTGGCGGAACTCTCTCTCGACCCTCTACTGGATCAAGAGTTCGAGGGACGTCATCGAGCGGAACGTGTGCTGAACACGGAGGTGTCGTACGTTCGGTACTTGGATCGGTTGGATCGTGAAGACGTTCAACTACATGAACCGCGTTAATTAACGCTTTCGCTTTCGGTCTTCGAGGGTACGTGGACACACTCTCCCCCTCTCGTTGCTATGCATATCCTAGATAGATCTTGCGTTATCATAGGATTTTTTTTGAAATTGCATGCTACATTCCCCAACAGTGGCATCCGAGCCAGGTCTATGCGTAGATGATATGCACGAGTAGAACACAAAGAGTTGTGGGCGATAATAGTCATACTGCTTACCACCAACGTCTTACTTTGATTCGGCGGTATTGTTGGATGAAGCAGCCCGGACCGACATTATACACGACCGTGTTCATGAGACTGGTTCTACTGACGTGCTTTGCACACAGGTGTCTGGCGGGTGTCTGTTTCTCCAACTTTAGTTGAATCGAGTTTGACTATGGTCGGTCCTTGTTGAAGGTTAAAACAGCACACTTGACGAAAAATCGTTGTGGTTTAGATGCATATGTAAGAACTGTTCTTGCTAGAAGCCTGTAGCAGCCACGTAAAACTTGCAACAACAAAGTAGAGGACGTCTAACTTGTTTTTGCAGGGCTTGTTGTCAGGTGATATGGTCAAGACATGATGTGATATAAATTGTTGTATGAGATGATCATTGTGGCACCCCGGCTCAGAGCAACCAGTTTACCTTGCATTGCCAGCCCAGAGATCAAGTCTTTGGGCCACACACAACAACATGGTACAGAAACAACCGCTTTATTGATGCTAGCGGAAACATAAGTTTGATATTACATCGAGATAAGAGGCCGAGCAGCACACACGGTGCAGCTGAACAGTATGTACATTATTTAGTGAATATGAAGGGCCTCGATCACATAAACTACGCGGCAGCGGAATAACGACGAAGTGAAACTCCATAGTACAGGGACACCGACGTGGACACGGTTCTAGACACGGGAGGCTCTCCGATCCGATACGTCTTGCCTAAAAGCTGGCATGACACGCCAGGTCAGTACATTGAATGTACTTGCAAGCTCACAACAAACATAAGCACAATGTCAAACAATATCATGACAATTATTCAGATTGATGCAATGCAGGAGAACTACTGATGCGATGAAACCAACATGTGCACCGAGTCCCTCAGACTCGCTTAACAGACGGGTTACCATTGTAACCGAACGATGATCATACCCGGATCACCGCTGAAGCCAACCACTTACGATCATCACATGATCCATCAATCGTCATAAAACGAGTGCCAACAATAAGTACTTAGTGTGCAAGATTACTTATAATTGTTGATCCATGGTGTGACTTACTACCGAGTTGTGTCCATAACCGAGGACGCGGCTATCGATAGATTTAAAATACACTCTGCAGAGGTAGCGCACATTACCCACACCACAGAACTCATGGCCTCGCACTCCCATTCGGGTGGACCAGCAGAGTTTCGACAAAACCCATCCCTTGCCATGACACTCTTCCGGCCACTCTGACCCACTCCCTCTCAGGGCTAAGTCGTGGGTGGCCCCATGCCTACCAAAGGCATCTTCGCCCACCGTCGTGGCAAAACGGTCCCAAACAGGGACAAGGTACCATAAAAACAATGGGCACACAAGGTTATGTCTTCTTACTGGGACAGGGTACCGCACGCCCATAACCTTCCCTCGTTGGAGGCACCGGCAAGAGGTACGACAAAGGAACGAATCAAGACCCCCCATAAAGGTAAATGTGGTCGCACTGAGAAGAACCCGATTCAGTGGCACCATGACTTGATCAACGTTATATTCAAGTTGGATTATTATCAGGATTAACTTGAAAATAAACTCACTCCAAGTCATACGATGCCATGATCATGCAACTACTCAATATGCTCAGTATGCAACTCATAAGAACGGATCAACATCACAAAAATAACTTTCTTGCACGACTCATCAATAAACCTTACTGATGTTACTACACTGGTTATTATCAAACATCATTTTGAGTAACTTATCTTGTATATGAAAATCCAATTATCAAAAGAAACTACCATTATTTATCAAAGAACTTACATTAAGCCAAAAACTTTACTCTACTTGATTAAACTAGTTAATGCAATCAACCAGTAACTAAAACAAGCATATCAAGCATGACAAAGTAACTAAGCTTTGAACCATAATTATTTAACTATTTTAAATGCATGAAAAATAGCTCATATTCAAGTACCAAAATCATACATATTGATATGACACCATCCAAATGTTATTGTGGCTTGCCTTAGTGCAGAGGAGGTTCACACTCCTCCTGGATAGCTTCAAGACAAGTCTCTCCCTCTGAAAATATTTAAAAACCACAAAACAAAATATCAAGAACCACTCTGAAAATCACCAGAAATTTTAGGAAGCAAGGAAAAATCCACACTTTGGTGTGCTACTAGAGCTTTCTTAAACAAAGACAATGCAAAAAGAATCAACCCACTTGGACTTATAGGCTAGGAGATATCAATGGTCAAACTTCTGGTCAAAATATTTGAATATATTTGAAATAATAGAAAACCTGGGGGGGGCTGGCGTCGATGGTGTAAAGCCAGAAGACGCCTCCACTCATACCGCTTCGGGTGCGAGTGGAGAGGCTGACACTGGGCCCCACCAGTCTGGAGAGAGGAGAGGGGGAGAGAAACAGAGTGCGGCGGCGCTTCGTCGGAGCTCACGTCGGCGAGGAGAAGTCCTTGGGCAAAGCTAGAGGGATAGGATTGAAGAGGGCGCTACGGCGCACCTGCCTATACCCGTGGGACGACGTGAGATGGCCGGAGCTAGTGGCAATGAACCTCGCAAGCGGCAGCGGCGGTCGGGACTTGCCGGAGAGGAAGAAAGCGACGTCGAGGGGCGGTTCCAGGGGCTCTACGGCTTCCAGGCGTCACCAGAGGATCTCCAGGGACGCGCCTGAGTGGTTGGTTGGGCTCCAGGAGCTCGGGGACGGGGTGGCTAAGCTACGGGGGTCGCCGGCGAGCTCAGGTCTAGCACGGCGGCCAGAGGCCTGCCCGGACAGGCTGCGGCTGTGCTGCGTGTTAGTGTAGATTGGGTGGTGCGGTGTGTGTGGCTTCGAGATGGGGAGGAGGGCTCAATTTATAGCCGGAGGGGGAAGGGGGTAACGTGTCACCGCCGAAGCTCTCTGGTAGCCGGCGAGAAGCGGCGAGGGGCGTTAGCGAGGGGTTGGGAGGCTCAGCGATCACACGGATGATGTCCACGCTCGCAGACGAGGACGGGGAGGAGGAGGAGAAGAAGACAGGGGCATGGGTGCACTGTGTCTTTTGGCCGTGACAGGGCTGTGCTTGCTGCGGCGTCTCCGGCGTCGGCGAGCGCCAGGGAGGGGTCAAGTGCGAAGAGACGAGGGTGGTGGCACGGCGCGGCAGTCGTCGGCGAGCTCTGGCTCGAGCACGCGCCGAACGCATGTCAGGCTCCGTGTCCACATGCGGTCACCACCCTGGCATGGTCAAAACGACGCCCACGCGCGGCCAAACCTTCTCTGGGCTAAAGTCCACGCAGTGTTTAGTCTAGGAAAGGTGAAGTCCCAAAGCCAGGCCGACCAGATGTGACTCTAGCTTGCTGGCAAGTCTCTGGACAGAAACTTGGTTGCCAAGTTTGGAGGGCTTCTAGAAGGCCATTAGGGTTAATCTCATGGGGTTAGGGTTTACTTAGGAGGGTAACTAGGCTCAAGAAAGATCAGTTCCAAAAGATCAAGCAAAAATACACTTGCTGTACAAAGTGCACTTTTGGGCCAGAAGGGAAATGATATTCTGTAGAAACAATATTACAGAAAGTTATGCAATATTTTTGCTCAGGGAGGTGGGCCAAGGTTCAAAGAAAATTCAGGAATTATCTCAAGGTTTTTGGAGGTATAAAAATTGGGGTTGCTTTGGAGCACTAGTTTCTGAAATGAGTTTTCAGAAGGAAAATGAATGTTTTTCATATATGAAAAATATTCAATGGGCCATTCTAGGGATTTTTTGAGAGAAATGAGGTTGGTCGAGAGGCAGATGGGTCACTTGGGTGAAAGTCAAGGGCATGCCCAAGTGACAAGTCCATTTGAATTGACTCCAAAAACTCAAATCCAAGGCAAAGGCAAATCAAGTCCGGAAAAAGAGAGAAGGCAAAAACCAGGCTGTCACAAACGTCCCCCACTTAGGATGAATCTCGTCCTCGAGATTCAGTTGCTTGGTAAAATAGTTCTGGGTAAGCAGTCCTTAAAAATTCCTCTCTTTCCCAGGTTGCCACTTCCTTGAAAAATCTGATTACTTTGTTGCGAGTGAGTCGTTCTGTCTCATCCAATACTCTGACTGGTCTTTCCTCATGTGTCAGATCCTTAGCAAGTTATATCTCTGCCATATCAGTCCTTTTCTCTGGTGGCGAGATACATCTTCTCAGCTGGGAGACATGAAACACATTGTGCACCTCTGACCGTTCTGGTGGCAATTCCAACTGATAAGCAACTGTTCCAACTATGGTCATGACTGGGAATGGGACAATATATCTGGGTGCCAACTCGCCTCGGGTTTGAAACCTTTTAACTCCTTTCATAGGGGTGACTCGGAGATACACGTGACATTTTCAAACTGGTTTGGAAACTGTTGTTGTAGGAAAACTCAGCGTACGACAGACAATCTTCCCACTTAGGTCCTTGGGCCAATGCGCATGCTCGGAGCATATCCTCGAGTATTTGATTTACTCACTCGGTCTGTCCATCTGTCTGTGGATGATAAGCTGTGATGTATTTCAAGGCAGTCCCCCAGGCTTGATGTAGACGGGACCAGAAGGCGGAAGTGAAGAGAGATCCTCTGTCTGAGGTGATGGGTTTTGGCACTCCACGCAAACTAACGATCCTGGATACATATAAATGTGCAAGTTGATCGGCACGGTAAGTAGTCCGGATGGGCAGAAAGTCAGCTACCTTTGTTAATGTATCCACTATGACCCATATTTCGTCATTCCCTCGATGTGTCTTTGGTAAGCCGGTGATGAAGTCCATGCAGACATCGTCCCATTTCCATTGTGATACGGGTAAGGGTTGAAGGAGTCTGGCGGGCTTCTGATGTTCTGCTTTACCTTGTTGCATATATCACAACAAGCTACAAAGTAAGCGATGTCTTTCTTCATTCCATCCACCAGAAGACCTAACGAAGATCTTCGTACATTTTGGTGCCACCTGGGTGAATTGGGTACGAAGATTCGTGTGCCTCTGACAATATCTTCTTTTTCAGACTTTCTTGGTTGGGTACGCAAATCCTTCCTCGAAACCTTAGCGTACCATGTTGATCCTTAGAAAAATCCTTTGTATGCTTGGTATATAATTGCAGTGATTCGTCATTTGCTTGAGCGTTGCGAATTTCTTCCTCGAGAGTAGGAGCCATTTCCAGTATGCTGGCCATAGTAGCATCCACTATTACCAAATTGAGCAGAGAATCCATTAAAGCATTCAAGTTGGCGGGCTTGCGGCTGAGGGCATCGGCCACCACATTAGCTTTACCCGGGTGATAGTTTATCCCGAGGTCATAATCCTTAACCAACAAGCCATCTTCACTGACGGAGCTTTAAATCCGGTTGAGTGAATATATACTTGAGACTCTTGTCGTCCGTAAATATTTAACACCTCTTTCCAATAAGATAGTGTCTGCAGATCTTCAAGGCATGCACCACCGCGGCCAATTCCAAGTCATGAGTTGGATAATTTCCTTCGTGAGGCCGTAGTTGTCGAGATGCATAGGACACAACCTTGCCATCTTGCATGAGTACACATCCAAGTCCTTTCCTGGATGCGTCGCATTAGACATCAAAACTGTGGTAGATGTCGGGAAGAGTCAATACTGGCGCGGATGTCAGTCTGGTTTTTAACTCGTTGAACCTCCTTTCACAGTCCTCAGTCCATTCAAACTTCTTATCCTTTTTTAGGAGCTCGGTCATTGGCTTGGCAATCTTAGAGAATCCTTGGATAAAGCGGCGATAATACCCGGCTAATCCAAGGAAACTCGAGGTATCTGAGACTGTCATGGGTGCGGCCCAATAAAGCACATCTTTCACTTTACTTGGATCCACGGCTATACCTTCAGCTGAGAGAATATGCCCTAAAAATCCCACTTGGTAAAGCCAAAATTCAAACTTGCTGAACTTTGCATAAAGCTGATGGTCACGGAGCCTTTTCAAAACTGCTCGGAGGTGGTCCTTGTGCTCTTCTTTGCTTTCTGAGTAAATGAAGATGTCATCGATGAGCACCACCACAAACTTGTCCAAGAAATCCATAAACACCTTATTCATAATATGCATGAAAAAGGCTGGGGCGTTGGTGAGACCGAATGACATAACAGTATATTCATAAAGACCGTACCGAGTGGTGAACGCGATCTTTAGAATATCTTCCTTCTTGATTTTGAGTTGATGATATCCGGTCCTTCAATCAATCTTGGGGAATACTTTGGCCCCACTGAGTTGATCAAACAAATCATCAATTCTCGGTAGTGGATACTTGTTCTTGATGGTGACATTATTCACCTGTCGGTAGTCCACACACATCCGAAGACTGCCGTCCTTTTTTTCCACGAATATAGCAGGTGATAGCCAAGGTGAAGAACTTGGACGGATGGATCCTTTCTACAGCATCTCATCGACCTGTTTTTTTAACTCCACCAATTCCGATGAAGGCCTCCGATAATATTACTTGTATATCGGTGCAGTCCCAGGCACTAAGTCAATTGCAAACTCCAGTTCTCTTTCTAGCGCAATTCCTAGCAATTCTTCAGGAAATTCATCTGGATACTCACTAACCACAGGAATTGATTCCACTTCTTCGGCCACAGCTGAGAAAACCATATCCTTCTTGGGTATACTTCTGTGAGCATAAAAACTTGTGATGCGACCTTCCTGATTTACCAAGGTGACTTATCTGGTCGCACAGTTGATGCATACTTGCTATTGGGTCAACCAATACATTCCCAAAATAATGTCCAATTTATCAGATTCAATGATGATCAAGGTTGTTGGAAACTTGACTCCCTTTATTTCAATCTCAAAATTTCGGCAGACCAGATTACTTCGGAGCACCGATCCCGGGGATTGTACCATCATACTTTTTCCCATAATCGAGCAAGGAAATTTGTTGTCGGCAACAAAACTCCGCGAAATAAAAGAGTGAGAAGCCCCAGAGTCAAATAAAATTACTGCAGGTATGCTATTAACAGGGAACATACCAATGATGACTTCCGGGTCTTCTTGGGATTCGTCAGCAGAGATATGGTCGATTTGGCCTTGGATGGCCCTCGGGTCGGAATATGACTCCAGGTGATTGACTTGTGGACGATAGGAAGCTGTTGGTTTGCCGTTCTTGGGAAATTGTCTGGCGTAATGTCCGGTTTGTCCACATCTGAAGCAGGAATTGTTGCCCTGGCAATCTTCCCGTACCGGACTGGTTACAACATTCTTGACTTGAGTAGTGGTCTTGTTGACATTCTGCTGCCAGTTGGGTTTGTACTCAACCTGAGTCTGTTGCCATGTACAAGCCTTCTGCACTGGTTGCATATCCTTCTGAGGCTCGAATTTGCGCTTGTGTTCATTATTTCTGGGCCTGCTGTCATGCATGAGCTTGTGTTCCCTTTCTGCGATGAGGGACTTGTTCACCAGAGATTGGAAGTTCAGAAAATCAAACATGCTGAGAGTGCATCTGAGGTGCTGGTTCAGCCCGTCAAGGAATCTGTCGACCATCCTTTCCTCGGTGGCCACATCATAGAGAGATAACGGGGCAAATGGTTGAATTTATTCAGGTACTCACTTACTGACATGCTTCCTTGAATAAGGGCAAGAAATTCGCGCTGCTTGATCCTCATTATTCTGGTGGGAATATGATACTTGCGGAAATGATCCTTGAATTTGGTCCATGTAATTTCCTCGTCCGCGGGCCACATAGCTTTAGCATTATCCCACCATATGGCGGCAGCTCCTTCGAGATAATGTGTTGTGAACGGAACCTAGTATCCTTCTTCAGTGCGAGCGATTTCCAGCTTCCTCTCAATGGTCCTCAACCAATTATGGCTTCCAATGGATCAATAGCTTGACTGAAACTGGGAGGCTTGGTCCTTTGAAAATCTGACAACTTGGAGTAATGACCATTCTGATTTCCATTTTGTCCAACCATAACTTGCACACTTTTCAACATCTCCATCAGATCGTTGTTTCTTCTTTCTTCAAACATTCGCATGATTTGCTCAGTGGAGGGCGGATGTGGCGGTGGCTGGTATGGCTCGGGGGAATGTCCTGCATGTCGTGCAGAGCGACGAACAGGGACATCCTCACACACTTGGTTGCTGCTACCTCCCAGCATCATCCTATTATTTATTTTCCCAATACAAGGCAACCGTGATGAGAAATATCCATGAATGGGAGGAAAAAGCCAGCGACAAACCTAGAAAAAACACAGCAAGAAGAATCCAACGCAAATGAAAAAGGTTCCAACATAATTATACATAGACTCAGCATAAATGATAACATCATGATGGGTTCGCTACCCTCATACATGAAACTAAACATCATGACTCGTACGACTACACCCATACATCATACTCACGATGAAGATAATAATCTAGCGATCTACTACTCGGTTGGTGCTGCGGCAGGCTCCTCTCCTGAGCTAGACTCGGACCCTGAACTGATAGTGGAGACCTCCGGATTAGAAGAAACGCGACGATGCTGCCTCAAGGACTCTCCCTCAGGGGCAGGTGCGGGACGGGATCTAAGCATAGGAGCTGCAGGAGTAGCGACAAGGGAAGCCCACGCAGCAGGAGCGCTGTGAGGGGTCACTTCCAAAGGGTTGCTGGTATCCTGAGTGTTCACCGGGGTAATAGAGGCGGGAGGAACATATGGAGTGAAACCGACGGTGGGTGGAGGGTTCCAATTCTGAGCGCCGGCAAGGGCTATCCGGGCTCGGGTTAGCTCTTGGGATAACTCATAGATCAAGAGATAAGTGGCAGTGATATAGCGAGAAAGGTGGCTAGAAGGACGATCGTACGCAGGATCAATAAGAGGGAAGCGAATACGCCCATTCTCGTGCAGAGATGGGTAGTAGTAAAAACCTGGGTGGGTGTGCATGCGAACCTCGTTGTAGCACAAGTCTACAATAGCCTAGATAGCAGCAAACTGGACCGCCTGAGATGGCGTAGAAGCGAAACCAACCTTAGAGGAATGAGTGTAAGCGCTGGAAGGGGAACGGTAGTGTAGAGTGACCTTAGCATAATACTCATACAGTGAACCGGCCAGCTGCTCTCGATACGCCTGATACACTGGATCAGCACCCTCTGGGTACAGTCATCACCACACGTTCTGAAGCAGGTGCGGCAATGTGTACGGAGCTAGCTCACGATGGTACAAGATCGAAACTGGTGCCATCTACACTCACAGTCACCAGATGATTAGTAATAACAATAAGTAAACATGCATGCGATGCAGCAATCAATTGCTATGACTACCGGCACTCAGACGCAACTACCTACCATTCCACTACTGCACTAACAGTCTAGCGTGTCCTACAATCAGCGCGGCTCTGATACCAAGCGTTGTGGCACCCCGGCTCAGAGCAACCGGTTTACCTTGCATTGCCAGCCCAGAGATCAAGTCTTCGAGAAAAACACAACAACATGGTATGGAAACAAACGCTTTATTGATGCTAGCGGAAACATAAGTTTGATATTACAACAAGATAAGAGGCCGAGCGGCACACACGATGCAGCTGAATAGTATGTACATTATTTAATGAACATGAAGGGCCTCGATCGCATAAACTACGTGGCAGCGGAATAACGACGAAGGAACTCCATAGTATAGGGACACCGACGTGGACACGATTCTAGACGCAGGAAGCTCTCTGATCCGATACGTCTTGCCTGAAAGCTGGCATGACACGCCAGGTCAGTACATTGAATGTAGTTGCAAGCTCACAACAAACATAATCACAATGGCAAACAATATCATGACAATTATTCAGATTAATGCAATGTAAGAAAATTACTGATGCGATGAAACCAACATGTGCACCGAGTCCCTCGGACTCGCTTACTAGACGGGTTACCATTGTAACCGAACGGTGATCGTACCCGGATCACCGCTGAAGCCAACGACTTACAATCATCACATGATCCATCAATCATAATAAAACCAGTGCCAACAATAAATACTTAGTGTGCAAGATTACTTACAATTGCTGATCCATCATGTTACTTACTACCGAGTTGTGTCCATAACCAAGGACGCGGCTATCGATAGATTTAAAATACACTCTGCAGAGGTAGCGCACTTTACCCACACCACAGAACTCATGGCCTCGCACTCCCATTCGGGTGGATCAACGGAGTTCCGACGAAACCCTTCCCTTGCCATGACACTCTTCCGGCCACTCCGACCCACTCCCTCTCAGGGCTAAGTCACGGGTGGCCCAATGCCTACCAAAGGCATATTTGGCCACCGTCATGGCAAAACGGTCCCAAACGGGGAAAAGGTACCATGAAAACAACGGGCACACAAGGTTATGTCTGCTTACCGGGCCAGGGTACCGCACGCCCATAACCTTCCCTCGTTGGAGACACCGGTAATAGGCATGACAAAGGACCGAATCAAGACCCCCCATAAAGGTAAATGTGGTTGCACTGAGAATAACCCTATTCAGTGGCGCCATGACTTAATCAACATTATATTCAAGTTGGGTTATTATCAGGTTTAACTTGAAAATAAACTCACTCCAAGTCATACGATGCCATGATCATGCAACTATTTGATATGCTCAGTATGCAACTCATAAGAACGGATCAACCTCACAAAAATAACTTTATTGCACTACTCATCAATAAACCTTACTGATGATACTACACTGGTTATTATCAAACATCATTTTGAGTAACTTATCTTTTATATGAAAATACAATTATCAAAAGAAACTACCATTATTTATCAAAGTACTTTCATTAAGCCAAAAACTTTACTCTACTTGATTAAACTACTTCATGCAATCAACCAGTAACTAAAACAATCATGAAAAAGCACTGCTAGGGAAAACCCTAGCAGTAGTGCAGGTATTTTGCCTATCAGTTGCGCGGGACGTCGCGCTACTGATAAGGCGCTACAGCTAACGTGTAGCAGTAGCGCCTGTCATCCCACGCTACTGCTATACATGGATAGCAGTAGCGCACTTTAGGTAAGAGCGTTGCTGCTAATATCTGTAGCGCTTTTTAGAAGTAAACCCTACTGGTAAGGGAGCGCTACTGCTAACTTTGTTCCCCTCGCTACTGCTAGTTTTATTAGTTTCTGTTTTTGTATGCATATTTGTTTTGTATTTGAATAGGCTTTATACAATAATCTTTAGCATATCATACACATACAAATGTAATCATAGCATATACATACAAATAGTCTCATCAAATCATGTTATCATCATAATCATCATCCAACACAAAGTGGTCTCTCGTCATCAACTCGAAAATAGCGATACAAGTCTCGCTTACTTGCAACTACATTGTCATCCATCTAAACAATGATATACGCGAGAAGAGCTACACTATGAGTGAGAGCGGAACTATGAAGTACATGAGTTCATATCCCTCTCTCGCATTAGCGTGAACCTAAACTAACTACTGGTTGTCGCTCGGAAGCCGGAAACCGGTACACCTGGGCCTGACACACCGGCCACTCGTCGTATACTCCTGGCGTAGCACTTCTTCGCCATCGATGATCTATGCACCTTCATCGTCACATGAGTCGATGATATGCAACATATATAGTTGAGCAACAGAAAGAGACAGACTTGGCAAAAATAGAAGCAACATATCACAAGCATAAATAACAAAGTTCATCGTACCCAAAATTCCCTAACTAGAGTGATCTTAGCTAGTCGAGGAGGAGGACGGTTTAATTACATCACAAATAAAGTTTCACCGTGCATAACTCAAAGTTTTGTCATACAGAAAGTATGGACTAAATGGACACATTGTCATATATCGACAATCACTCCAACATGTCGTGCCATCCATCCATGTCAGGGAGAAAGTCCCTGAGCTTAGTGAAAGGCTTCATGTCGAGACGCTGAGAGGCTAAGCGTGTTCGGACGTCTTCCCGCGACATTTCTCCTTCTTTGTAGAACATTCCTGTTTTTTCGAGGACCTCCTTCATGATGATTCGGGGAAGTTCGCGCTGGATGTGATAGAACTCAGCTCGTAGTCGATGATCCTCGATATCTCTAAGTGCTTTGCCCATTGCAGAATATGGGCATTGCCAAATTTAGGTGACATGCGAAGTTTCTAGAGATCCCGTCTGTACTCCAGCATGTGGTTGCTGGATGCAGCAGAAGTCGGTCTTATGGCTGAAGGCGGGCCTGCCGTGCCTTGTCTTCTTTTCGTTGACCTCTCTACCCCCTTTGCCACAGTAAAAGATAGCATTGTCGAGAACAGACTTGATGTGGGTGTAATCCTTTTTGGTAATGTTCTTCGACGAGTCCAAGTAAAGAGCGTGGGAGTATCAGGGGTAGAGGATGATGAGGACGGCGCTTCCGCCGCTGCGCAAAATAAGTACACATCAAATTAATTAGCCTCCACCATGCAAATGAATGATTGAAATCGAAGGAAGGATATCCGTGCGGATGACTTACAGGGGATGATAAGGCACGAGAATCGCCTCCTTGTCCTTATTGGCGAGCATGAAATTGACGAGGTAGTCCCTCGCAAATTCACAGTGCTTTGCGCAGACTGCCAAGAAGCTCTCGTGCATGAAGTACGGGTCAGCGACACAGATAAAAGGTATCTGCTCAACCCCGATGAGGTAGTTCATGTGCAAGGCATAAAGGTGGACAAGCGTAAAATCCAACTTCTTCAAGTGATACATGTCGAAGATGTAATCAAATGGAAGGAAGAACTTGTCTGCGGGGAATGTGTCGACTCACGACAATTGCCGCGGCACGTTAACCACGTAGAGTGGGTATCCTGGATTTTTCGAGGCGATCAGGCCTTTCTCTCTCCGCAGCACATCGTCATGAAGTCTCCTTACATCGCCAAATCCGGCCCCTATCGCAGCTTCAGGTAGGATTGGTTCACTGGCGATATGCCATTTTGCCGCACCGGGGATATCTATACGGTCTTGAACCGGAGGCTGCCGAGGCGGCTGGATCATAGAATCAGGTTTTTTGCGTTTCCTCGGTCTTTTAATAGACTTCTTTGGTACGAACTCATGACTCCGGAGGCGACAATTCAGGCACGGACTCATGACGCTCAAATCCTAAGTAGGTGCCAGTATTGACATATTGTTGAGTGTCATCCTCATCCTCATCCACATCTATGGCGACGTCACCAACGACTAATGGAGCCTCTTCCTCACCCCCTCCGCTATCACCCAGCACGACAGCCGATGCTAATTGAGTAGGTGAGGTGTTGATGTTCATACCTAACTGTGTGCTCGTGGGTGTGCTCTCGGCCGCCTCCAGACGAAGAAGACTCTTTGGCCACAAAAGGACCCACCCATTGCAACAATCACCAAGCTGCCGCGGGGTCTCGTCATCATCCCCCACTAGTACCAGAGGAGCCAAATTCTCGTGGTCCGGTTTGACACTGGTCACTGAAACCTTGAAGACGTGCGGGGGTATCGGCCGGCTGTGGAACAATGGCTCCTTCATCTCCATTATCGTCGTCTTCCCCACGTCTACCTTCTGGTTGTCGGTGGTGTACAATAAGGTGCACGGGGTTTCGTCGGCCTGCAAAGAGAAGTCTGCTACGTGAGACATCCGAAAGGCAACGAAAATGGGAGATTATACATTTATTGAAGAGGGCCGGTGTGACAGATACCGTGAGTGCGTCGAGCTCAGCCAAAGACGAAGCATCGCCGAGCACGTCCGGTGCGGGAGCAGGTGCGGGAGCAGGTGGAGTTACCGGTGCGGGAGCCGGTGCGGGAGCAGGTGCAGCTGTAGGTGCTGGTGCAACGCTAGTCGGGCTGCTCCCCAAGAAGTCAGCAAGGGGAAAGACGGCTGCATTTTTTTTCTGGATTTTGCCTGCTCCAATTGAAAATGGCCGGAACCAAGGTAGTAGACATATATACAAGCACCTGTTTTGCGGCAGCTAACACTGTTGCGTCTGTTTCTGATGATTTCTTCTCAACCGCAATTTGAACCTTCTTGTCGATGTTTTCTTCAGTTAACCTCCGTCTTTCCTTTCTCTCCTCCATGGTCTCACGGTAGTACTTCTTCCACGTGGCGCCGTCTCCGACACCGTGTACGCGTCCATACGACGGTCGAGTCTCCACCGGGAGTCCTTTCAATATGTTCAACGCCCGGTTGAATGGAATGTCCCACTTGGGCCTCGCCAACGCCTCAGACGGCGAGTCGCTTTCGGCCGCAATCCTGTGCTTCTCTTTCTGCAAAAGGCACAAGGATCGTTTACAAATATGACTAACATGCAGTCAAATTGATCAGAAACTAAAATTACCAGCAGTCTCATGAACTACATTGTGACCCCGTACGTCTCGAAAACCTTCTTCACTGGGTCCCAATGGTGCCGGGCCCTGAGGACGTCACGCTCCTGGGGGACAGTGAACTCCGCCAAAGGGTCTAGGATGCCCAGACTTGCGGCTTCCGCGTCCTCCTTGGCCCATATGGACCTCTTCCCGCCGTAACCACGGCTTCCTAGGTGGTGGCTCCCAATGTTCCTCTGTTGAAGCCCCTTCATGTACTTCGACTTTTTTTGGCAGCGTCGGCCTCGCAAGACGCCTTGAATATTTGAAAGTGCTCTGCCCTGATTGTCGGATTATCCTTTACAATCTAGGAGTGGGGTTCCTTTTTTATGACGATCCAATATTTCACCCTTGATTTCCAGGCGGCCAACGCATCCCTAAACTTGGTCATGGCGTGTTTGTTATTGCCGGGTCCTTATCTGGTTATTTATAATCCTTTTCATTTTGGCCCAGGAACAAGAATATCTGGTGCAGCTTCTCTAGGAGGGAGGGCCTCATATTATCTATCTTCTTTAGTCTCTCATCATTGATGGTGGAGGTTGTCCGTATGATGCAGCCTATTTGATTGTCGTAGCACGCACGCGCTTCCTCGGGTGCGGTTGGCTCAAAATTGCCGTCGTCCACCTCCGTGACCACCAGTCTAGTAGTCCTGAGCTTGTTAAGAAGCCGTTGCCTCTTTGCTTTCGGTTATATACCGGCTCCACTAGTCTCGGCACCGGTCTCAGTCTTAGCACCGGTCTCGATGCCGGCCTCAGTCTCAGCGCCAGTCTCAGTCTCAGCGTCGGTCTCGATGTCAGTCTCAATCTGCGATCTGATAGGTGGACCCACCAACATCAACTCTTGATCGTCGGCGTCCCTCAAAAATTCTTCTGCCGCCAGGTAGACGTTGTCGCGGTCACCAGAACCCTGTCCTTCATCGTTGCTAGCCATGTTTCCTACGATTAAATCTAGTAAATAATTCTAGACCTAATAAAATGAATAATGAGATGCAGGAACGTTGACTCTTTCCCGGTGCGGCAAATCCCGGGCACTCGATATGTCCTAGTTTGTAGCACAAGTCATGCCGAAATTCACGGAAAATTTCGGCATGACTTTTGCTAAAAAGTGGACAAATCGAGAACCTGAAATTTGCCGGAACGGAAATGAATCAACATTCTGGCGAAACATAGGCCACTCTGCTTCATTCTCTGGAAACAACAAAGCCACTTGGGCACAATCGAACCACTTCAATGAAAAGATATAACATGACCACTTCAATGAAAAGATATAATCAACAATAAAAGTCTAGGAAAGGATCATCTTTAAAATAAAACTTGCCTAAATTCTTTTCCTTGAAAAATAGTGGTCTTTTCAAAAATCAAAAGCCTTTGCAAAATGACCTCACTAAACACTTCTCTGCCTAGGACAGAACACAAATTATGTTGATCTAGCTATTCCTCTCTCTCCCACACACACACACATTATTTTCTCTAACCCTTCGCTGCCTAGGACAGAACCCAATTAAATTGCAAAGGAACTCCATTTCTCTAACCCTTTTGACCTAACGCTCTAAAATAAAATTTTGCTCTAACCTAGCTTGTTAATCTAACAAACCTTATTAACCTACCTATTTAACCTAGTTAGTTTACCTAGTTTACCTAGATAATTAACCTAATTAAACTAGTTAACGTAGCTAGTTCTCTGTCAAAGCCCTAAATAAATTTTTGCACTAACCTAGATAATTAACCTAATTAAACTAGTTAACCTAACTAGTTCTTTGTCAAAGCCCTAACTAAATTTTTGCACTAACCTAGATAATTAACCTAATTAAACTAGTTAACCTAACTAGTTCTCTGTCAAAGCCCTAACAAAATTTTTGCACTAACCAAGATAATTAACCTAATTAAACTAGTTAACCTAGGTTCTCTGTCCAGTGTTTGTGCTATATATGCATGAGAGAGAGAGAGAGGAGGGGTGGGGGCTTACAGAGGGTGGCTCCGGTGGTGGCGAGGGGGGCAGTGGTGGCGAGGGAGGCAGGGGCGTCTCCGGTGACGGCGAGGGATCCGGTAGCATCGACGGCGGCTCCGGTGGCGCTGATGAGGCCGCGAGGCTCCATGGCGTTGGGGGCGGCTCCGGTGGCGTCGACGGCGCACGGCTCTGGTGGCTCTGGGGGCGTCGACGCCGGCAGGAGACGGCGGCGAAGTGGGGCGATGACGAATCAGGGAGACGGCAGCGAGGTGGGTCGAGGGATTTGGGGGAGAAGTGGTGGCCGGGGGGAAACGATTTTTTGCTTAAGTCAAATTTAGCGGTAGCACGATATATTGAAGAAAGTCTTAAGCTGTTGCTACGCTACCTTCTTAAGACTTGGGGGCTACAAGTGATAGGCGTATAAGAGGTATATTTTCAAGATGGATGTTAACTACAATTATGACTTGGTGCTATCAATATTTATAAACCGGCAAGTTCTACATCCTTAAACCGGCTGAAGATCAGACGAGTATTTCAAGGACCAATATTTTTGTTAATCATTGGGAGTTGAGTCGATTGAATTATTCTTCATAATATTTTTCTGTGACAAATCAATGTCAGCAAATTGATTATGAAGCTGGCTTAATGACCCGGATTTTCTAGAAGGAAATGTCAAGGATTTAAGGATGCTCAGGATCAGTTTAACATGGATAAATCCAAATTAAACTGGGGGCTAATGTCGGGGATATACCCCGCGGTATGACCCGGCCGGATTTATAACCCGGCCGGGGCTTGGTAAACCGGCAGGTGATAAACCGGCTGACAGTTAAGACAGATGGCTAAGACAGACGGTCAACCGGCAGGAGTTAAGTCAGATGGTAACCCGACAGGAGTTAAGTCAGATGATAACCCGGCAGGAGTTAAGTCAGATGATAACCCGGCAGGAGTTAAGTCAATCATAACCCGATAGAGAATCATAAACCGGAAGGCAATCATAAACCGCCACCAGTGATAACCTGGTAGACAGTGATAACTCGGTGGCCATGGGTTATGAAGTCCGAGACGTTATGAAGCCCAAGACGTTAAGAAGCCCATGAAGAGAAGTTAGAATAGTTTAAGTCTTAATCCGAGTTTGACTCCACATGTAACCCGCCCCTTGAACATATATAAGGAGGGGCAGGGCGCCCCAAGAGGGGAGAGAAAAAAACCTTAGGGTTAGACATAACCGGGAGATCCAGACATAACTGGGAGAGCCGGTTTACGGCAAATCCCTCGTGATGATAATGAGACCTAGCCTCAAACAACATTTAGGGTTGTTACCGAATGATGTTTCCCGGGGCCCGAAGCTGTCTAAACCCTTGTCTTGTGTTGCGTTTTTCTCGATTCCGCTCAACCCCTCTCAAGCTACCACATAGATGCGTTGGCCTCACGACTAAGTCCTCACACTAGGACATCTGACGTGACAATTCCATGACACATGGTCAAAACGACGCGCACTCGCGGCCAAACCTTGTCTGGGCTAAAGTCCATGTAGTGTTTAGTCTAGGAAAGGTGAAGACTCGAAGCCAGGCCGACCAGATGTGACTCTAGCTTGCTGGCATGTTTCTGGACAGAAACTTGGTCGCTCAGTTTGGAGGGCTTCTACAAGGCCATTAGGGTTAATCTCCTAGGGTTAGGGTTTACTTAGGAGGGTAACTAGGCTCAAGAAAGATCAGCTCCAAAAGATCAAGGAAAAATACACTTGATGTATAAAGTGCACTTTTGGGCCAGAAGGGAAATGATTTTTTGTAGAAAAATATTACAAAAAGTTATGCAATATTTTTGCTCAGGGAGGTGTGCCAAGGTTCAAAGAAAATTAAGGAATTATCTCAAGATTTTTGGAGCTATAAAAATTGGGGTTGCTTTGGAGCACTAGTTTCTAAAATGAGTTTTGAGGAGGAAAATGAATATTTTTCCTTTATGAAAAATACTCAATGGGTCATTCTATGGTTTTTTGAGAGAAATGAGGTTGGATGAGAGGCAGATGGGTCACTTGGGTCAAACTCAAGGGCATGCCCAAGTCACAAGTCCATTTGAATTGATTCCAAAAACTCAAATCCAAGGAAAGGCAAATCAAGTCCGGAAAAAGAGAGAAGGCAAAAACCAGGCTGTCACAATCATGTTTTGTAACAGAGTTGTTTACTTTATCACTAAGCGGCAGCGATAGTCGTAGTAGCAACAGTTGGCGAGACAACAACGATGCTACGATGGAGATCAACGTGTCAAGCCGGTGACAATGGAGATCATAACGGTGCTTTGGAGATGGTGATCAAAGGCACAAGATGATGATGGCCATATCATGTCACATATTTTGATTGCATGTGATGTTTATCTTTTATGCATCTTATTTTGCTTAGTACGGCAGTAGCATTATAAGATGATCCTTCACTAAATTTCAAGGTGCAAGTGTTCTCTCTGAGTATGCACTGTTGCTACAGTTCGTCGTGCCGAGACACCACGTGATGATCGGGTGTGATAATCTCTATGTTCACATACAACGGGTGCAAGCCAGTTTTGCACATGCAGAATACTCGTGTTAAACTTGACGAGCCTAGCATATGCAGATATGGCCTCATAACACTGAGACCGAAAGCTCGAACGTGAATCATATAGTAGATATGATCAACATAGAGATGTTCACCATTGAAAACTACTCCATCTCACGTGATGATCAGACATGGTTTAGTTGATTTTGATCACGTGATCATTTAGATTACTAGAGGGATATCTATCTAAGTGGGAGTTCTTTAGTAATATGATTAATTGAACTTTAATTTATCATGAACATAGTCCTGATAGTTTTTTTTCATTTCTATGTTGTTGTAGATCAATGGCCCTTGCTACCGTTCCCTTGAATTTTAATGCGTTCCTAGAGAAAGCTAAGTTGAAAGATGATGGTAGCAATTACACAGACTGGGTCCGTAACTTGAGGATTATCCTTGCTACCGTTCCCTTGAATTTTAATGTGTTCCTAGAGAAAGCTAAGTTGAAAGATGATGGTAGCAATTACACAGACTGGGTCGTAACTTGCTTCACAGAAGAATTGCGTCCTGGATGCACCGCTAGGTGTACCACCTGCGTCAGCAACTACAGACATTGTGAATACCAGGCAGACGCGTATTGATGACTACTCGATAGTTCAGTGTGCCATGCTTTATGGCTTAGAATCGATACTTCAAAGACGTTTTGAACGTCATGGAGCATATGAGATGTTCCAGTAGTTGAAGTTAATATTTCAATCAAATGCCCGAGTTGAGAGATATGAAGTCTCCAACAAGTTCTATAGCTCCAAGATGGAGGAGAATAGTTCTGTCAATGAACACATACTCAAAATGTCTGGGTACCATAAAAACTTGACTCAGCTGGCAGTTAATCTTGCTGATGATAGTGTCATTGACAGAGTTCTTCAATCACTGCCACCAAGCTATAAAGGCTTCGTGATGAACTATAATATGCAAGGGATGGAAAAGACAATTCCCGAGCTCCTCGCAATGCTAAAGGCTGCGGAGGTAGAAATCAAGCAGGAGCATCAAATTTTGATGGTTCACAAGACCACTAGTTTCAAGAAAAAGGGCAGAGGGAAGAAGGGGAACTACAAGAAGAATAGCAAGCAAGTTAATACTCCAGGGAAGAAACCCAAGTCTGGACCTAATCCTGAAACTGAGTGCTTCTACTGCAAAGGGACTGGTCACTGGAAGCGGAATTGCCCCAAGTATTTGGCGGATAAGAAGGATGGAAAAGTGAAAGGTATATTTGATATACATTTTATTTCCGTGTACCTTACTAATGCTCATAGTAGCGCCTGGGTATTTGATACTGGTTCTGTTGCTCATATTTTCAACTCCAAACAGGGTCTACGGATTAAACAAAGATTGGCTAAGGACGAGGTGACGCTGCGTGTCGGAAATGGTTCCAAGGTATATGTGATCGCCGTCGGCACGCTACCTCTACATCTACCTTCAGGATTAGTTTTAGACCGGAATAATTGTTATTTGGTGCCAGCGTTGAGCATGAACATTATATCTAGATCTTGTTTGATGCGAGACGGTTATTCATTTAAATCAGAGAATAATGGTTGTTCTATTTATATGAGTAATATCTTTTATGGTCATGCACCCTTGTTAAGTGGTCTATTTTTGTTCAATCTCAATCATAGTGATCCACATGTTAATAATATTTAAGCCAAAACATGCAAAGTTGAAAATGATAGTGCAACCTATTTGTGGCACTACCGTTTAGGTCATATTGGTGTAAAGTGCATGAAGAAACTCCATGCTGATGGACTTTTGGAATCACTTGATTATGAATCACTTCGTTCTTGAGAACCATGCCTCATGGGCAAGATGACTAAGACTCCGTTCTCCGGAAGAATGGAACGAGCTACTAACTTATTGGAAATAATACATACCGATGTATGCGGTCCAATGAGTGTTGAGGCTCGTGGTGGGTATCGTTATTTTCTAACCTTCACATATGAAACATAAGTCTGAAACATTTTAAAAGTTCAAAGAATTTCAGAGTGAAGTGGAAAATCATCGTAACAAGAAAATAAAGTTTCTACGATCTGATCGTGGAGGCAAATATTTTGAGCTACGAGTTTGGTCTTCATTTGAAACAATGTGGAATAGTTTCGCAACTCACGCCACTTGGAACACCACAGCGTAATGGTGTGTCCGAACGTCGTAACCGTACTTTATTGGATATGGTGCGATATATGATGTCTCTTACTAATTTACCGCTATCTTTTGGGGTTATGCTTTAGAGACGACTGCATTCACGTTAAATAGGGCACCATCAAAATCCATTGAGACGTCACCATATGAACTGTGGTTTTCCAAGAAACCCAAGTTGTCGTTACTTAAAGTTTGGGGCTGCGATGCTTATGTGAAAAAGCTTCAACCTGATAAGCTCGAACCCAAATCGGAGAAGTGCGTCTTCATAGGACACCCAAAGGAAACTATTGGGTACACCTTCTATCAAAGATCCGAAGGCAAGATATTCGTTACTAAGAATGGATCCTTTCTAGAGAAGGAGTATCTCTCGAAAGAAGTGAGTGGGAGGAAAGTAGAACTTGATGAGGTAATTGTACCTTCTCCCGAATTGGAAAGTAGTTCATCACAGAAATCAGTTCCAGTGATTCCTACACCAATTAGTGAGGAAGTTAACGATGATGATAATGAAACTTCAGATCAAGTTACTACCGAACCTTGTAGTTCAACCAAAGTATGATTAGCACCAGAGTGGTACTACCGATCCTATTTTGGAGGTCATGTTACTAGACCATGATGAACCTACGAACTATGAGGAAGCGATGATGAGTCCAGATTCCGCGAAATGGCTTGAGGCCATGAAATATGAGATGGGATCCATGTAAGAGAACAAAGTGTGGACTTTGGTGGACTTGCACGATGATCTGCAAGCCGTAGAAAATAAATTGATCTTCAAGAAGAAGACTGATGCTGACAGTAATGTTACTGACGACAAAGCTCAACTTGTTGCAAAAGTTTTCCAACAAGTTCAAGGAGTTGACTACAATGAGACCTTCTCACCCGTAGCGATGCTTAAGTCTGTCCGAATCATGTTAGCAATTGCCGCATTTTACGATTATGAAATTTGGCAGATAGATGTCAAAATTCATTCCTTAACGGATTTCTTAAAGAAGAGTTGTATATGATGCAACCAGAATGTTTTTGTCGATCCAAAGGGTGCTAACAAAGTGTGCAAGCTCCAGCGATCCATTTATGGACTGGTGTAAGCCTCTCGGAGTTGGAATAAACGCTTTGATAATGTGATCAAAGCATATGGTTTTATACAGACTTTTGGAGAAGCCTGTATTTACAAGAAAGTGAGTGGGAGTGTCGGTGTCAAAACCGGCAGATCTCGGGTAGGGGGTCCCGAACTGTGCGTATAAGGATAATGGTAACAGGAGGCGGGGGACACGATGTTTACCCAGGTTCGGGCCCTCTCGATGGAGGTAATACCCTACTTCCTGCTTGATTGATATTGATGATATGAGTATTACAAGAGTTGATCTACCACGAGATCGTAGAGGCTAAACCCTAGAAGCTAGCCTATGATTATGATTGTTGTTGGTCCTACGGACTAAACACTCCAGTTTATATAGACACAGGAGGGGGCTAGGGTTACACAGAGTCGGTTACAGAGAATGAGATCTACATATCCGAATTGCCAAACTTGCCTTCCATGCCAAGGAGAGTCCCATTCGGACACGGGACGAAGTCTTCAATCTTGTATCTTCATAGTCCAACAGTCCGGCCAAAGTATATAGTCCGGCTGTCCGAGTACCCCCTAATCCAGGACTCCCTCAGTAGCCCCTGAACGAGGCTTCAATGACGATAAGTCCGGTGCGCAGATTGTCTTCGGCATTGCAAGGCGGGTTCCTTCTCCGAATACTCCATAGAAGATTTAACACGAGGATCGTGTCCGGCTCTGCAAAACAAATTCCACATACTGTTGGGGAACATAGTAATTTCAAAAAAAATCCTACGCACACGCAAGATCATGGTGATGCATAGCAACGAGAGGGGAGAGTGTTGTCCACGTACCCTCGTAGACCGGCAGCGGAAGCGTTATCACAACACGGTTGATGTAGTCGTACGTCTTCACGATCCGACCGATAAAGTACCGAACATACGGCACCTCGAAGTTCCACACACGTTCAGCTCGATGACGTCCCTCGAACTCCGATCCAGCCGAATGTTGAGGGAGAGTTTCGTCAGCACGACGGCGTGGTGACGATGATGATGTTCCACCGATGCAGGGCTTCGCCTAAGCTCCGCAACGGTATTATCGAGGTGTAATATGGTGGAGGGGGGCACCGCACACGGCTAAAATATCGTATATCAAGTGTGTCCATGGGGTGCCCCCTGCCCCCGTATATAAAGGAGCAAGGGAGGAGGAGGCCAGCCCTAGGAGGGGGCGCACCAAGTGTGGAGTCCTACTAGGACTCCCTAGTCCTAGTAGGATTCCACCTCCCATATGGAATAGGAAAAGAGGAAGGGAAAAAGAGAAGGAAGGAAGGGGGAGCCCCCCTTTCCTAGTCCAATTCGGACCAGACCAAGGGGAGGGGTGCGGCCACCCTTGAGGCCCTTTTCCTTCTTTCCCGTATGGCCCAATAAGGCCCAATACGTATTCCCGTAACTCTTCGGTACTCCGAAAAATACCCGAATCACTCGGAACCTTTCCGAAGTCCGAATATAGTCGTCCAATATATCGATCTTTACATCTCGGCAATTTCGAGACTCCTCCTCTTGTCCCCGATCTCATCCGGGACTCCGAACTCCTTCGGTACATCAAAACTCAATAAAACTGTCATCGTAACGTTAAGCGTGCGGACCCTTTGGGTTCGAGAACTAGACATGACCGAGACACCTCTCCGGTCAATAAACAATAGCGGGACCTGGATGCCCATATTGGCTCCCACATATTCTACGAAGATCTTTATCGGTCAGACCGCATAACAACATACGTCGTTCCCTTTGTCATCGGTATGTTACTTGCCCGAGATTCGATCGTCGGTATCTCGATACCTAGTTCAATCTCATTACCGGCAAGTCTCTTTACTCGTTCCGTAATACATCATCCCGCAACTAACTCATTAGTCACAATGCTTGCAAGGCTTATAGTGATGTGCATTACCGAGTGGGCCCAGAGATACCTCTTCGACAATCGGAGTGACAAATCCTAATCTCGAAATACGCCAACCCAACAAGTACCTTTGGAGACACCTGTAGAGCACCTTTATAATCACCCAGTTATGTTGTGACGTTTGGTAGCACACAAAGTGTTCCTCCGGTAAACGGGAGTTTCATAATCTCATAGTCATAGTAACATGTATAAGTCATGAAGAAAGCAATAGCAACATACTAAACGATCGGGTGCTAAGCTAACGGAATGGGTCAAGTCAATCACGTCATTCTCCTAATGAGGTGATCCCGTTAATCAAATGACAACTCATGTCTATGGCTAGGAAACATAACCATCTTTGATTAACGAGCTAGTCAAGTAGAGGCATACTAGTGACACTCTGTTTGTCTATGTATTCACACATGTATTATGTTTCCGGTTAATACAATTCTAGCATGAATAATAAACATTTATCATGATATAAGGAAATATATAATACTTTATTATTGCCTCTAGGGCATATTTCCTTCAGTCTCCCACTTGCACTAGAGTCAATAATCTAGTTCACTTCGCCATGTGATTTAACATCAATAATTCACATCACCATGTGATTAACACCCATAGTTCACATCTCTATGTGACCAACACTCAAAGGGTTTACTAGAGTCAATAATCTAGTTCACATCGCTATGTGATTAACACCCAAAGAGTACTAAGGTGTGATCATGTTTTGATTGTGAGATAATTTTAGTCAACGGGTCTGTCACATTCAGATCCGTAAGTATTTTTGCAAATTTCTATGTCTACCATGCTCTGCACGGAGCTACTCTAGCTAATTGCTCCCACTTTCAATATGTATCTAGACCGACTTAGAGTCATCTAGATTTAGTGTCAAAACTTGCATCGACGTAACCCTTTATGACGAACCTTTTGTCACTTCCATAATCGAGAAACATATCCTTATTCCACTAAGGATAATTTTGACCGCTGTCCAGTGATCTACTCCTAGATCACTATTGTACTCCCTTTTCAAAATTAGTGTAGGGTATACAATAGATCTGGTACATAGCATGGCATACTTTATAGAACCTATGGCCAAGGCATAGGGAATGACTTTCATTCTCTTTCTATCTTCTGCCGTGGTCGGGCTTTGAGTCTTACTCAATTTCACACCTTGTAACACAGGCAAGAACTCTTTCTTTGACTGTTCTATTTTGAACTACTTCAAAATCTTGTTAAGGTATGTACTCATTGAAAAACTTATCAAGCGTCTTCATCTATCTCTATAGATCTTGATGCTCAATATGTAAGCAGCTTCACCGAGGTCTTTCTTTGAAAACTCCTTTCAAACACTCCTTTATGCTTTGCAGAATAATTCTACATTATTTCCGATCAACAATATGTCATTCACATATACTTATCAGAAATGTTGTAGTGCTCCCACTCACTTTCTTGTAAATACAGGCTTCACCGCAAGTCTGTATAAAACTATATCCTTTGATCAACTTATCAAAGCGTATATTCCTACTCCGAGATGCTTGCACCAGTCCATAGATGGATCGCTGGAGCTTGCATATTTTTGTTAGCACCTTTAGGATTGACAAAACCTTCTGGTTGCATCATATACAACTCTTCTTTAATAAATCCATTAAGGAATGCAGTTTTGTTTATCCATTTGCCATATTTCAAAAAATGCGGCAATTGCTAACATGATTCAGACAGATTTAAGCATAGATACGAGTGAGAAACTCTCATCGTAGTCAACACCTTGAACTTGTCGAAAACCTTTTACGACAATTCTAGCTTTCTAGATAGTAACACTACTATCAGCGTCCGTCTTCCTCTTGAAGATCCATTTAATCTCAATGGCTCGCCGATCATTGGGCAAGTCAATCAAAGTCCATACTTTGTTCTCATATATGGATCTCATCTCAGATTTCATGGCCTCAAGCCATTTTGCGGAATCTGGGCTCATCATCGCTTCCTCATAGTTCGTAGGTTTGTCATGGTCTAGTAACATAACCTCCAGAACAGGATTACCGTACCACTCTGGTGCGGATCTTACTCTGGTTTACCTACGAGGTTTGGTAGTAACTTGATCTGAAGTTACATGATCATCATCATTAACTTCCTCACTAATTGGTGTAGGAGTCACAGGAACAGATTTCTGTGATGAACTACTTTCCAATAAGGGAGCAGGTACAGTTACCTCATCAAGTTCTACTTTCCTCCCACTCACTTCTTTCGAGAGAAACTCCTTCTCTAGAAAGGATCCATTCTTAGCAACGAATGTCTTGCCTTCGGTCTGTGATAGAAGGTGTACCCAACTGTCTCCTTTGGGTATCCTATGAAGACACATTTCTCCGATTTGGGTTTGAGCTTATCAGGATGAAACTTTTTCACATAAGCATCGCAACCCCGAATTTTAAGAAACGACAACTTTGGTTTCTTGCTAAACCTCAGTTCATAAGGCGTCGTCTCAACGGATTTTGATGGTGCCCTATTTAACGTGAATGCAGTTGTCTCTAATGCATAACCCCAAAACGATAGTGGTAGATCGGTAAGATACATCACATATCGCACCATATCTAATAAAGTACGATTACGACGTTCGGACACACCATTACACCGTGGTGTTCCAGGTGGCGTGAATTTGTGAAACTATTCCACATTGTTTTAATTGAAGACCAAACTCGTAACTCAAATATTTGTCTCCGCGATCAAATCATAGAAACCTTATTTTCTCGTCACGATGATTTTCTACTTCACTCTGAAATTCTTTGAACTTTTCAAATGCTTCAGACTTATGTTTCATCAAGTAGATATACCCATATCTGCTCAAATCATCTGTGAAGGTCAGAAAATAATGATACCTGCTACGAGCCTCAATATTCATCGGACCACATACATCTGTATGTATGATTTCCAACAAATCTGTTGCTCTTTCCATAGTTCCGGAGAACGGTGTTTTTAGTCATCTTGCCCATGAGGCACGGTTCGCAAGCATCAAGTGATTCATAATCAAGTGATTCCAAAATCCCATTAGTATGGAGTTTCTTCATGCGCTTTACACCAATATGACCTAAACGGCAGTGCCACAAATAAGTTGCACTATCATTATTAACTTTGCATCTTTTGGCCTCATTATTATGAATATGTGTATCACTACGATCGAGATCCAACAAACCATTTTCGTTGGTGTGTATGACCATAGAAGGTTTTTATTCATGTAAACAGAACAACAATTGTTGTCTAACTTAAATGAATAACCGTATTGCAATAAACATGATCAAATCATATTCATGCTCAACGCAAACACCAAATAACACTTATTTAGTTTCAACACTAATCCCGAAAGTATAGGGAGTGTGCGATGATGATCATATCAATCTTGGAACTACTTCCAACACACATCGTCACCTCGCCTTTTACTAGTCTCTGTTTATTCTGCAACTCCCGTTTTCGAGTTACTACTCTTTAGCAACTGAACCAGTATCAAATACTGAGGGGTTGCTATAAACACTAGTAAGTACACATCAATAACATGTATATCCAATATACCTTTGTTCACTTTGCCATCCTTCTTATCCACCAAATACTTGGGGCAGTTCCGCCTCCAGTTACCAGTCCCTTTGCAGTAGAAGCACTTAGTCTCAGGCTTAGGTACAGACTTGGGCTTCTTCACTTGAGTAGCAACTTGCTTGCCATTCTTTTTGATGTTCCCCTTCTTCCCTTTGCCCTTTTCTTGAAACTAGTGGTCTCGTCAACCATCAACACTTGATGTTTTTCTTGATTTCTACCTTCGTCGATTTCAGCATCACGAAGAGCTCGGGAATTACTTTCGTCATCCCTTGCATACTATAGTTCATCACGAAGTTCTACTAACTTGGCGATGGTGACTAGAGAATTCTGTCAATCACTATTTTATCTGGAAGATAAACTCCCACTTGATTCAAGCGATTGTAGTACCCAGACAATCTGAGCACATGCTCACTAGTTGAGCGATTCTCCTCCATATTTTAGCTATAGAACTTGTTGGAGACTTCATATCTCTCAACTCGGGTATTTGCTTGAAATATTAACTTCAACTCCTGGAACATCTCATATGGTCCATGACATTCAAAACGTCTTTGAAGTCCCGATTCTAAGCCGTTAAGCATGGTGCACTAAACTATCAAGTAGTCATCATATTGAGCTAGCCAAACGTTCATAACGTCTGCATCTGTTCCTGCAATGGGTCTGTCACCTAGCGGTGCATCAAGGACATAATTTTTCTGTGCAGCAATGAGGATAATCCTCAGGTCACGGATCCAATCCGCATCTTTGCTACTAACATCTTTCAACATAATTTTTCTCTAGGAACATATCAAAAATAAACACAGGGAAGCAACAACGCGAGCTATTGATCTACAACATAATTTGCAAAATACTATCAGGACTAAGTTCATGATAAATTCAAAGTTCAATTAATCATATTACTTCAGAACTCCCACTTAGATAGACATCCCTCTAATCCTCTAAGTGATCACGTGATCCATATCAACTAAACCATGTCCGATCATCACGTGAGATGGAGTAGTTTGAATGGTGAACATCACTATGTTGATCATATCTACTATATGATTCACGCTCGACCTTTCGGTCTTCGTGTTCCGAGGCCATATCTGCATATGCTAGGCTCGTCAAGTTTAACCTGAGTATTCCGCGTGTGCAACTGTTTTGCACCCGTTGTATTTGAACGTAGAGCCTATCACACCCGATCATCACGTGGTGTCTCAGCACGAAGAACTTTCGCAACGGTGCATACTCGGGGAGAACACTTTTATCTTGAAATTTTAGTGAGAGATCATCTTATAATGCTACCGTCAATCAAAGCAAGATAAGATGCATAAAGGATTAACATCACATGCAATCAATATAAGTGATATGATATGGGCATCATCATATTGTGCTTGTGATCTCCATCTCCGAAGCACCGTGCTTGTGATCTCCATCTCCGAAGCACCGTCATGATCACCATCGTCACCGGCGCGACACCTTGATCTCCATCGTAGTATCGTTATCGTCTCGCCAACTAATTGCTTTTACGACTATCGCTACTGCTTAGTGATAAAGTAAAACTATTACATGGTGATTGCATCTCATACAATAAAGCGACAACCATATGGCTCCTGCCAGTTGCCGATAACTCGGTTACAAAACATGATCATCTCATACAACAAATTATATCACATCATGTCTTGACCATATCACATCACAACATGCCCTTCAAAAACAAGTTAGACGTCCTCTACTTTGTTGTTGCAAGTTTTACGTGGCTGCTACGGGCTTAGCAAGAACCGTTCTTACGTACGCATCAAAACCACAACGATAGTTTGTCAAGTTGGTGCTATTTTAACCTTCGCAAGGACCGGGCGTAGCCACACTCGGTTCAACTAAAGTGAGAGAGACAGACACCCGCCAGTCACCTTTAAGCAACGAGTGCTCGCAACGGTGAAACCAGTCTCGCGTAAGCGTACGCGTAATGTCGGTCCGGGCCGCTTCATCTCACAATACCGCTGAACCAAAGTATGACATGCTGGTAAGCAGTATGACTTATATCGCCCACAACTGACTTGTGTTCTACTCGTGCATAGCATCAACGCATAAAACCAGGCTCGGATGCCACTGTTGGGGAACGTAGTAATTTCCAAAAAAATTCTACGCACACGCAAGATCATGGTGATGCATAGCAACGAGAGGGGAGAGTGTTGTCCACGTACCCTCGTAGCCGACAGCGGAAGCGTTATCACAACGCGGTTGATGTAGTCGTACGTCTTCACGATCCGACCGATCAAGTACCGAACGTACGGCACCTCCAAGTTCCACACACGTTCAGCTCGATGACGTCCCTCGAACTCCGATCCAGCCGAGTGTTGAGGGAGAGTTTCATCAGCACGACGGCGTGGTGACGATGATGATGTTCCACCGATGCAGGGCTTCGCCTAAGCTCCGCAACGGTATTATCGAGGTGTAATATGGTGGAGGGGGCACCGCACACGGCTAAAATATCGTATATCAAGTGTGTCCATGGGGTGCCCCCTGCCCCCGTATATAAAGGAGCAAGGGAGGAGGAGGCCGGCCCTAGGAGGGGGTGCACCAAGTGTGGAGTCCTACTAGGACTCCCTAGTCCTAGTAGGACTCCACCTCCCATATGGAATAGGAAAAGAGGAAGGGAAAAAGAGAAGGAAGGAAGGGGGCGCCCCCCTTCCCTAGTCCAATTCGGACCAGACCAAGGGGAGGGGTGCGGCCACCCTTGAGGCCCTTTTCCTTCTTTCCCGTATGGCCCAATAAGGCCCAATACGTATTCCCGTAACTCTTCGGTACTCCGAAAAATACCCGAATCACTCGGAACCTTTCCGAAGTCCGAATATAGTCGTCCAATATATCGATCTTTACGTCTCGGCCATTTCGACACTCCTCCTCATGTCCCCGATCTCATCCGGGACTCCGAACTCCTTCGGTACATCAAAACTCAATAAAACTGTCATCGTAATGTTAAGCGTGCGGACCCTTTGGGTTCGAGAACTATGTAGACATGACCGAGACACCTCTCCGGTCAATAACCAATAGCGGGACCTGGATGCCCATATTGGCTCCCACATATTCTACGAAGATCTTTATCGGTCAGACCGCATAACAACATACGTTGTTCCCTTTGTCATCGGTATGTTACTTGCCCGAGATTCGATCGTCGGTATCTCGATACCTAGTTCAGTCTCGTTACCGGCAAGTCTCTTTACTCGTTCCGTAATACATCATCCCGCAACTAACTCATTAGTCACAATGCTTGCAAGGCTTATAGTGATGTGCATTACCGAGTGGGCCCAGAGATACCTCTCCGACAATCGGAGTGACAAATCCTAATCTCGAAATACGCCAACCCAACAAGTACCTTTGGAGACACATGTAGAGCACCTTTATAATCACCCAGTTACGTTGTGACGTTTGGTAGCACACAAAGTGTTCCTCCGGTAAACGGGAGTTGTATAATCTCATAGTCATAGGAACATGTATAAGTCATGAAGAAAGCAATAGCAACATACTAAACGATCGGGTGCTAAGCTAACGGAATGGGTCAAGTCAATCACGTCATTCTCCTAATGAGGTGATCCCGTTAATCAAATGACAACTCATGTCTATGGCTAGGAAACATAACCATCTTTGATTAACGAGCTAGTCAAGTAGAGGCATACTAGTGACACTATGTTTGTCTATGTATTCACACATGTATTATGTTTCCGGTTAATACAATTCTAGCATGAATAATAAACATTTATCATGATATAAGGAAATATATAATACTTTATTATTGCCTCTAGGGAATATTTCCTTCACATACCACCGTAGATTGTACAATATTCCACAAATCTAATCTGCTGACAATTTTTCATAGCGTGACATCACGCCGCGGACCGGTAATTATTCGAACCATTTTTCTCAACCAGCAGCTGCGCATACCGCGAGGCGGTTTTATTCGCACGTCTTGTCGAAGCAGAGATCGTGTCCCCTTATGACGGGATTCTCATCAATACGGGTGTGGGTAACCCAACCGCGCCGTTAACACGATGCTTGGGGAATAAGCAAGTTTTACGGGGCACGTGGGGAGGCGCATGGTTTCTGCCGCCTTTATAAAGAGATACGGATTCACCCTTTCTCCACCCACGCCTTCTTCTTCCTCTGCTCATCCATTTCCCCTCGCTCGAGCTCTAGCGCCCAAGCCTTCTCCTTCTCCGCAAAGCCATTCAAGCATGTCCGGAGCGGGAGGCAAGTGGATGGCTTCCTCCGTCAAGGAGGCGGACATCACGAAGCTCCGGGAGGTCGGATACCTGGCCGCAGGTATCGCACACCGGCTTCCTACCGAAGGGCAGATAATCCCCACCCCCGAGCCTCAGGAGAGGGTAGCGTTTCTCCCTCACTTCGTCCGCGGACTGGGATTCCCCCTCCACCCATTTGTCCGCGCGGTCATGTTTTACTACGGGCTGGACTTCCATGATCTGGCCCCCAATTTCATCCTCAACATCTCGGCATTTATCGTCGTTACACCCCACTTCGGCCTATGGCTGAATACCTTCAACGTGAAGCCGAAGGTTGTGGTGGGCCAGCAAGCAGAGTGCGGAGGTGCCATGTTGGTCAAGATGCCCAACGTCACTTGGCCCGAAGGCTCCTTTGTGGAGACCGTGAAGGGGTGGCAATCGGGGTGATTCTACATCACCGAGCCGCGCAACACCAACTGGGTAGCGGCCCCCGAATTCCGGTCTGGCGTCCCTATGCGGCTCACTTCCTGGAAAGAGAAGGGCCTAGCGTGGGGCTCATCGGTGGAGCTGACCGGACTCCAAACCTATATCAAGAATATGATAGGCAAGAAAATCAAGCTTGTCAAGGTGGTCCAGGTCATGCTCTCCCGCCGGATCCTTCCATGTCAAAGAAGGGCTTTCAATATGTGGGAGTCCGACCCGGCCGAACACCAGACGCTGCGAGAGCTCTTCGACACAACGCACGAAGATGTCTGGAAAGTGTTGTTCAAGGCTTCCGAGGTACCACCACCCACGACCGAAGATCGCAGACTCAGCGCAAGGCGCTCCACCAATCCGGTAAGTTTTTATATTCTGCAAGACGTGCCTTTTACCAGCACATCCGCAGGAGGAATCTAAACTTCCATTTTCATTTATCAGGACTGGGTAGCGTTAGTAGAGCGGATTGACTGTCCGGCTCCTCTACTCAAAGACCCAGCCTCGGCTCTCTTAACAGAGATGCTGGTTCTGGCACCCTATGAGGTGCCGGAGAAGAAGAAGACCGCGGGGACCAGGAAAGGTCTCCGGTGCACGGCTGGATCGGACTCATCATCCAAAGACGTCGAGGAACAGGTAGCAGAAATCCCTCCCCCTGCTACCGGAGGGGAGAAGAAAAGGAAGGACGCCCCGTCTGGGGGGCCGAAGGGTCCAAGAAGGGACAGACCCTCCCTCCGGACCACTCCACCACCGCCGCCTACAGCGACGAGGAGTGGTTGCCCAGGGACAAGCCCCTGGCGAAATTGTAAGTGTCCGGACACTATAATACTTCCGGTACATATTGCTTTATCGCTTCTTATCATGTCAAATATGATTGTGCAGTCCGGCCAAATCCCCACATCAACGGATCCTCCTCGGATGGGTCTTTGAGTCAGTCGGCGATGAACAACGATTCACTCCCGACGGCCACTTCCCCCGGCCCGCGGACAACACCGAGGTGCTGTCCCAGAGGATACCGGACCAGGGGGAGTTTGTTCTGGAGACGCCCCAAGGAGAAATCCCAGACGCCGGGCACATGGGGGGAAACTCCCATTGACTCTGATAATGGGGGCCGCAGCAAGTTTGGCCCCCAACCAGATACTACGCCCGAACCTCCAACGGTTCCGGATTCAGGCAGACAGCCCCTCGCTAAGGAGGGCAAGCCGCCTGTGCCGATGACCTCTGTCCATCCAAAGGCATCGGACAACTTGTTGGAAGCGCTTCGCGGCGCTTCCATTGACGAAGAGCACCGCACCATCATGCGTGCGGTGATTGAGAAGGTCCGGTCCGCCAAAAGCGGACTGACCGAAGCCTGCGTCAGCCTCCTAACAGGCTTCGAGGTAAGTAAATAAAATTATAAGAAAATATCACGGTATAGACAGTAGCCCCTGATGCTCTGTTCTGTTTTCAGAAAGAAAATCCGAACAGAGGATCAAATAATATCCGTAGGAGTCTAACAGAGTATGTCTATGTGAATAAGCAGGCGTCGCTGCTAGCCGCTGCCGCGCGTACTGCGGAGGTCTCCAGACTAAAGCGGGACCTGGAGCAGACCGAAGAAGAGCTCGGCCTCATGAGGAGGCAGCTCGAGGAGAACAAAGGTACATAATACCCCGTCTATATATTAATAAAGAAGGAATGGTTTTAGCTCTTGAAAACATTATGAACTTTTAATAGGGGCCACGACCGAAGTGCCGGCCCTTAAAAATGTGCTGACCGAGGCCGAAGACAAAGCGGCCAAGGAGCGCGCCGAGCGCGAGAAGCAAGAGGCTCGAGTTGACGAGGTCCAGCAAGAGCTCCAGGACTTTATCAAAAAATATGAGTCCTAGGAGCGTGACTCTAGGACGCAAGAGTCCGAGCTTGCGAAGGCCCTCCAAAGTGCACGAGACGCCAAGGCCGAAGCCCACAAGGCCCTTCAGGAGATTGAGGCGGCCAATAAAATTGCGGTGGGTAAGGCATTCAATATGCAAAGCAAGCATGCGAAGGAGACCTTCCTTTTACTTACGCGAATTTGGAGCTCTCCAGGAGCATTCACAGATCTTCCGCGGAGCGTATCTGATGCCGCAGAGTTCTACCGGGCTAAAGAAGGGAGCTCGACGGAGAAGTTGTTCTGGTCCCAGTATATTGGGGCCGAACATCCGATCACCTTGAGCGACCGGCTGAATCAACTGGTCGAACTTCACAAGGCGGCCGAACTAGCCATGAAGGACCGTATAGTCAGGATGTGGCCGGCCGAGCCCCTGCCCAGCAGCTACTTCAGCCTGATTAAGCAGCTTGTGTCTGCCTGCATGCGGCTCGAAGTCATAAAGCGGTCAGTCTGCATTGAAGGCGCGCAGGGCCTTCGCCCGTGCGAAAGTGCACTGGGCGAAGATGGATGCCGATAAGTTGGTGACGGAGGGGCCACCGAAGGGCAAGGAGCACTGCCGCCCCGAGAATTATTATGATAGTGTCCTGAAGGGAGCCCGCCTTGTGGTAGAGGAATGTGCTAAGGATGTAATATTTGAATGAATGTACTCATTTGATCCTGTTATATGAAAACAAGTTCATTTGCGCCAGGTGATGCTTGTTGATTTAAAATATTACCTTCTGTGCGGTCGTTTATAAAATCTAAAGTTGGCCAGTCGTCGGCTTCTGCCCCCATGTAACTAGTACCGGGGTGTTTGGGATAAATATAAACACTCTTTATCCAAATTTTTGGTCCTTTAAGGAGATGTTTAAAGCAACGAACCAGGCAATCGGACTATACGGCTTTATCACTCTTAATTAGCCATAGAAGTCTACAATTTTAAATTTTGGCGTAGCCCCTGGTATTCGGAAGGCCGAACTTGGGGTGCTATACACGCCTAAATTGGACAAGGCCGATTCCTCGCCCAAAGCGAAAAAAATCTTTAAGGATTTGAGACCTGTCAAACAGCGACCAGCTCTCGCCGCATCTTGACAGTCAGTTTTCGGCTTTCTGTACTGAGGTGCTCGTCCGGAAGAACCGGGACACAATCGCAGTACTTCTCCCTGTGCTACCTTAGCCGATATAGCGGAACGTAAGGCACCAAAACAAGGGAGCCGGGAAAATCCAACTATTGACCCAAGACATGATTCGGAGCTGATGCATATAATGCTATAAGTTCGGGGTGCCGCACTGTCGAAACTGTTCGGACTTTTCTTGCCGTGTTATGGGGTACACTGAAGCCCCTGGCGAACTCATCATACCAAAATGTACGGTTGCAAATTTAAATAAATAAACAAACAAGGAAAGCAATAAAGAGATGTAATAATAAGCTAATGTTGTACATTATTTTCCCTTGTTATTTGAATAGTACGTCAAGGCATATGTATACGAGTAATGCGATAAGAAAAATATGACTATTTGACATGTCCTAGCCAAGAGCGAGCTGCGAGCGGGTATGTAAAATAGGCATAGCGATCATTATCAGAGACCACCTGGTAATTCCCTTGTACGTCAAAACTTCTTGCCTCCTTGGCGTTTCCGTCCCACGATGGGTCCAATAATCAGGTTATCGGAAGAGCTTTCGGCAAATAGGGACCTAAAATAAAGAAAAGGGTGAAGGTATACGGGTCTTGGGGCGTTGAGCTGCATTGTGAGCCGTATTGTAGCTGTGCCTCCGCCTGTGTCCATGGTACTTTAAGCGCGTAGTTGTGTACGCGCGGCACTAATTTTGCTGCTTGACTGGGACTAGGACGGAGGCCGAATTGCTAGGCGAGCCCAGGACATGCCGACCGATCCTATTGCAGAGTACTCCGGACTCGCTTAGCGGTGTCCGGGGGCTTTATGGCCGAGCTGGAGGTCTGCCTAAGAAGGCTGCTCTGTGCTTCTGCTGCGAGGGCCGCAGTGTGCTCCTCTGTATGGAGCAAGCGCTCTGTGTTTCCATTTACTATTATAACCCTGCGAGGACCTGGCATCTTGAGTTTGAGGTATGCATAATGCGGTACCGAATTGAATCTGGCGAATGCGGTCCGTCCGAGCAGTGCGTGATAGCCACTGCGGAAGGGGACGATATCGAAGATTAACTCCTTGCTTCGGAAGTTGTCCAGAGATCCGAAGACTACTTCTAGTGTGATTGAGCCCGTGCAGCGGGCCTCTACACCTGGTATGACACCTTTAAAGGTGGTTTTGGTGGGTTTAATCCTGGAGGGATCTATGCCCATTTTGCACACTATATCCTGATAGAGCAGGTTCAGGCTGCTGCCACCGTCCATGAGCACTCTTGTTAGGTGGAATCCGTCAATGATAGGGTCAAGGACCAATGTGGCCGAACCACGATGACGGATACTGGTAGGATGGTCCCTGCGATCAAAAGTAATCGGACAAGAAGACCATGGGTTGAACTCTGGGGTGACTGGCTCCATCACGTAGACGTCCCTAAGTGCGCGCTTCCGCTCCCGCTTGGGAATATGGGTGGCGTATATCATGTTTACCGTTTTCACTTGGGGAGGAAATTTCTTCTGTCCTCCTCTATTCGGTTGCCGGGGCCCCTCGTCATCATCACTATGCGACCCCTTTTCCTTGTTTTTGGCATTCAACTTGCCGGCCTGTTTGAACACCCAGCATACTCTGTTGGTGTTGTTGGCTGGTTTATCAGGGGTGCCGTCAATTTGACACGAGCGATCGAGTATGCGGTCCAGACTAGATGGGCCCGGATTGTTTCTTTGGAATGGCTTCTTCGCTGACCGGACTTAGAGCCACTGAATCCGGCATTGATGGCCGTGTCTTCGGCGTTATCGCCATTGTTGCGAGGCTTGTTTCTGTCGCGTCGGGGCTTGTCGTTGCTATCTCTGGCCTCTGAGGTGCCAGGATTTCTTGTTGTGCTGTTGCTGTGAGCCAACCAGCTGTCCTCGCCCGCACAAAAGCGGGTCATGAGTGTCGTGAGGGCTGCCATGGATTTCGGCTTCTCTTGGCCGAGGAGTCGGGCAAGCCACTCGTCCCGGATGCTATGCTTAAAGGCCGCTAGGGCTTCGGCATCTGGACAATCGACCATTTGGTTCTTTTTAGTTAGGAACCGAGTCCAGAATTTCCTGGCTGACTCTCCGGGCTGTTGGGTAATGTGGCTCAAATCGTCAGCATCCGGAGGTCGCACATAGGTACCCTGGAAGTTATCCAGGAACGCGTCTTCCAGGTTCTCCCAACTTCCAATGGAGTTTGCCGGCAAACTGTTCAGCCAATGCCAAGCCGGTCCCTTGACTTTTAGTGGGAGGTACTTGATGGCATGTAGATCATCACCGCGGGCCATGTGAATGTGGAGAAGGAAGTCTTCAATCCATACCGCGGTATATGTTGTCCCATCATATGATTCGATGTTCACGGGCTGAAAGCCTTCTGGGAACTCATGGTCCATTACTTCGTCAGTGAAGCATAGGGGGTGTGCGGCGCCTCTGTGCCGGGCTATATCGCGACGCAGTTCAAGTGAGTCTGGTCGGTTGTATTCGGCCCGGCCGGATTTTTACTTGGTGTATCCGGCGTGGTGATCGTCGACACGCGTTGGGGCGCGCCCCTGTGATCCGTAGATCGATATTGACTGCCCTGCTTTGTTTTCTAACACCTCTTGCAGGTCCTGCGTGTAGCCCCGGGCCTTCGTGTTTTTGTTTGACTGGCGAGGGGGTGCGGGCTGGTGTTCGGGCTGATATGCTTTGTCCCGGCCACGTGGTGGCCGGTCAGCCGCATCATGCGCTGGTAGTGTAGGCTCTAGTGCCTCCTCCCCGAGTTGAGGTAACAACTTGCTCTTTGGCTAACTTTTGGTTGGGCGCTCGAGTCCATATTCCTCGGCTGCCAGGACCTCGGTCCATCTATCAGTTAGCAGATCTTGATCAGCTTGAAGCTGCTGCTGCTTTTTCTTCAGTCTTTTTGCAGTGGCTATAAGTCGGCGCTTGAAGCGCTCCTGCTCGACAGGATCCTCAGGCACAATTACTTCATCATTGCCGAGGCTCGCCTCGTCTTCGGGGAGGGGCATGTAATTGTCGTCCTCCAAGTCTCCATCTGTTGCCTGATCATCGGGGCTAGTTTGCCCACCCTCCCGTTCGGCCTTCTCGAAGTCTGGCTGGGTGGGATTGTTTTCGTCTTCGGCATTATTCGGAGGGTTATTGTCTCTTGTGCCGGTATAGCTATTTTTGCTATGGCGGGATTTAGAGCGGCGCCGATGACGCCGGTGCTTAGATTGCTTCTCCTAGGGATTATCCTCTGTTTCCTCATCGCCATTGCCTTCTTTGGGTGTCCACCATATATATGTCATATGACGAGGTGGCTGTCCAGCGCCCTGTGGGCGGTAGTTCTTCTCTGGCATCGTCGTCCATACCGTCGATGTCTTCGGAGTCGAAGTCAAGCATGTCGGTTAAATCATCGACAATGGCTATTAAATGGGTGGTGGGTGGGGAACGAAATTCTTCGTCGTCTGCTTCCCACTCGAGCTGAACATAGTTCGGCCAAGAGTCTCCTGACAGGGAGAGAGATCTTAATGAATTTAGCACGTCGCCCAAGGGCGAATGCTGAAAGATATCCGTGGAGGTGAACTCCATGATCGGTGCCCAATCAGATTCTATAGGCACGGATGCACGCGGTTCAGAGCCTATGGCCGGAGACGAGTCCGAAGGTCCGATGACACAGGCCTCGTTGGGAGTGACATTTGTGTTCGGCTCTATCACCGATGAGTGTGCGGCCTCCGGGGCGGGGTCCATCCACCCGTCCTCGGATGGCACGATCTGCTCCAGATTAAGAGTCGGGGCAGCCGCAGGCGTGATTTCCCGAGCACCGTCCGATGGTCGATCTAGGTCATGCTCATCGTGACTGTTTGACGCACCTGTCATGGGCTCAAATCCATCGAAGATCAAGTCTCTGCGGATGTCGGTTGTGTAGTTCAGGCTTCCAAACCTGACCTGATGGCCAAGGGCGTAGCTATCGATCTGCTCCATATGGCCAAGCGAGTTGGCCCGCAGTGCGAAGCCGCCGAATACAAAGATCTGTCCGGGGAGGAAAACCTCACCCTGGATTGCATCGTTGCAGATGATTGAAGGAGCCATCAAGCCTTATCGTGACGACACAGTGGAACTCTCAATGAAAGCACCAATGTCGGTGTCAAAACCGGTGGATCTCGGGTAGGGGTCCCGAACTGTGCGTCTAAGGCTAATGGTAACAGGAGGCGGGGTACACGATGTTTACCCAGGTTCGGGCCCTCTCGATGGAGGTAATACCCTACTTCCTGCTTGATTGATCTTGATGATATGAGTATTACAAGAGTTGATCTACCACGAGACCGTAGAGGCTAAACCCTAGAAGCTAGCCTATGATTATGATTGTTGTTGGTCTTACGGACTAAACTCTCCGGTTTATATAGACACCGGAGGGGGCTAGGGTTACACGGAGTCGGTTACAGAGAAGGAGATCTACATATCCGGATTGCCAAGCTTGCCTTCCACGCCAAGGAGAGTCCCATCCGGACACGGGATGAAGTCTTCAATCTTGTATCTTCATAGTCCAACAGTCCGGCCAAAGTATATAGTCCGTCTGTCCGAGTACCCCCTAATCCAGGACTCCCTCAGGGAGCTCTATAGCATTTATAATATTATATGTGGATGACATATTGTTGATTGGAAATAATACATAATTTCTGGATAGCATAAAAGGTTACTTGAATAAGAATTTTTCAATGAAAGACCTCGGTGAAGCTGCTTACATATTAGGCATCAAGATCTATAGAGATAGATCAAGACGCTTAATTGGACTTTCACAAAGCACATACCTTGATAATGTTTTGAATAAGTTCAAAATGGATCATTCAAATAAAGGGTTTTTGCTTGTGTTACAAGGTGTGAAGTTGAGTCAGACTCAATGCTCGACCACTGCAGAAGACAGAGAGAAAATGAAAGTCATTCCCTATGCTTCAACCATAGGTTCTATCATGTATGCAATGCTATGTACCAGACCTGATGTGTGCCTTCCTATAAGTATAGCAGGGAGGTACCGAAGTAATATAGGAGTGGACCACTGGACAGCAGTCAAGAACATCCTGAAATACCTGAAAAGTACTAAGGATATGTTTCTCGTTTATGGAGGCAACAAAGAGCTTGTCGTAAATGGTTATGTTGATGCAAGCTTTGACACTGATCCGGATGACTCTAAGTCGCAAACCGGATACATATTTATATTGAATGGTGGAGCTGTTAGTTGGTGCAGTTCCAAGCAGAGCGTCGTGGCGGGATCTACGTGTGAAGCGGAGTACATAGCTGCTTCGGAAGCAGCAAATGAAGGAGTCTGGATGAAGGAGTTCATATCCGATCTAGGTGTAATACCTAGTGCTTCGGATCCAATGAAAATCTCTGGTGACAATACTGGAGCAATTGCCTTGGCAAAGGAATCCACATTTCACAAGAGGACCAAACACATCAAGAGACGCTTCAATTCCATCCGCGATCAAGTCAAGGAGGGAGACATAGAGATTTGCAACATACATACAGATCTGAATGTTGCAGACCCGTTGACTAAGCCACTTCCATGAGCAAAATGTGATTAGCACCAAGACTCCATGGGTGTTAGAATCATTAATATGTAATCTAGATTATTGACTCTAGTGCAATTGGGAGACTGAAGGAAATATGCCCTAGAGGCAAAAATAAAGTTGTTATTTATATTTCCTTCTATATTGATAAATGTTTATTATTCACGCTAGAATTGTATTAACCGGAAACTTAGTACATGTGTGAATACATAGACAAAACATAGTGTCCCTAGTATGCCTCTACTTGACTAGCTCATTAATCAAAGATGGTTATGTTTCCTAACCATAGACATGTGTTCTAATTTGATGAACGGGATCACATCATTAGAGAATGATGTGATGGACAAGACCCATCCGTTAGCTTAGCATTATAATCGTTACAGTTTTATTGCTACCGCTTTCTTCATGACTTATACATGTTCCTTTGACTATGAGATTATGCAACTCTCGAATACCGGAGGAACACCTTGTGTGCTATAAAATGTCACAACGTAACTGGGTGATTATAAAGATGCTCTACAGGTGTCTCCGAAGGTGTTTGTTGGGTTGGCATAGATCAACATTAGGATTTGTCACTCCGTGTATTGGAGAGGTATCTCTGGGCCCCCTCGGTAATGCTCATCACTATAAGCCTAGCAAGCAATGTGACTAATGAGTTAGTTATGGGATGAAGCATTACGAAACGAGTAAAGAAACTTGCTGGTAACGAGATTGAACTAGGTATGATGATACAGACGATCGAATCTCGGGCAAGTAACATACCGATGACAAAGGGAACAACGTATGTTGTTGTGCGGTTTGACCGATAAAGATCTTCATAGAATATGTAGGAGCCAATATGAGCATCCAGGTTCTGCTATTGGTTGTTGATCTGTCTACATAGTTCTCGAACCCGTAGGGTCCGCACGCTTAACATTCGATGACGATTTGTATTATGAGTTATGTGTTTTTGATGACCAAAGTCTGTTCAGAGTCCCAGATGAGATCATGGAAATGACGAGGAGTCTCAAAATGGTCGAGACATAAATAATGATATATTGCACAATGTTATTCAGACACCGGAAGAGTTCCGAGAAGTATCGGGTAAAAATGGAGTGCCGGAGGGGTTACCGGAACCCCCCAGGGAAGCAATGGGCCATCATGGGCCATAGGGGAAAGAGAGGACATCCCACAAGGGGTTGGCGCGTCCCCCCCCCCCATAGGGAGTACGAATAGGACTAGGGGAGGGGGCGCGGCACCCCTTTCCCTCTCCCTCTCCCTCTTCCTTCCTTCTTTCCCCTTCCACCAAAGGGAATCGTACTAGGTTTTGGAGTCCTAGTAGGACTCCTCTCTCTTGGCGCGCCCTATAGGGGCCGGCCGGCCTCCCACTCTCCTCCTTTATATACGGGGGCAGGGAGGCACCCCAAAGGACAACGGAGATTCTCTCAGCCGTGTGCGGTGCACCCTCCACAGTTTACTCCTCCAGTCATAACGTCGTAGTGCTTAGGCGAAGCCCTGCGCGGATCACATCATCAACACCATCACCACACCGTCATGCTAACGGAACTCTCCCTTGACCCTCTACTGGACCAAGAGTTCGAGGGACATCATCGAGCTGAACGTGTGCTAAACACGGATGTGCCGTACGTTTGGTACTTGGATCAGTTGGATCGTGAAGACGTTCAACTACATCAACCGCGTTAATTAACGCTTCCGCTTTCGGTCTACAAGGGTACGTGGACACACTCTCCCCCTCTCGTTGCTATGCATCTCCTAGATAGATCTTGCGTGATCGTAGGAAATTTTTTGAAATTGCATGCTACATTCCCTAACAAGGAGATTCATTGGATTTGCTACTACGGTAAGTGCACACAATAGTGGTGTTCATCTGTAGATTTATTTGGTGGTACATTGTTTCAGTATCTGATAACTGAATACTTAAGTACAGAGCTAGTGTGGTGTTCATGTGTTAGCTATATCTGTGATAGTAACTGAATCTAGGCAGCACCTAAAATTGGTCTTACAGAATTTGTCTGTTTCAGTAATTGATATGTATGTATGAATTCTGTAATTGAATTTGACTGGATTTAGATAGCATTAATATTCCACTGACTTTTCAGGATGGTTTCAACTATGGTGTTCTGGAGTGGCTAGATGCCCGTTGGCCAGTATTTCTGCAAAGGTGTTTAACCAAGCTCTGGGAAATGTATCATGAGGAAAACCTTGGTAGAGTCCAGGACAAAGAGGCTCATGAGATAGAGGTTGCAAAACTGAAGAAGGAGATGGATTCTCTTGGCAATCAGTACAATCAGCTTGTGGATGATGTATCCAAGCTGTTTGATTACAAGTGGAGAGAGACCTCCTTAAAGAAGAGAAGAAGAAGTTGGAGCAATTCATTACTGAGCTACTGAAGGTTGGTCATGGGTACAAGGAAAAGCTGGACAAGATCAAAGAAGTTGTCATGAAGGAGTGAAGTTTTTAGCCATGGTTGGTAAGTAAATATGAGGCTGCTACCTCTTGAGCACTGCGTTGGTTTTCCCTTGAAGAGGAAAGGATGATGCAGCAAAGTAGCGTAAGTATTTCCCTCAGTTTTGAGAACCAAGGTATCAATCCAGTAGGAGGCTACACGCAAGTCCCTCGTACCTACACAAACAAATAAGAACCTTGCAACCAACGCAATAAAGGGGTTGTCAATCCCTTCACGGCCACTTGCAAAAGTGAGATCTGATAGAGATAATAATAATAAGATAAATATTTTTGGTATATTATGATGTAGATTGGAAAGTAAAGATTGCAAAATAAAGTAGATTGGGAACTTATATGATGGAAAATAGACCCGGGGGCCATAGGTTTCACTAGTGGCTTGTCTCAAGATAGCATAAGTATTACGGTGGGTGAACAAATTACTATCGAGCAATTGATAGAAAAGTGCATAATTATGAGAATATCTTGGCATGATCAAGTATATAGGCATCATGTCGCGACAAGTAGATCGAAACGATTCTGCATCTACTAGTATTAGTCCACACATCGACCGCTATCCAGCATGCATCTAGAGTATTAAGTTCATAAGAACAGAGTAACGCATTAGGCAAGATGACATGATGTAGAGGGATAAACTCAAGCAATATGATATAAACCCCATCTTCTTATCCTCGATGGAAACAATACAATACGTGCCTTGCTGCCCCTGCTGCCACTGGGAAAGGACACCACAGGATTGAACCAAAAGCTAAGCACTTCTCCCATTGCAAGAAAGATCAATCTAGTAGGCCAAACCAAACTGATAATTCGAAGAGACCTGCAAAGATAACCAATCATACATGAAAGAATTCAGAGGAGATTCAAATATTGTTCATAGATAATCTTGATCATAAACCCACAATTGATCGGATCTTGAAAAACACACCGCAAAAAGTATTACATCAAATAGATCTCCAAGAAGATCAAGGAGAACTTTGTATTGAGATTCAAAGAGAGAGAAGAAGCCATCTAGCTAATAACTATGGACCCGAAGGTCTGTGGTAAACTACTCACACATCATCGGAGAAGCTATGGCGTTGATGTAGAAGCTCTCCGTGATTGATTCCCCCTCCGGCAGAGCGTCGGAAAAGGCTCCAAGATGGGATCTCACGGGTGCAGAAGGTTGCGGCGGTGGAAATAGGGCTTCGTGGTGCTCCTGGATGTTCTCGGGGTACGTAAGTATATATAGGCGAAAGAAGTCGGTCAGGGGAGCCACGAGGGGACTACCAGGGTGGGGGGCGCGCCTTCCTGCCTCGTGGCTTCCTCGTTTGTTCCTTGACGTCCACTCCAAATCTCCTGGATTGCGTTTGTTCCAAAAATAACTCTCCCAAAGGTTTCATTCCGTTTGGACTCCGTTTGATATTACTTTTCTGTGAAACACTGAAATAGGCAAAAAAAGAGCAATTTGGGCTAGGCCTCCGGTTAATAGGTTAGTCCCAAAAATGATATAAAAGTGTATAGTAAACCCATTAAACATCCAAAACAGGTAATATAATAGCATGGAACAATCAAAAGTTATAGATACGTTGGAGACGTATCAAGCATCCCCAAGCTTAATTCCTGCTCGTCCTCGAGTAGGTAAATGATAAAAACAGAATTTTTGATGTGGAATGCTACCTAGCATATTTCTCGATGTAATTTTCTTTATTGTGGCATGAATGTTGAGATCAAATGATTCAAGATAAAAGTTTAATATTAACATAAAAATAGTCATACTTCAAGCATACTAACAAAGTAATCATGTCTTATCAAAATAACATAGCGAAAGACAGCTTATCCTACAAAATATTCCCATCATGCACAACCCCGGTTTCAGCCAAGCAATTGGTTCATACTTTTTAACGCGCTTCAGCTTTTTAACCTTCACGCAATACATGAGCGTAAGCCATGGATATAGCACTATGGGTGGAGTAGAGTATGATGATAGGGATTGTGTGGAGAAGACAAAAAAGGAGAAAGTCTGACATCGACGAGGCTAATCAACGGGCTATGGAGATGCCCATCAATTGATGTCAATTCGAGGAGTAGGGATTGCCATGCAACAAATGCACTAGAGCTATAAATGTATGAAATCGCAACAAAAGAAACTAAGTGGGTGTGCATCCAACTTGCTTGCTCACGAAGACCTAAGGCATTCTGAGGAAGCCTATCATTGGAATAAACAATCCAAGTTCTAGAATGAAAAATTCCCACTAGTATATGAAAGTGACAACATAGGAGACTCTCTATCATGAAGATGATGGTGCTACTTTGAAGCACAAGTGTCGAAAAAGGATAGTAACATTGTCCCTTCTCTCATTTTCTCTCATTTTTTTGGTGGGCTTCTTTGGCCTCTTTTTTAATTTGGGCTTCTTTGGCCTCTTTTATTTTTCATAAAGTCCGGAGTCTCATCCCGACTTTTGCGGGAATCATAGTCTCCATCATCCTTTCCTCACTTGGTACAATGCTCTAATAATGAAGATCATCACACGTTTATTTACTTACAACTCAATACTTGGAACAAAATATGACTCTATGTGAATGCCTCCGGAGGTGTACCGGGATATGCAATGATTCAAGAGCGACATGTATGAAAGAATTATAAAGGTGGATTTGCCAGAAATACTATGTCAACTACATGATCATGCAAAAGTAATATGACAATGATGGAGTGTGTCATAATAAACGGAACGGTGGAAGGTTGCATGGCAATATATCTGGGAATGGCTATGGAAATGCCATAATCGGTAGGTATGGTGGCTGTTTTGAGGAATATATAAGGAGGTTTATGTGTGATAGAGTGTATCGTATCACGGGGTTTGGATGCACCGGCGAAGTTTGCACCAACTCTCAAGGTGAGAAAGGGCAATGCACGGTACCGTAGAGGCTAGCAAATTGTGGAAGGGTAAGAGTGCGTATAATCCATGGACTCACATTAGTCATAAAGAACTCATATAATTATTGCAAAAATTAATTAGCCCTCGAAGCAAAGTACTACTACGCATGCTCCTAGGGGAAGGGTTGGTAGGAGTTAACCATCGCGCGATCCCGACCTCCACTCATAAGGAAGGCAATCAAAGAACACCCCATGCTACAAATTTGTTGCACAACTGTTACCATACATGCATGCTACGGCACTTGCCAACTTTAACACAAGTATTTCTCAATTTCATAATTACCCAACTAGCATGACTCTAACATTACCACCTTTATATCTCAAAACAATTATCAAGTATCAAATTGATCATAGTGTTTAATGCACTCTATATGATAGTTTTTATTATACCCAACTTGGATGCCCATCATTTTAGGACTAATTTATAGCCAAAGCAAATACCATGCTGTTCTAAAAGACTCGCAAAATAATATAAGTGAAGCATGAGAGATCAATAATTTCTACAAAATAAAACCACCACTGTGCTCTAAAAGATATAAGTGAAGCACTAGAGCAAAATTATCTAGCTCAAAAGATATAAGTGAAGCACATAGATTATTCTAATAAATTACAATTCATGTGTGTCTCTCCCAAAAGGTGTGTACAGCAAGGATGATTGTGGTAAACTAAAACGAAAGACTCATATCATACAAGATGCTCCAAGCAAAACACATATCATGTGGTGAATAAAAATATAGCCTCAAGTAAAGTTACCGATAGACGAAGACGAAAGAGGGGATGCCTTCCGGGGCATCCCCAGGCTTAGGCTTTTGGTTGTCCTTGAATTTTACCTTGGCGTGCCTTGGGCATCCCCAAGCTTAGGCTCTTGCCACTCCTTATTCCATAATCCATCAAATCTTTACCCAAAACATGAAAACTTCAGAACACAAAACTCAACAGAAAACTCGTAAGCTCCGTTAGTACAAGAAAACAAACCACCATTTTAAGGTACTGTAATGAACTCATTATTTATTTATATTGGTGTTAAACCTACCGTATTCCAACTTCTCTATGGTTCATACCCCCCGATAATAGCCATAGATTCATAAAAATAAGCAAACAACACACGAAAAACAGAATCTGTCAAAACAGAACAGTCTGTGGCAATCTGTAACTTTCGAATACTTATAGAACCCCAAAAATTCTACCAAAATAGTAAGTTCTAGGAAATTTGTCTATTAATCTACTGCAGAAAGAATCAACTGAAAAGCATGTTTCTGTGATTTATTAAAATTATTCTCGTCCGCACAAAAGTTTCTGTTTTTTAGCAAGATCAAATTAACTATCACCCAAGATGATCCTATAGGTTCTAAACATAGGCTAGATGAATTATTTATTGAATAAAAGCAAGGAAAAATATTGATTTGTCACCCAACAAGCGCTTTTCTTTAAGGCCTTTTTAGCAAGGCATTGAGATTTCAATGATGCTCACATGAAAGACAAGAATTGAAGCATACTTCCTATGCATAGGTTTTTTATAAGCAAACAAATTATCAAGGAAAACAAAAACTAGCATATGCAAGGAAGAAGATGATAGCAATCTCAACATGAAGAGAGGTAATTTAGTAACATGAAAATTTCTACAACCATATTTTCCTCTCTCATAATAATTACATGTAGGATCATAAGCAAATTCAACAAAATAGCTATCACATAAAATATTTTCAACATGATCCACATGCATGCAAAGTTGACACTCTTCCAAAATATTGGTATTATCATTAACTAAAGTCATGACCTCTCCAAACCCACCTTTATCAAAAACTTCATAAGATTGAACATTATCCAAATATATGGGATCTAAAGTTAACACTCTTCGAAACCCACTTTCAGTTTTATTGCAAACATTATTATCAATCTCATATAAATCGTGGGGCTTAAATAAAATTTCAGGATTATAAGAAGAATCACCCCAATCATGATCATTGCAACAAGTAGTGGACATAGCAAAACTAGCATCCCCAAGCTTAGGGTTTTGTATATCATTAACACAATTGACATTAATACAATTTATAATAAAATCATTGCAATCATGCTTTTTATTCAAGGAGCTATCATGAATCTCTTCATAAATTTCTTCATCACAATTGTCAGATTCACGAATTTCAAGCAAAACCTCATAAAGATAATCTAGTGCACTCAAATCACTAGAAATTGGTTCATCATAATTGGATCTCTTAAAAATATTAGCAAGTGGATGAGGATCCATAGATCTTAGGTTCTCTGTTTAGCAATAAATAAACAACTATTCCAACCAAACGAGCAAACGAGCCAAGTAAGACATCAAAGCAAACGAAAAGACGAACAGAAGAAGGGCGAATAAAACGGCAAGGGTGAAGTGGGGGAGAGGAAAACGAGAGGCAAATGGCAAATAATGTAATGCGAAGGATAAGAGTTTGTGATGGGTACTTGGTATGTCTTGACTTCAGCGTAGAGTCCCCGGCAACGGCGCCAGAAATCCTTCTTGCTACCTCTTGAGCACTGCGTTGGTTTTCCCTTGAAGAGGAAAGGGTGATGCAGCAAAGTAGCGTAAGTATTTCCCTTAGTTTTGAGAACCAAGGTATCAATCCAGTACGAGGCTACACGGAAGTCCCTCGTACCTACACAAACAAGTAAGAACCTTGCAACCAACGCGATAAAGGGGTTGTCAATCCCTTCATGGTCACTTGCAAAGGTGAGTTCTGATAGAGATAATAATAATAAGATAAATATTTTTGGTATTTTTATGATGTAGATTGGAATGTAAAGATTGCAAAAGAAAGTAGATCAGAAACTTATATGATGGAAAATAGACCCGGGGGCCATAGGTTTCACTAGTGGCTTCTCTCAAGATAGCATAAGTATTACGGTGGGTGAACAAATTACTGTCGAGCAATTGATAGAAAAGTGCATAATTATGATAATATCTAGGCATGATCATGTATATAGGCATCACGTCCGCGACAAGTAGATCGAAACGATTCTGCATCTACTACTATTACTCCACACATCGACCGCTATCCATCATGCATCTAGAGTATTAAGTTTATAAGAACAGAGTAATGCATTAGGCAAGATGACATGATGTAGAGGGATAAACTCAAGCAATATGATATAAACCCCATCCTTTTATCCTCGATGGCAACAATACAATACGTGCCTTGCTACCCCTGCTGTCACTGGGAAAGGACACCGCAAGATTGAACCCAAAGCTAAGCACTTCTCCCATTGGAAGAAAGATCAATCTAGTAGGCCAAACCAAACTGATAATTCGAAGAGACTTGCAAAGATAACCAATCATACATAAAAGAATTCAGACGAGATTCAAATATTGTTCATAGATAATCTTGATCATAAACCCACAATTCTTCGGATCTCGACAAACACACTGCAAAAAGTATTACATCAAATAGATCTCCAAGAAGATCAAGGAGAGCTTTGTATTGAGATTCAAAGAGAGAGAAGAAGCCATCTAGCTAATAACTATCGACCCGAAGGTCTGTGGTAAACTACTCACACATCATCGGAGAAGCTATGGTGTTGATGTAGAAGTCCTCCATGATGGATTCCCCCTCCGGCGAAGCGCCGGAAAAGGCTCCAAAATGGGATCTCACGTGTACAGAAGGTTGGGGCGGTGGAAATAGGGTTTCGTGGTGCTCCTAGATGTTCTCAGGGTACGTAAGTATATATAGGCAAAAGAAGTCAGTCAGGGGAGCCATGAGGGGCCCACGAGGGTGGGGGGCGCGCCCACCCCCTTGGGGCGCGCCTCCCTACCTCGTGGCTTCCTCGTTTGTTCCTTGACGTCCACTCCAAGTCTCCTGGATTGGGTTTGTTCCAAAAATAACTCTCCCGAAGGTTTCATTCTGTTTGGACTCCGCTTGATATTCCTTTTCTGCGAAACACTGAAATAGGCAAAAAAACTGCAATTTGGGCTAGGCCTCCGGTTAATAGGTTAGTCCGAAAAATGATATAAAAGTGTATAGTAAAGCCCATTAAACATCCAAAACAGGTAATATAATAGCATGGAACAATCAAAAATTATAGATACGTTGCAGACGTATCAGAGGCCTATATATATAACTGCCCTAGCAATGATGGAGTCTGATGCAAATATGCATATTAGTACTAATATTAGCTATGAACTGCCTAAGAACTTTCTATGGTTTCAGATCATTTTGGTTGTGGTGTGGGGTGCTGTAATGGCCCTGATATGTAATGCTCTAAGATGATGTTATGTTTAATGCCCTGATGCTAAGTTAAGAACCTTATTATCCAAGCCTGATGAAGTTTCTTTCTGTCATTTTTATCCTAAGTAGTTGCATCCCCTACCTACAATATGGTCCTGGGTGTTAGTTCTAACATTACACAGATTGCACACACTTGGTAACACTGAACAAAGGTAGGTAGTTCACAAAGGAGGCACCGTAGGTAGCATTACATAGATAGCACATTACTGTCTCAGAATAACTGAAACTTGCTAACACTGAAGATAAGTGACACTGGGAATAACTGATGAAACTGAATCTGAAACTTACAGTTTCAGATTTACTTAGGTGTCTGTCCTGCTAAGCGTCCTGATCGTCATACCTATCGGTATCAAAACTGGCGGATCTCGGGTAGAGGGTCCCGAACTGTGCGCCTAAGCTAATGGTAACAGGAGGCGGGGGACACAAAGTTTACCCAGTTTCGGGCCCTCTCTATGGAGGTAATACCCTACTTCCTACTTGATTGATCTTGATGAATATGAGTATTACAAGAGTTGATCTACCACGAGATCGTAATGGCTAAACCCTAGAAATCTAGCCTACGAGATTATTATTGTTGTCCTACGGACTAAACCCTCCGGCTTATATAGACACCGGATGGGGCTAGGGTTACACAAAGTCGGTTACAGAGAAGGGAATCTACATATCCGAATCGCCAAGCTTGCCTTCCACGCCAAGGAGAGTCCCATCCGGACACGGGTCGAAGTCCTCTATCTTGTATCTTCATAGCCCAACAGTCCGGCCAAAGTATATAGTCTGGCTGTCCGAGGACCCCTTAGTCCAGGACTCCCTCAGTAGCCCCTGAACCAGGCTTCAATGATGATGAGTCCAGCGCGCAGATTGTCTTCGGCATTGCAAGGCGGGTTCCTTCTCCGAATACTTCAAAGTAGATTTCGAACACAAGAATCGTGTCTGGCTCTGCAAAACAAGTTCCACACACAACTGTAGAGAGTATAATATTTCACGAGTCGAATCCGCAGACAACTTTTCGTAGGTCACGCCACAGCCCGGTTATTATTCAAAACATTTTTTAGCCCGCCCCTCCATATTTCGAGGTGCGGTTTCATTGGCACGTCTTGCCAAAGCAGAGATCGTGTCCCCTTATCATAGGATTCTCATCAATACGGTCATGGGTAACCCAACCGTGTCATCTGCACGGCGCTTGGGGAAATAGGCGAGTTTTAAGGCGAGTGGGGAGGCGCATGACTTTTACTGTCTTTATAAAGGGATAAGGATTCATCCTCGTTCACCCATGCCTTCTCCTTCCTCTGCCCATCTATTCTCGAGTTCCAGCGCCCAAGCTTTCGCTCTCTCCGCCCAAAAAAGCACTCCAACCATGTCCGGGTCCGGAGCAGGAGGCCAGTGGATGGCCTCCTCCGTCAAGGAGAAGGACATCAAGGAGCTCCGGGAGGCCGGGTACCTAGCCAAGGAAATCGTCCATCGACTTCCGGCCAAGGGACAGATCGTCCCCACCCCAGAGCACCAGGAGAGGGTAGTGTTTCTCACACACTTTGTCCGTGCGCTGGGATTCCCCCTCAACCCGTTCGTCCGCGGACTGATGTATTACTACGAGCTGGACTTCCATGATCTGGCCCCCAATTCCATCCTCAACATCTCGACATTTATTGTTGTGTGCGAGGCCTTCCACCGCATCCCACCTCACTTCGGCCTATGGCTGAAGACCTTCAATGTGAAGCCGAAGGTGGTGAGCGGCCAACAAGCAGAGTGCGGAGGCGCCATGGTGGGCAAGATGCCCAATGTCACCTGGCCCGAAGGCTCCTTTGTGGACACTGTAAAGGGGTGGCAATCGGGTTGGTTCTACATCACCGAGCCACACGGCACCAAGTGGGCAGCGGCCCTCGCATTCCGATCCGGAGCCCCGATGCGGCTCACCTCCTGACAAGAGAAAGGCCTGGCCTGGGGATCTTCAGATGAGCTGGCAGGGCTCCAGACGTGTATCCAGAACATGATAAACAAGAGAATCAAGCTCGTCAATGTGATCCAGGTGATGCTCGTTTGCCGGATCCTTCCGTGCCAACGCCGGACTCGCTATATGTGGGAGTTCGATCCGGCCAAGCACCAGACGCTACTAGATCTCTTTGGCACGACGCACGAAGACATCTGTAAGGTGCTTTTCAAGGCCGGTGAGACACCACAGCCCATGACCGAGGATCGGGGGCTCAGCTCAACTCGCAAAGCTAATCCGGTAAGTTCATTCATGTTTTCAAGGTGTACCCTTTACTGGCATATTCGAGGAAGGCATCTAAGTCTCCCTATCAATTATTTTAGGCCTAGATAGAGATAGCGGAGCAGATTAACAGTCCGGCTTCGCTGCCCGAAGGCCCAGAAACCCTGCTTCTGACGAAGATGCTGTTTCCGGCACCTTATGAGGTGCCGGAGAAGAAGGCCAAGGGGACCAGAGGTGGTCTCCGCCGCAAGAGCACTTTAGACGCGACGTCCGAAGATGCCGAAGATCACTCCTCCATCGCCGAAGACGACGAGGAAGAGGAGGAGGAAGAAGAAATCCGTCCCCCTGTAGGGGGGAGAAAGAAGAGGACGGCGTCCAAGAAGGGGAAAGCATCCCTTCCGGACAGCTCCGCAGCAGCTACCGACAGCAGCTCGCAGTGGGAGCCCAGGGACAAGCCCCTGGCCAAATCGTAATTATCCAAACACATTTATGTATCCGGCCGGCGTCCAAGAAGGGGAAAGCATCCCTTCCGGACAGCTCCACAGCAGCTACCGACAGCAGCTCGCAGTGGGAGCCCAGGGACAAGCCCCTGGCCAAATCGTAATTATCCGGACACATTTATGTATCCGGCCTCTTTACCTCATCGTTTTAACATGTTGAATCATGTATTTGTAGTCCGGCTCGGTCCAACCCCGGATAGTCCTTATCTTCGGAGGACTCGCTGGATCTGGTCGCGATGGACAGCGGGACCCTTCCCGCGGCCTCCTCTCCCAAGGATGTGGATGGCGCCGAGGCATCGTCCCGAAGGATCCCAGGCCCGGGAGAGAATCCGGAGGCCGTCAGGGAGGCGCCAGAGGGTGAGGCCTCAGGTGCCGGACACATGGGGGAGCAGACCCCGATGGATATTGACGATGGGGGCCGTATTCAATTCGGCCCTCATCCGAATATAATTCTAGAGACCAATACGGCTCCGGAATCAGGCGAGCAGCCCTCTTCGAAAGAAGGAGGCGTGCCTATCCCGCCAGTGACCTCTGTCCAACCAGAGGCACAGGACACTTTGCTGGAGGCGCTTCGAGGCGCTTCCATTGTCGAAGAACACCATACCCTTGTGGGTACGGTGATTGAGAGGATACAGTCTGCGAAAAGCGGACTGACTGAAGTCTGCACTAGCCTTCTAACAGGCTTTGAGGCAAGTAAAATAATGTCACAGTATAGACAGTAGCCCCCGATACTCTGTCCGGTGTTCAGAAAGAAAAGCAAAACAGAGTATCAAATAATTTTCACAGGATTCTAATCTAATATGTCTATGTGAATAAGCAGGCATCACTGCTAGCTGCAGCCGCTCATACCGCGGATGTCTCTGGACTGAAGGAAAATCTGGAGTGGGTCGAGGAAGAACTCGGCTGGGTGAAGAAGCGGCTGGAGGAGAGCAAAGGTATGTATTTAACCTTGTCTAAATTCAGATAGAATGAACGATTTGTTCTGACTGAAGTGTCATAATGTTTATTAGGGGCAACCACCGAAATAGAAGCCCTCAAGAAGGCGCTAGCCGAGGCCGAGGACAGAGTGGCCAAAGAAAAGGCCGCATGCGAAAAGCATGAGGCCCGGGTCAATGAGGTCCAGCAAGAGCTCCAGGACGGCGTCAAGAAGCACGAGTCCTTGGAGCGTGATTTTAAGGATTGAGAGTCCGAACTTGCCAAGGCCCGCCAGAGCACACAAGATGCCCGAGCCGAAGCCGAAGGCGCCCTCCAGGAAATCCAGGCGGCCAAGAAGAACGCGGCGGGTAAGGCTTATATAATGCAGAGCAAATATGTGAAGAAAAGGTTTCTCTTACTCACCCCGATTTGGAGTTCTCCAGGGGCGTTTGCGGATCTGCAGCGCAGCATTTCAGATGCTGCAGAATACTACCGAGCCGAAGAGGGGATCTCTATGGAGAAGCTGTTCTGGTTGCAATACCTTGCGCCAGAACATCCGGTGCTTTTTAGCGATCAGCTGAAACAGCTGGTCGAGCTGCATAGGGTGGCCGAACTAGCCATGAAGGATTTGATAATCCGGCTATGGCCTGCCGAAGCTATGCCCAGCAGCTACTTCAGACTCGTGAAGCGGTTGGTCAATGCTTGCCCTCGGCTTGAAGCCATCAAGCGGTCGGTCTGTATCGAAGGCGCGCGGATGGCCTTTGCCCGCGCTAAGATGCATTGGGCGAAGATGGACGCCACGAAGCTGATGACCGAGGGGCCGCCTGAGGGTAAGGAGCACCGCCGACCCGAGCTATACTATGACAGTTTCCTGGAGGGATCCCGCCTTGTGGCGGAGAAATGTACTAAGCATATCATATTCCCATGAATAAACTCATGTTTATCATGTACTGTACTATCGAACAGATCTGTTATATAATATAATGTCTGTTATTTAAAATTTTACCTCCTGTGCGGCCGTTTTGTTAAATCTGAGAGTTGGCAAGTCGTCGGCTTCTGCCCCCACGTAGGTAGTACGGGGGCATTCGGGATAAATCTAAACACTCTTTACTCCAAAATTTGGTCCTTAAAGGAGGTGTTTAGCGCAACGAACAAGGCAATCGGACTATATGGCTTTATCACACTCACTTAGCCATAGGAGTTCTATAATTTTAATTTTGGGCATAGCCCCTAGTGTTCGGAAGGCCGAACTGGGGTGCTATACACGCCAAATCGGACAAAAACCGATTCATCGCATAATGCGGAAATAATCGCTGAAGATTTGTTGACCTCTCGAACAACTGACCAGCTCTCGCCGCATCATGACGGTCAGTTTTCGGCTTTCTCTACTGAGGTGCTCGTCCGGAAGAACCGGGACACAATCGCAATAGTTCTCCCTTTACTACCCTAGCCGTTATAGCGGAACGCAAGGTAGCAAGCACAAGAGTCGGGCAACCCAACTATTGACCAAAGACATGATTCGGAGCCGATGCATATAATGCTATAAGTTCGGGGTGCCGAACAGTACTGTCAAAGTGTTCGGACTTTGTTGCCGTCTTATGGGGCGTAATGAAGCCCCTGGAGAATTAAGACGTACCAGAGTGTACGGGTGCAATTGATAAGAATATATAAAGAAAAGGAAAAAGTCAAGTAATAAGCTGACGCTGCAAATATGGAGCCGCAAATTATTTTCCATTGTAATTTGATTAAGACGTCAAGGCGTACTTGTACAAATAATGCGATAAGCAAATAAGGTTATTTGACATTCCATGACCAAGGGCGAGCTGCATGTGGGTTTATAAAACAGGTATAATGATCGTTAGCAGAGACCACCTGGGGATTCCCTTGTACGTCAAAGCTTCTTGCCTTCTTGGTGTGTCCGTCCCTCAATAAGTCTGATGATCAGGCTATCAGAGAAAGCCTCGGAAAGAGAAAAAACCTAAAAAAAAGAAAAACTGAAAGTATGCGGGTACAGGAGCGGTTGAGCCGCATTATGTACCACGGTCTAGCTGTGCCTCTGTTCGTGCCCATGGTATTTTAAGTGCATAGTTATGTACGCGCGACACGAGTATTGCCGCCTTGTTGGAACTGGGACGGAGGCCAAATTGCTAGTCAAGCTCTGGACGAGCTGGACTGTCCTGCTGCAGAGTAATCCGGACTCCCTTGACGGTGTCCGGGAGCTTTACTGCCAAATTAAAGTTCTGCCTAAAAAGGCTGCTCTGTACTTCTGCAGCAAGGGCCGCGGTGTGCTCCTCGGTACGGAGGGAGTGTTCCGTGTTTCCATTGACTGTTATAACACCGTGTGGTCCAGGCATCTTGATCTTGAGGTAAGCTTAGTGCGGCACGGCATTGAAGCGAGCAAATGCGGTTCGTCCGAGTAGTGCGTGATAGCCACTACGGAAGGGGACGATATCGAAGATCTATCCTTCGCTTCGGAATTTATTCGGGGATCCGAAGACCACTTCCAGTGTGATTGAGCCCGTGCAGCAGGCCTCCACACCTGGTATGACACCTTTAAAGGTGGTTTTTGTGGGCTTGATCCTTGAGGGATCGATACCCATTTTGCGCACTGTATCATGATAGAGCAGGTTCAGGTTGCTGCCGCCGTCCATAAGGACTCGCGTAAGGTGGAATCCATCAATGATTGGGTCGAGGACCAGTGCGGCTGAACCGCCGTGACGGATACTAGTTGGATGGTCCCTATAATCAAAGGTGATCGGACAGGACGACCATGGGTTGTACTTTGGGGCGACTGGCTCCATCGGGTAGACGTCCCTGAGTGCGCGCTTGCGCTCCCTCTTGGGGATATGTGTAGCATATATCATGTTCACCGTTTTGACTTGAGGAGGAAACTTCTTCTGTCCCCCTATGTTGGGTGGCCGGGGTTCCTCGTCATCGTCCTCGCTTTGCGACCCCTTCTCCTTATTCTCGGCATTTAACTTTCCGGCCTGTTTGAAAACCCAACATTCCCTGTTGGTATGATTGGCTGGTTTATCAGGAGTGTCGTGGATTTGACATGGACGATCGAGTATGCGGTCCAAACTGGACAGGCCCGTCTTGTTTTTTTTAAATGGCTTCTTCCGCTGACCGGACTTAGAGCCACTGAATCCGGCGTTGACAGCCGTGTCTTCGGCGTTATCCCCATTGTTTTGACGCTTGTGTATGTTGCGTCGGGGCTTGCCGCTGTTGTTCCTGGCCTCAGAAGTACCAGGTTCGCTTGCATGATTATTGTTACGGGCTAGCCAGCTATCCTGACCCGCGCAAAAGCGGGTCATGAGTGCCGTAAGGGCTGCCATGGACTTCGGCTTTTCTTGGCCGAGGTGTCGGGCGAGCCATTCGTTACGGATGTTGTGTTTAAAGGCCGCTAAGGCTTCAGCATCCGGATAGTCGACAATTTGGTTCTTTTTAGTTAAGAACCTAATCCAGAATTTCCTGGCTGACTCTCCGGGTTGTTGAACTATGTGACTTAAGTCATCGGCATCCGGAGGTCGGACATATGTGCCTTGGAAGTTGTCGAGGAACGCGTCCTCCAACTCCTCCCAGCTGCCAATGGAGTTTTCGGACAGACTGTTCAACCAGTACCTAGCTGGTCCCTTGAGTTTGAGCGGGAGGTATTTCATGGCGTGAAGATCATCACCGCGGGCCATATGAATATGGAGAGGAAAGTCCTCAATCCGTACCGCGGGGTCTGCTGTGCCATCATATGATTCGATGTTCACGGGTTTAAACCCTTCTGGGAAATCATGTCCCATTACTTCGTCAGTGAAGCGAAGGGGGTGTGCGGCGCCTCTATATCGGGCCAAGTCGTGACGTAGCTCGGATGGAGTTTGTTTGCTGTTTTCGGCCCGGACGTGGTTGTATTTGTCACGTCCGGCCTGGTGGCCATCATCGCGCGTCGGGGAACGCCCCCGCGATCCGTAGATCGATCTGGTCTGGCCTGCTTTATTTTCCAAGTTATGGCGCAGGTCATATGTAAATCCCCGAGCTATTGTATTTTTGTATTTGCGGCGAGGTACTGCGGGCTGTTGTTCGGCTCGAGGTGCCACTTTGTCTCGGCCGCGTGGTGGCCGGTGAGCCGCATTATGTGCTGGTAAGACGGGATCCAGCGCCTCGTCGTCGAACTGGAGTAGCAATTTGCGCTTCGGGTAACTCTTGTTTGGGCGCTCGAGGCCGTACTCTTCGGCCGCTAGGACATCAGTCCATCTTTCATTGCGCAGATCTTGATCAGCTTGAAGCTGCTGCTGCTTCTGTTTCAGGCTCCTTGCAGTGGCTATTAGCCGGCGCTTAAAGCGCTCCTGCTCCACGGGATCCTCAGGCACGATAATGTCTTCGTCACCGAGGTAATTACTATCCTCTGCGTCTTCATTCGTGGCCTGTTCATTAGGGCCGGCTTGCCCATCTTCCCATTTGTCCTATTCGGAGGTTGGCTCAACGGGGTCTTCATTATCTTCGACATCGTCCGGAGTATTGTTTTCTCATGTGACAGTGTTGCTGTTTTTACTACGGCATGGCTTAGAGCGGCTCCGCTAACGCCGGCGCTTTGGCTGTATCTCAGGAGGTTTATCCTCGACTGGATTTTCATTGTCACCGTTGTTTTCTTTGGGTGTATCCACCATGTATATGTCATACAAGGAGGTGGCTGTCCAACGCCCTGTATGCAGTGGTTCCTGGTCCTCTCCGGCATCGTAGTCCATACCGTCGATGTCTTCGGAATCGTAGTCAAGCATGTAAGTTAAGTCGTCGACAGTGGCTATAAAGTGGGTGGTGGGTGGGAAACGAATTTCTTCGTCATATGCTTCCCATTCAAACCGGACATAGTTCGGCTGAGAATCCCCCGACAAGGAGAGGGATTTCAATTAGCTTAACACATAGCCTAAAGGTGAGTGTTGGAAGATGTCAGCAGAGCTGAACTCCAAGATCGGCGCCCAATCGGGTTCGATGGACGTGGATGCACGCGGCCCGGAACCTTTGGCCAGAGATGAGTCCGAGGTTCCGGTGACACAAGCCCAGCTAGATGTTGGGTCTGTGTGTGGCTCGAGCGCCGCTGAGTCTGCGGCTTCCGTGGCGGGGTTAAGCTTCCCGTCTTCAGACGCCGCGGTCTGCTCTGGATCTAAGGCCAGAGTGGTTACAGGCGCAATCTCCTGAGTGCGGCCAGATGACAGAGTTAGGTCATGTTCATCGTGGTGGCAGGGGACAGCCCTCGTGGGCTCGAACCCGTCGAAGATCAAGTCTCTGCGGATATTGGCCACGAAATTCAGGCTTCCAAATCTAACCTAATGGCCAGGGGCGTAGCTATCAATCTGCTCTAGATGGCCAAGCGAGTTGGCCCGCTGTGCGAAGCCGCCGAATACGAAGATTTGTCCGGGGAGAAAGATCTCCCCCTGGACTGCGTTGTTGTAGATGATTGATGGAGCCATCAAGCCTTCTGGTGACGATGCAGCGGAACTCTCAATGAAAGCACCAATGTCGGTGTCAAAACCGGCGGATCTCGGGTAGGGGGTCCCGAACTGTGCGTCTAAGGCTAATGGTAACAGGAGGCGGGGGACACAATCTTTACCCAAGTTCGGGCCCCATCTATGGAGGTAATACCCTACTTCCTGCTTGATTGATCTTGATGAATATGAGTATTACAAGAGTTGATCTACCACGAGATCGTAATGGCTAAACCCTAGAAGTCTAGCCTATGAGATTATGATTGTTGTCCTACGGACTAAACCCTCCAGCTCATATAGACACCGGAGAGGGCTAGGGTTACACAAAGTCGGTTACAGAGAAGGGAATCTACATATCCGAATCGCCAAGCTTGCCTTCCATGCCAAGGAGAGTCGCATCCGAACACGGGTCGAAGTCTTCTATCTTGTATCTTCCTAGCCCAACAATCCGGCCAAAGTATATAGTCCGGCTGTCCGAGGACTCCTTAGTCCAGGACTCCCTCAGTACCTCTTGCTTTAGTTGGGTGGGATTTGGCTCCTCTTCGTCTTTGTCTTCATCGATGACGATGACGGGAGGAGGACGGCGGCGAGCCTGCATTGCTGTCGGCGACATAGAGGTGGTCTGCCCCCCGCTGCCTCTGCCCAGCATTGGCGGAGTCAGCCTCCTTCATTGCCCATCGGAGCATCTTCATGGGCATGATCACCTTACCTGGGTTTCCATAGTGGTGCTCCATGCGCTGCTTCTCCTCACTAGTCGCCTTCTTCCTCACTTCCTCTACTGCATTTACCAGCCCAAGAACGCAGGTGTACCTCATGGCAACCTTCATGTAGTCGAGGAAGAGTTCTTCGTCGTCGCGTGCTGAACCAAAAATCATGGCACCCCATCCCTTTCCAGTTGGGAATGGGTTTAGCCATGGGTCTGGGGAAGAGGAAGAACCAGCCATGGTTGGAGCTAGGGAGAGGAGTAGTTGTGACTGGTGTCTTGGCTATATGGAGTGCTGCAGAAGAGAGGTGGATAGGTGTTGGAGTAGTAGTTAAGTGGAGGTGTTGTGTGGTAGTGGAGAAGTAATAGTGAGGAGTGGTGAGATTTGACTACTCTATACATGTGGTAGATGTGTTGTAGTTAATGGTCACAGTGTCAGTGTGTTGAAACTTGTGATAACACATATTGGATAGAACCAAACATTAAAAGATTGCTCAGATATTTACACAGATTCATAAACTTAAACGAGATTCAAACATAAACTTAAACATTCAGCAACACTTAGATACCATAATCCTTAACCGGATTCAGACATTGATTGTAGCAAACAAGCAGACGCCAAACAAGCAAGAAAACGCATAGAACATGGTTGGTTCGAACTAATTTAAGCAAAGTAGTACTAATACAGTAGCATCGACACTTTAGTTGCTGCTCCATCTCCATTGTTGCTTGCTCACTCACTCTGCAGACAACGAAGACGACGCGCTCCCGCTCTGAACATTCAGAAGTAATAAAAATAAGTGCAGGCAAATGCAGTATAAACGATGAAATAAGTTCAGAGACATACATTATTAGATAGTAACAGAAAACACTGAACATGCAGAGAACTAATCATCTCTTTCTTCGAACGCAGCCAACATCCTAGTCCACCGAGTCTTTGTTACTTGGAATCGATGGAAGCTTGCCCTGTCTCTTGCCCACCAGATGACAAGGTCATCCATGATGTGCGTTCCTTCTGGGAATGCCTCGTTGAACTGCTTGACATCGTTGGAGTTGCGTTCTGCCATAATCCTGGCAGCCAGCCTCTGTCGTCGCTCCAGCAACTGCGCTTTGCGATTGGCCATCGTAGAAGCCCTCTCCGCCCTAGCAACCTCCTCATGCTCATCCACTACCTCTCCTAATGTTGGATCCATCTCTGGCTGAACTACGGTCCGCGTGCTTGCCCGGCGGCTAGGTTTTGGGTTAGGGGAAAGAGGTCATATGATTGCTGCGTCTTTTGTAGACAGAATGGCTGGCTTGGGAGGGTGGCAAGAGAGATCCAATAACCGAGCCCAGTACCAGGCCTAAATTAATAAAGCATAACAGGGCAGCAGGCCCATCTTAGATAAACTGTCATACAACTACATATAGTTTCAGACAACTTCAGACAAGTTCTCATGCAGACAACTAAGTTCATGCACACAACTAAGTTCAGAAAAGTTCAGACTTACCATTAGGTACCACTTGCATAGAAGTAGCCCTTAAATTTAGAGCTTGGATACCTCTTCCTTTTGGTCCCTGCCAAACCATGTGAGGAAGTTGTGGCAGACCTTGGTGCACTGAAACCAGTATTTGTCCCTCTAACTACATGCCTGCCCCTTCTGGCTGTACCAACAGGGGCTGGTGCTGATGCAGAAGGGCCTGGAGCTGAATGTGATGCTCTATTTGTTGTTGCAGCAGGGCCTGATATGGTAGGATTGGCTCTTCTTCCAGTTGTAGCAGGGCCTGGAGCTGGTGTATCTGCATAAACTGCCATGTTTTCCTGCATGTAAGAAACAGGACATTTAGTGAGGTAAATACCATGTAAAAAGGAAAACTTGTTGTGAGTCATGTAATTACCCGATGTTTGTTTTTCCTCATCTGAAGCTTAGGCCTCAGAGCCTTCTGACAACTTGTATACTTGTGTCCTTCTAGCCCACAGTTACTACATGTTATAGTCCTCATCCTACTACTATCTCTTGGACCAGGAACTTCAAACTCCCCTTTCCTCCTTGCAGTTTGTTTTTTCCCTGCCTTTTCTTTAAAAACAGGAGGCTCAATGTCAGGTGTGCTTGTTTGAGGCCAGCAATCTGGACCAGGGACAGGGTATTACCTGATGTTTGTTTTTCCTCATCTGAAGCTTAGGCCTCTGAGCCTTCTGGCAACTTGTATACTTGTGTCCTTCTAGCCCACAGTTACAACATGTTATAGTCCCCATCCTACTACTATCTCTTGGACCAGGACCTTCAAACTCCCCTTTCCTCCTTGCAGTTTGTTTTTTCCCTGCCTTTTCTTTAAAACAGGAGGCTCAATGTCTGGTGTGCTTGTTTGAGGCCAGCAATCTGGACCAGGGACAAGGTATATAATTTCTTTGTATATCTCAAAGTATAATGGCTTCTTGAAAAATTTACTAACGTAGTCCTCAGGATGCAGTTTTTGCTTTGTCATTGCAGATATAGCATGACTGCAAGGTACTCCTGACATGTCCCATCTCTTGCAATCACAGGTATATTATTCCATATCAACACAATATTGTTTTTCTTTGCTAGTAACTTGCCATATTGTTGGACCTTCTCTATCAGCCTGGCAATATTTGACATATTTCTTGTTCTCTTCTAAAATCTCTGCATAGTTGGGTGTGATTGTCCACCTGCTAATCTGTAACTTCTCTCTAGTCTGTTGCCTCTTGATCATCTGCTTGGTCCTAATCCCTTGAAACATTGTCCTTATAGGCTTAGCCCTAACATCCAGTGTCATCTTGTTGAACACTTCACTCAGGTTGTTCACCACTAGATCATTTTTGCAAGTATGATCCATAGCAAACCTAGCCCAAGCAGAAGCATCAATCTTTTTGAGCCATTTCCAAGCTTCCTCACACTGTGCTTTCAAATCTGCCATCTCTAATTCATGACCATGTTTTGTGTAGGAGTAGCTGGCCTTGTTAACACATTTCTTTAGCTCCTGCCCTCTAAATCCAACTGATTAGAAATTTGCATATATGTGCCTAAGACAATACCTTTGAGGTGAATCAGGGAATACCTCATTTATTGCCTTAAGCAAGCCCTGTACATTAACAAATTAGTAATGCACATGATCAAACTTAAATAATTCCAATAGGCACTAAAACCACACTGATCAAACATATTTGTGCATAAGACACTAACATTTTGCCTGTCAGATATGATGGTGTATCTTCCAAATTTGTTTCCACTACCAATGCAACATCTCAACTGAGTTAAACACCAAGTCCAACTGTCTCCATCTTCCTTGTCAACCACACCAAAAGCTATGTGGTAGATGTTGTTGTTGCCATCCCTTCCTGTGGCTACAAGTATTTGCTGTCTAGTGGTTAACTTGATGAAGCATCCATCAAGACCTGGATTAAGTGACAAATTAGCTACGACATAGAACTTCTAGGAAACCACTAATTAAGAACAGTTAAATCTTAAAAAATTACCTATAAATGGTCGACAACCATTAAGGAAACCTTCCTTTGAAACTACTAAACAGTGGAAAAGATACTTGAATCTAGGAGTAGGTGCTGGGTTTTCTAGATCTTTAAATGTTGTCACTATAAACCTGATCCCGGGGTTTGTATCAACAACAGCTTGAAGATAATCTCTCAACCTCAAGTACTGCTGCTTGTGGTCACCTTTCACCACATCAATAGCCTTCCTCCTTGCCCTATATGCCACACTCCTTGACACATCCACTGAAAACTTGGTCTTTGTCTTTTTAATTAATGCATCCACGTGAGATCTAATGTCTTCTCTCAATTCTTCTTGTACTGATCTGGACAACCATTTTGTAGTAACCTTTGTGGACTCTGCACATGCTCCTCAAGTGTGCACAATATCACACTTCTTGATGAAGAAAGTTTTCTCATGAGCTATCTTAGAAGCAGTGATATAAAAGTCACATCCCTGTGCACTTTCTGAGCACGAAACAATAATCCTATCTGGGGCATTTCTACGGTATTGAAAGTTCCTCAATGTCCTAATGTGAAAATCCCTAAGTGCATCTCTGTACTCATAAACACTTGTGAAGCACAATCCCTTACAAAGTTGTTCTTCTAGGTCTGGTAGTTTGGGATTGAACCATACCCTTTCCTTCAACTTCATATTCCTTCTGTTCCTACCACCTGGTAGTTTATAGGATCCTTTAGGCTCATCTTCTTTATCATTAATGCCATAGTCACCAGGAAAAAAAATTCAACAGCTTCAGGAAAACAATCTGGTTTTTCCATTTTCTCAGCCTCATTGTGTGATCTAATTGTTGGACCAGGATGTCTCACTGTCTTCAGTTTCTGTGCCACTGGTCTATCTTCATCATCAGAGGAAGAAACTGCTTGCAGTTCCACATTGTTGCCATCTGAATCAGAGAGAAATTTTGACACATCAGTGTCACCTTCAAAATGATTGAGGTCAGCTTCTATCTGAAGAATACTTTTCTTAAGCTCTTCCTTTCTGTCCATGCTTGTGTCCACCAACTTAGTGCCACTTTGCTGGGTGTTAATGCAATGATCAACAAAATAATAATCTCTATTTTCATCTGCATTACATAGATCATTTGCTCTCACAAATCTTATGTTCACAATCTTTTCATTTAGAGAGTGGAGCAACATCTGCTGCACAACATCTTCAGAAGATATTTTCTCTAAGCCTTCTATTCCTTTATGATCATCACTAACATAGTACATATAATCATCAGAGCAGCAACCCTCACTCCCAAAAAGAGATACGAGAGTCCCAAATGATATGTCTGACTGGTACATGTTTCTAACAACAGAATCTCTGCCTTGGAATGGAACCAAATTCCCCATTTTGGGTCATCAATACTGGACAAAAATGAAATGAATTATTATAAATAATGCACAATGTTAAAGTTCCTAACAATTTGCAATTACTCTGTTATCATACATTCTTGGAAACTGACCTAAAATACATCATAATTACCAATGTCAATAAAACTGAAAAATAAGAAGATATGTTGTACCTGCCGCCTCCCGCACGAGGAAGCTTGCGCCGGCCGCAAGGTGCACTTCTTGTCGTCGACGGTGGTGGAGCCGCCGCCAACTCCTGGGATGGCTCAGATTCAGGCTGTTGCGCCACAACGCTAGAGCTGCCTAGCCAGGTATCGACCTCCGACAGGTCGCCGCGCCCCCCAACAACGTCAGGAGGTTTGGTTCCACAGCCGCCATTACCACCGCCGCCAGGGCATAGAGCTCGGGGGAGAGAGGAGTGAGTTCGGCCGGTCGGTCGGCCGTTTTGACCTGGACCTGGCTGGTTCCGACCGGGCCGGGCCACTAACTGCCGCGAGTGGGCGCCGTTAGCCATTAGGGCACGCGTCGGCCTGCCATGTGGGCCAGCCCTGTTAGGAAAGCAGTTAAACTAGCTAAAACGACGATCAACACGACTTGGTAGCTTTTTGTCACAAATTAGAAATTTTCGGTAGTTTTCCTCACTTTTTTGAAAGTGGTAGTTCTGTGGGACGGTAACCCGTAATGTGGTAGTTTTTTGTCAAATACTCGAGTAATTCATATGGGGCCAGAGTCAGCGGGCGTGCGTGGAAAGCGGCCGGCCGAATTTCTAGCCGGACAGCCGGACAGAATCATTAGCCACACTAGTAGAAAAAGAGGCTTCCATACGCCCCCATTAGTCCCCAAAATAATCGAACCGCGACCAAAGGGGTCTTTAGTCGCGGTTCGGGAGGAGAACCGCGACCAACTATCTGGGCCCAGCGCGCGCTGGCGGACGGGAGGGGCTTTAGTCCCGGTTGGCCTGGCCAACCGGGACTAAAGGTCCTCAGGCTGGCCCGAAGGCCTTTAGTCGCGGTTGGCCAGGCCAACCGGGACTAAAGGTTAGACCTTTAGTCCCGGTTGGCCTGGCCAACCGCGACTAATGGCCCGAACCTTTAGTCGCGGTTGGCCAGACCAACCGGGACTAAAGCTTAGACCTTTAGTCCCGGTTGGTCTGGCCAACCGCGACTAAAGGGATTTGAGGCCTCATTTTCAAACTCTACCCCCCCCCCCTTGGATCGCCTTTACAGTTTTAGAAAAAACAAAAGAAAATGATGGAAATGTCAAAAAATAAAATAAAATAAGTTTCCCATGTGATATGTGGTCTAGTTGTTGGGAAAATTAACAAATATGAATTTCGACTTTATTTGCAAAATCTCTCTGGAATTTCTTAAAATGGGCATAACTTTTGCAAACGAACTCGGATGAAAAAGTTTTTTATATGAAAAATCATCTACTCGAAAAGTTACATCCGAATTTAACCGGGGGAACCCCGTTAAACATTTTCAAAATCCTCAAAAGCCTAACAGAAAAAAGTTACGGGGCTTTTAAGATTTGGAGAGGCAAAAAAATTCAAAAAATTTCAAATTGTGGTCAAACTGTGGTCAAACAATGGTCAAACTAATTATTCTAGAATATTAGTGTTACTAAATAATTATTTCAGTTTTTTTAAATTTTGGTCAAATCTGGTCAAACAGTGGTCAAATAATGGTCAAACTAATTATTCCAGAAATATTAGTGTTACTAAATAATTATTGTTTTTTAAAACAATAGTTTCAAACTCAAACAGTGAAATGTGTCACTTCATGCTCAAGCTAAATTCCTGAGGGTTAATAGAATTGACATCCTACTATTGTCAGGAAAACAACAAGTGCAGACTTGGAAACGAGGGAGAATAGAACCCGGAAGTTAAGCGTGCTCAGGCTGGAGTAGTGAGAGGATGGGTGACCGTCCGGGAAGTTAGATGATTTGGAATGATGAGGGATGATTAGAGATTAGAGATTAGAGGTTAAATTGAGCAGTGATGAGGGGTGGTGATTAGAGATTAGAGGTTAAAATAATTCAGAAATTTGAAAATAAAAAAATTTAAAAAAATTCGCAAAAAAACCTGCGGAGGAGGCCTTTAGTCCCGGTTAGCTACGAGAACCGGGACTAAAGGACGGGCCTTTAGTCCCGGTTGGCCACGAGAACCGGGACTAAAGCCTTTAGTCGCGGTTCGTAAGAGGCGCGACTAAAGGGGGGGTTCTTTAGTCGCGCATATTTAGTCCCGGTTGCACAGCCGGGACTAAAGGCCTTTGCGAACCGGGACTAAAGGCCTTTTTTCTACCAGTGCCATTTGTTAATCTCTAGTGGGTATGTAGACTTCTTCTTTTTCTGGCACACATCTACATGGCTATAGATCTTTGACTATAGGAGTGATGCAAATATGGATACCAGACAAATGGAAATAAGTAAATTAAGGCCTGGAAAAAGTAATAAGTAAAGAATGTTAAGAAAAATGTTGTATAATTTAATGGGAATGGTCAGATAGTTTTAATGGGAGGTTATAATGATTTTCCCCTTTTGTAGTCACCCTTTTAGTGGTGTCAATGTTTAAAGTATTAGCTTTAACTAATTATCATTTAACTGAAAGAAGCAGGAATGTACAAGAAGGTGAAGGGATTGCTGCAGCTGATCCAAGAAGATGGCCACTCCTTTGAGTTTCTGTCATAGATAAGTATACTGTTGATGCCGTACTTATTCTGGAGAGTCAACTGGATATTACAGTTATCTTCTTTGACTATGTGAACCCACTGCCATAGTCTCATAAAATCATATCATCAATCTTACTGTCTCAGCCAGCAACGGGACTGCCATCAGTTTTTTTTAGAATAACAGGCATCAAAAAATTGTATCAAGGATTAACTGTGTTTAAATCTTTTTTATATGTCGCTGTCTTTTTGTGTCTTTAAAAAATGCCTTAATGAGCTCACAATCCTGATTGACAGAGGAGGAATTTGCACTGGGTTTGAGATTTCTCTCTTCACTGGTTTACAATTAGTGGTTTTTTGTATGCAGATTAGTCATTCATTTGCTGGTGTTGTCCATGAATGTTGCGACAAACTGCACTAATTGCCCGGTTTTGGTTGTATCTTGGACTGCTCCGTCAACGTTTATTTTCATCATCCCAGATGAAGGGGGATCCACCTTCGCTGTTTTACCCGCTGCACCCTTGCTTCGCTTGAAACTCTTGGTGGTACTGTCATCTCTAAGATCGGATAAGAAATGCGTAATAAACGTATGAGTAGCCAATGGACTTTGGTGATCACCTTTGTGAATTAACTTCGGCCGAGCAGTCCATATGGCCCAGATTGTCACCACCATCCTTGTAAATTCTTCCTGTGATAATGTCCCCATCATAGAGAATAACCAATTCCTTGCATTCGGCTCAGCTGTTGTCATCATATGCTCAACTAATTCTGGATCAGACAGAGTCCACACACATCTCGCCATTGTACACAGTAGGGGGGAATGCATCCAGGAGTCCCCGTTCCCGCATATGGCACAACAAGATGTCGTTGACATGTTTCGGTGGTTCCTTACATCGTTTGTAAGAAGAGAACTTTGCGCAAGCCTCCACAAGAAAACTTTTAATTTGGAAGGCACACTAACTTTCCATAGTCTGGACCAACTCTTCTCCTCCCTTGCATTATCTGACGCACCACCTCTCTCGTCGACCAAGCTTCTCTGTTCAACTTGGTCGTTACTAGCATTTTGCACGCAGATCGTACCGAGAAGACGCCCCTCTTGTCATGTCCCCATGCCAAGAAATCATCACTGTGACGAGTACTTAAAGGTATATTAAGAATCAGTTCAGTGTCACATGCTATGCTAGGGTTTTGGTGGCAGCTGTGGTTGGCGTGTACGTGCCTCAGGTATGGATCGAGTGGATTAAGGTAGTAGTAGAATGTCAACGTGTTCGTCAACGGTCATTTCAAATCTTTTGCTGGTTCCATATATAAATGCTCGTGCGTTGTTTCAATGGAAGTTGCTGCCCTTGTCCCTTGTTGTTGGTCTGCTACAGCGACGTCGATCGCTGACTCACTTAGAACATGAGTTAGTGGATTTTGTGATAAGAGTGAGGGTTAAGAGCGAGCGGGGTGGGGGTTCGTCAGTTCGGTTACGACTGTCTTAGAGGAATAATTTCCCTACTGTAGAAAATGCGGCAAATTGCATCTCATTAGAGATGACTTTGCTGAAAAATGCATGGGCGAGCGGTTCATATTCTTTTCCTCATCAAGTCAGTTAATTTTTGGTTAGGATAGAAGGATAAATGCATTGGTTGATTACTTCAAAAGTTAATAATGGACACGGTGACGTAAGCGCTGCGTGTGCAACAACGGACATCATACTTTTGTTTTATGGTAATGGACGACATTCAACTGTATGTTACACCATAACAATGACTCGGTAGATATCGGGTCTGCCTTCTTGCCTGGGGTGGCGGGGGGGAGGGGGGGGCATCACGGGCGGCGCATGCCTCACCCCCCTTGATGGCGGTGGCGGATCGGCACGAACATGAGGGGGAAGGGGAGGGGCGGTTGGCGAGGGACTCATCATTGGTGGTATGTGGGGAAGTACGGTGTGAAGGAGGGAGGGCACCATGGCGAAGGTGAGGTGGACGTCATCCAGTGAGGTGCGTGTCATCCAGTTTAAAGGAGAGGGCTCCAGCGAGAAATGTCCCGCTACAGGAGAAAACTGAGCGGGAAGGGGAGGACCCGGCAGGAAAAAGAAGGATGCATCGTGAGGTTTGGTTTTTTTGTTGGGACCGCACGTTGAAGATAGCATGATGGATATTTTGAACAACCATATTTCTCCCTCACATATTGATTGGATTTGAAGGAGTCCAGACTATCTTGGATTTTGGGTAGCCCGTTGGGCCCTTTTCATGTTTGAACATGTCCAGACGGTCTTTGACCTTGGAGACGATCTTAACATTTTTTTCATTTATCTATATGCATTATAGCATATAGCAACGCACGGGCATTCTACTAGGAAGAGGGAGGAGCAGGGACGGTGGCATGTGCGCCGAGAGCAAGGTGCGAGCTAAATGACGTGGCGTCGAGGGGAGGCGACAATGAGAAGCCGTGGTGGGCAGAGCACGCCAGGGAATTGAGATGTGAGTGTGACCATTGCATCGTGCGATGAGTGAGAGGGTGAATTGTTTTTTTTTAGGTAAGAAGAGAAGGATCGGTTGTTTGGTTTCAAGGGAAAATCGGTTGTTTACTATGAGAGATGATATGTTCTTACACGATGGTGTAAGACCAATTTAACATGTATCTCTTGTAAACTTTTTCAAGAGCCCGTGGCAACGCACGGGCACTCTATTGGTTATAGTAGTGTCGCAGATTTAATACATATAGCAGATCAAGGGAGTATTTTTTAACTGTGTTGGTTTACCGTGGGTGTACGGCTGTACGCACGCCTCGCATAAATAGTTCTGCACCAGTAGGGAACCACCACCCAAGAAAACGGAGCAGTCTTTTCTTCTGTTCTTTCTTTTCCCTCCCTCCTCTGATCTCTCTCGCTCCGTTCCACCGAAATAGATGGCCGCACTCTGCCTCACGGCTCCGGCGATCGCGAGGTGGTCCCCGCCACCGTCCCCCCGGCGGTGGCAGCACCCCCTGTGCCAGGACTGCGCCAGGCGTCGCAGGGGCCTTGCGCGGCGGCGGGCCAGTGGAGACGACGGGCCGGAGGAGGCGGAGGCACCGCCGGTGAGGACCCTCCTGGTTGACAACTACGACAGCTACACCTACAACCTCTTCCAGGAGCTCTCGGTCGTCAATGGAGGTGAACCACTAACTTTCCCTCTCCCAGCATCCCACAGGCTACTACTTCTTTCTATTGCTTACCATAAAGTCTGTGGATTGGATTGAATTGATTGATTCTTGGAGATGTCCTGAAGTGGATTGAGAGGAATCACACTTTTGAGTTGCTTGCTGGATGGTGTCATGATGGTCGTCTGTATCTGCACTGCAGTGCCGCCTGTGGTGGTGCGCAACGACGAGTGGGCATGGGGGGACGTGTACTACTGGGTGTACAAGAAGAGGGCCTTTGACAACATCGTGATCTCGCCTGGCCCTGGATCTCCGGCGTGTCCTGGCGACATAGGTGAGGACTATTCACCAATTCTACTTCAGTTGATACTGTTGCATCTGTGAGAGAATGCTTCTATTTATATATGTTAATTTTTCAGGTGTGTGCTATTCATTATATATGTGTTGTTTTTCAGGTCTGTGTCTCCGGATAGTTTCTGAGTGCGGAGATATACCCATCCTGGGTGTCTGCCTTGGCCACCAGGTGAAATAATAATACTTGTCCTTCTAAAAATATTTAGGGATCATTCATGAAAAAGGAAAAAAAAGGAAATTTTCAGGTGGCAGCTTTGCCTGAAATGGACATCCTGTTTTAATGTTGAACGTTGCAGGCATTGGGGTTAGTACATGGCGCTAAAATTGTTCACGCTCCTGAAGCTATACATGGACGACTTAGGTGAGACCTTGAACTCTTCTTCACGCTAATACGTACTTTCAGGTTTCTGATCCATGCAAATCCTTTTCGTTAGCAAATTGTTGTGTGTATATCATGATCTTGAAGTTCTAGTTGCACCTGCACTACGGTTACCACATGACCTGACACTTATCTTTCTTAAATCAGTGAAATTGAACATAATGGAAGCTACCTCTTTAATCATATCCCGTCGGGTATAAACTCTGGATTCAAGGTTAGTGTATCCAGTTCTGTATCATTTGTGTTCCAGCATGGACTTTCCATGTAGGTTGCAATAAGTATTATAATTAATGGTGCTATTTTTCAGGTAGTGCGCTACCATTCACTTGTAATAGAAGCAACCTCACTGCCTGAGGATCTTGTGTCAATAGCATGGTGTGCCTCTCCCAAAATGCTATCTTTTGTAGATAGCGATCAGGGTGATAATTGTCCCTTATTGGGATCATTAAATAACTTTTCCATTACACACCCTTCGGAAGTAACTAACAATAGAGAAGTGCCGATTACCATACACAATCCTGGTAAACCAGATGGCTACAAGATAATCATGGGTATCAAGCATTCTAGCAGGCCTCATTATGGAGTGCAGGTATACTTCGTTTCTAGTGGCTACATCTGTTCGTTTTTTACCTCTTAGATTGTTAATTCTTCTTATAATATATTGCCTTCTACTTCAGTTTCATCCAGAGAGTATTGCTACTCGTTATGGAAGACATATTTTTCAGAACTTCAAGAGGATAACAACCGAATATGGATCACCGTCATCTTCGTTTCTGGAAAGAAAGGCTCACAGTGCTGGTAAACTGGAAAAATCTCATGTACCGTAAATGAATAATATTTTTCACTGAGATCGGTCTGTACCCCTTCGTAATTAAAGGCATGATGGACAATAAAAATAATTAAGTCAAGTTTAGCAGACGCCAAACCCAACAGAAACCTTAAATCCTTCTTTTATGAATTGTGATGACTCAGGTCGGAAAAGGTCCGGTCATGTCCTTGACCGAGCTGACGTGTAGTCGGCCGCCGGCGGTCCAGACCGGACCGGACCGAACCACCTGAGGACAGCTCGGTTAGGGCATCTCCAACATTGACCCGCAAATTTGCTCCCACATCCGTCAATGGACAGGGGACCAGTCCGCGGACACGGATGTGGGAGGCGGCCATCCAACGTTGCCTGCATACATTTCAAGACGTGTTTCAACTAAGCGCACGAAATTCATGCAAACATTTTCATATTCATCGAAGTTCGGATAAAAATAGCACAAATCACCGTATATAGCATGCAAATAAGTCTAGTACAAATACGTCTTAATTCGACGAGATTAGCCGGGTATCCAGCAAGAAGAAGCAAAACTTACAATTTCCTCCTCTGCCCCGTGCAATGGCCACCTTGCTTCCAGCCGAACAACCACATGAAAAAACTTAGTGACGATGGTCTGGATGGCGTATCAGCGATACGATAGTGACCTCATATTGCGTTCTTGAATGATGTGCATGTTGTAGGGCACAATGTTTCCAGAAGAGACCCCCTGTGCTCCTGGCTACGAAATCCGCAGATATGGCAAACCACACATCGCACAACAGCTCATCCTCAATGATCCAGTACCCCACCATCCTTCGTACTCTGAAAAAACGACATGACGTCTGAAAGTAAGCTAAATGGCACTTGAACGAACAACAGGCAGGCGTGGTGTCCGCCATGGATGTCATCATAGAGGCACGTAGTGTACCTAGGTATAAACATCTCCAGGGTGGATTGCGATGGAGTAAAAGGCGAGCGGGCACGTCGGTGCTGATTGCAGACTTCCGACAATGCATATGTGTTGGCCAGAGAGGTACAACAATGGCGGCGAAGGTGGATGGTGTGGACGCAAAGCATGGGAGAGAATGAGCGGACTGGAAGAAAATGGGACCGGGAGGTGGATTTAGTGGGCCTTGGGTTTCGGAGTCCTACGTGGCAGCGGCGGACTTTCGGAACCCCCCCCCCCCCCCTCCCACTTTGTCTCCAATTTACAGGAGAAATTGTGTCCGGATCGATACAGGATCGCGTTGGAGGGGGCAAAACACATCTAAACCGCGCAGTCCGGAACTATGCTGGCGGTTTGAGGGTCGGCATTGGAGATGCCCTTAGGACCGACCGGCTTGCGAGCCTGGTGGCGGTCAATCACTGCCATCTGGGCCCAGAATGTTTTTTTTTTTGGCAAAAGAGAGGCTTTCCCTCTCCGATTTCATATAAATAAACCCAGTTCTAGTAACAGACTCCCTTACTTGACTCGCATCATACTAAGACTACTGGTCTATTTTGAAGTACCATTACAAGCCAGCTCACATAAAGAAGCAGAATTTGACTAGTCCAGATAGAACGAAATAGAAAGTACATGATAGCATCGAAAACAAGTAGGCAAAAGCTGCTGAAGGAGCATCAAAATGGGACGGCAGTGTTGTTTCCTTTCTTCAATTTTCCAGCCTCAGCACACCCGGTCGCCATCCCTGTTAAGCTCTGAAGATTACACTTCCACTCGTTCTACCACCTTTGCTCCCAGCTGCAGGATTCTTCTCTCTGTGTCCCTGATCTGCAAAATAGACCAATCCAAGATCTAGTTGCAAATTAGTTTCACCACACATAAAGGATCATTAATTTTCTTTATTTCAAATATCACATCATTGCGGCATTTCCACACATCACCAAATAATGCAGAAACACCAACTAGGACAATTCCCCTATCTGATTTAGTGAAGGTTCGAACCCATCTGCCAAAACAATCACCCAAATAGCAAGAATAGAATGTAGATCCAAAGAGGATCTAAGCAGGTTCCAAATCAATTTGGCCACAGAGCAAGAGAATAACAAATGATTAATTGTCTCATCTTGCCCATAGAAAAGGCAATTTTTGTCTCCCTTCCAGCCTCTTTTCAGTAGGTTATCTCTAGTTAGAATGCTTCTTTTGGTCAGTAACCGAAAGAACAATTATTTTAGCAGGCACCTTAGTTTTCCACATAAATTTTTGAGGAAAGCCAATTTCAGTTTTGATCAGGAGTAGGTACAGAGATTTAACAGAAAATATATTTATTTGCAGTTAACATCCACATGCATATATCTTTGCTCTCATATACATTAACATCTTCACATCTAGATTATAGGCTATTCCGCAGGGCAGCAGCTTCGTCATTCAATGATCTTCTGAGAAAAACTGCCACCCCTTTAACAGCACATCAAACACAAAGATGTTCTGATTCATGTTGATGAAATGTAGATTTGGGTAAGCATCTATGAGTGGTTTATCTCCCACCCGCCAATCCTCCCAGAATCTAGTGTTTTTACCATCTCCAATTCTCTTTTTAATATGTCTATAATAAATTTCCCTAATTTTCAAAATGTTAGACCAGAACTAAGAATCTCTAGGTCTGTGGTGGATTCCAGAAATGCATTTATCTTTTATATATTTCCTCCAAAGGACATCTTGCCACAGCCCAGATTCATTTTAAATTTTCCACAACCATTTAGCTAATAAATCAATGTTGAAGATGTCAAAATTGAGGAGTCCTAATCCTCCTTGCATTTTTTGGCAAACAACAAGTACTCCATTTGACTAAGTGGTATTTTTTTCTTATGTTCATCAGCATGCAAGACCAACCTGGCTCCAAAGAAATCAATTTTTTTCCTCACTCCAGTGGGTAGTGGGTAAAAGGACATCATGTACATAGGGATATTAGATAGACATGATTGAACCAGAGTAATTCTCCCTGCTATGTTAAGTAGTCTCCCCTGCTAGCAGGCACATCTTTTTTCTATCTTCTCTTTTACATTTTCCACATCTTGTTTCTAATTCTCCTATATGAAACAGGTAAGCCCAAATATTTTAGAGGCATTTTACCCAATTCACAAGTCAATATTTCCTGGTAAATGCAAGATTTATCCAGCCCCACCTAGTAAGAAAATTTCACTTTTGTGGAAGTAATGCTCAGACCAGACATCTGCTCAAAGGCAGTTAAGAGGAATTTTAAATTTGTAGCACTGTCGTCATCATCTTGTAATAAGAAGATAGTGTCATCAGGAGACTCTGTATCCCTCTTATACATTGATCTAGGCCTAGGATGTGGGAGGCAGAGAAGATGGACGGAAATGGCGGAGACGAGGATGACATGCATGCGTCCTGTACGGTGTGTCGTGTTGGTGTGTGTTAGAAAGGAGAGAGGAATTTGGTGGAATAGTTCGTTGTATTGCTTGAGCCTCGTGGGCATATATATAAGAGTACAATGATCTACTTGGAGTACAAGACAAGGCAGGAACAAATCCTAGTCTATCCTATACTTCCTAATATACATTATACTCAACATCCCCCGCAGTCACAACGGTAGCGACGCAGACGGTGAGACTGTCGAAGAATCCGAAGGTAAGCCGATGGACACCCCCCCCCCCCCCCCATAGTCGCAACAGTCGATGCATCGCGGAAGTCATGGCTGGAGTGGAAATCGACGAGGTTGCTCAAGCAAGGCGGTAGCCCTTTGTACTGTTTGTCGAGGTAGCCGAGAGCGTGTGTGGTGGAGCCGTGGTCGAGGTAGCTGTGCGAAGAATGCCGTGGTCGATGTCGAGTCAGGGTGGCCGATGTCGAGGAAGTCGCCGTGGAGCCGCGGGCGCAAGGATGCGCCGAGTTAGTCATGGGCGCAGTGGTGTCGAAGTAGTGGCGCGCCAGGAACTAGATGATGTTGATGACGCGTCGCGTCTGCTTTCCCAAGCCCGGGAACACATCGTGTACGAAGGCACGCGTCGGTGTTGCCAGCACCGGTCATGCGAAGACGGACGTAGACGAAGTTGACGAAGCACCGCACCAGGCTTGCCAGGCCTGGGGACACGTCGTGGACGAAAGCACACAGCGGTCTTTCCAGCATCGGGGATGCGTAGACGAGGGACCTGCACGAGTTGTACGTCATGTCGGAGAAGTCGGAGGGCCCAGCAGAGAAGGACTCGACGACGATTGCGGCGTCCATCGGCGCGGGGCCAATGTCGCCAACAGTGGTCGGAGTAGACGAAGTGGTCGGGGTAGATGACGGCGACGCTGGCGACGGGCTGGTGCTGGACGAATACGAAGGGAGGTGGACGGGCGGCGACGTCAGCTACGGGGGTAGCGGCGGCGGCGGCCGAAGAAGAGCGGTGGCGGCGACCTGACGGTGGCGGCGGCGGCTAGGTTAGGAGCACGACAGCGGTGCTCGATGTAGGCGACGAGAACCCAACAGCATGACGAAGACCGGCGTGGACGGTGGTGTACCCGCGCCAAGGGAGGCGGCGCAACACATACCACGGGAGGTCGACGCGTGGCGACGGCGGTGGACCGCGGGCCGCGGCGCTACGGCCCGAAGGGGCGAGGCAGCGGCGGCGGGCAGGTCTGGGCGACGGCGGAAGACCTTGGGGCTAGGTTAGGAGCGCGACAGCGGTGCTCGAAGTAGGCGACGAACCCAACAGCATGACGAAGACCGGCGCGGACGGTGGCGTACCCGCGCCAAGGGAGGCGAGGCGACACATACCACGGGAGGTCGACGCGTGGCGCCGGCGGTGGACCGCGGGCCGCGGGCTACGGCCTAAAGGGGCGGCGCAGCGGCGAAACTCGGGTCGGTGCAACCGTAGGAACGGTCTCGGGACCGCGGCGTGGACCGCGTGCCACGCTCACTATGGCCCGACGGGGCGACGCAGTGGCGGCGCGAGGGTCGGTATAGCCACGGGACGAACTGGAGCGGGCGGCCTCTGGGCGGCGGGGGACCGCGGGCCGCGTCACTACGGCCAGAATGGGCGACGCAGCGGTGACACGGGTCGGTGCAGCCGGTAGAAGAACCACGGGGCGGCGGCGCTGCGGCCCGACTGGGCGACGCAGCGGCTTCCCATTGCTCGATCGGTAGAGGGGTGCGCTAAACTCGGGACAGTCATCACAGGGCCTACGGAGGCGCACGCAACAGACGGGCCAGGTCGGTCTCACGGGGTAGATGAGGTGGATCGCGGCGGCGGGCGGGTGATCAATCCGATCGCGCGCGAGGTCGTGGACGCCGCTCGGTTGAGGAGGGGTGGCGGCGGAGTCCGAGATGAAGCCGGCGATAATGGACGGCATGGGACAACATGCGGACGAGCGCGTCAGCACCGGCACCCGGGCCACCAAAGCAGCGCCGTCGCCCGCGCAGCGAGGCCCGGCGACCAATGGAGCAGCGGCGCCCGAGCTCAAGGCAACCGACGGGCCTGACGCAATAGGCCCGACGCAGCCGGGGACGAGGCCGTCAAGGCAACCCGCAGGGCCGCCGTGCAGACGCGGCGGAGGCGGGTGGCAGGATCGATTGGCGGGCCGACGCGCGAGCGGCGGCTATAATTGGCCGCCGCATGGCGCGAGGCCGCCGGGTGGAGGCGATACAGGTGTCCCGGTCGGAGCAAGGCGGTGACGGACGGCTGGCGCAGGGCGACGGGCGGGCCAGCGCGCGGATGACGGCCTTGAGGGGCCGCCTGTCGCGCGAGGCCGCCGGGTCGGTGAAGTAGCCGGCAGGTCGCGCTGGTGTCGGAGTAGAGGCGCGGGGTGTCGACGGCAGCGGCAAACGACGCAAACCGATCAAGTATAGATCGGAAAAACCAAAAGAAAACGCGTCAATCAAGGTGACCGGCAGGAGAGAGAGAAAATTCGGAGCAAGGCCTCGGGGAAAAGACTCTCTAGGGCAGCCGGTCAACAGGACCGGCGGACGAACCCTAGGTACTGGCGGCGCGGCCCCCGGAGGCGGTCATGGAGGCCGACCGCCCTGGGGGCGGCGCGCGGGTGCGGAAGCGTCGGGCGGCGGCTAGGGTTGGATCGATTAGGTTGATACGATGTTAAAAGGGAGAAAAGAATTTGGTGGAATAGTTCGTTGTATTGCTTGAGCCTCGTGAGCATATATATAAGAGTACAATGATTTACTTGGAGTACAAGACAAGGCAGAACAAATCCTAATCTATCACATACTTCCTAATATACATTATACTCAACAGTGTGGTCATATGCAGTGCGTGCGTCCGGCTGCATGCGTGCATCACTGTGCGTTGTGTGCCGGACTGCGGACGCAAGGGATTGAGGGAGGGAGAGAACGCGGCTGGTATACAGGACATCACGAACTAAACAGACAAACATTAACCAGGAACACGATAATTTGTCCTTTGGCTGTATTGAGATTTCAAAGCCACGTGTCATCTGATGGATGGGGTCTCTCAAGATGGTGCGTTAGACCAGGTCGTATAAGATTTTCTTCCCTCCACTACTCACACCTTACTTAATTAATCACCCGGTAATACTACCCGCACGGAAAGAAACAACGGTCTTTCACTGTTAGGCGTGCCTCATTTAACCAAAGTCAGCTAATCAATTGTAACCACCCCGTTAACCCCCCCTAAAATGCCCGTGAGTCTAGCATTGCTGTTAATCACAGCACCAATTAGGAGATTAATTTCTTAATGGTTTTGTTTTACATGCATGGACCGAACTACCCTTTTCAATATATTCAGAAGGGGGGGGGGGGGGGGGGGGTTACGGAAGCACGCCTCGAAATTTCTTGCACCTACCCTTCATACTCCATCGCCCAATTGACTTCCTCATTGTTCAGCACGTAAATTGTTCAGATCAATGCAATTATGTCCCGAAGGGCTTGTTGCACACTGAAAGACTGGAGCTTCGCGATTCTGTTGAGGCTCGCATGCTTCCAGAGAGAAGCAGCGAGAAAAAATATTTACGTTTGAGATGGAAGAGGATTGATAACTTCCTCAGCCGCACAGGTGGATCTGAAGATATTTTTTCATTGCTTTTTGGTCATGAAAACGCTGATGATACATTTTGGCTGGACAGCTCATCAGTCGACCAGGTGCCAAACTCTTGATTGATCATCCAGTTACTTTACTGTGCATTTCATCTGATGTAAGTGAAGCTTGACGAGGATAGGATTTTGTGTTATTACATACAGATTTACTGTCCCAGTTCTGTCTTTCTTAGTTCCTAGTTCTTACTCAAGTCTTTTTGTAAAAAGCTTGCTTCGCTGTATGAAATGATATAAGAAGAAAATATGCGGATAATAATTCTTTTCATCTACGTTAATTAAGTCCGGAATTGGGAAATGTATTCACTAATGTGTGATACTAATTCCGTTTTCTTCCCTGATCTTGACAATGCACTTTGTCTCCTCCTGTTTAAGTTGAATGCTGACCATACTTTATTCTCAAATATTGCTTCTCGCAGAATAGGGCACGTTTTTCATTCATGGGTGGTAAGGGCGGACCTCTGTGGAAGCAAATGACATTTCACCTCTCCAATCAAAGGTAGGAATGTGCTTCTCAGAAATAGAAGAATTGAGATTTAGTGCATTTTTATGTGTCTCGTAACTCTTCTTCTTTTCCTGATTTCCTAATTATGTGTACATCCAGTTCTGAAGGGAACATTACTATTCGACGTGCTGACGGATCTGCTGTGAAAAACACTCTCAAAGATGGCTTCTTGGAATTTCTTCACAAGGTATAAGTTGAAATGGTGCACTCGTTGGTACGCTTAATATCAATCTCACATTTTGTTGCTGTGATGGTAAACTGGTAATCTTGTCTTCTGTCACTTTATTAAAGCTATGTGGTTTCTCTGACAACACAACATATCTCAATAATTAAGCACAGTGACACTATATACACATTAGACAGGAACTAGAAGTTTTTTCCTACAGAACTAAATAAAAGTGTTTCATTGGTACCAGATGTGCGTAAAATAATTCATTGATCCTAGGCATTTTTTAGAAGACAAGTCCTACGCATCTTAGTATGAAGAATTATGATGATGTTATTCCCCGGGGTTGTGGCCACGGAGGACAGAAGAGGCCCAACGACCATAGGGAGGCCCAAGCCTGGTCTGCAGAGTTCTTCAGCAATACGTGGCGCATCGCCGCGTTCAGACACAAGACAAAGACTCTACCTGACATCTAGCGTATGTCTTCTGTATTAGACAGTAACAACCAGATCGGGACTATTGGAGCACTAGCCATGCCCGAGTATATAGGGCCTGCTCAGGACCCCCCCCCCCCCCCCTAATCGGTACTTACAAGGTACATAACAAAACCTCTCGTATACCCCTTGTACACAACAAAAACCTTAGTTCTGGTATGAGGTTATATCCAACAATAGAAACAAGCAGAAAATAGGGTATTACCACGGTCCAAGGGCTTGAACCTATGTAAATCTCACCTCATGTGCACCATCCAGATCATGGGCACCTGCGTCACCCAATAATGACAACCGTCCGGAAAATAACATGATAGTTGGTGTGCCATGTCGGGATTGTATGTGCCAGAAGGGAGGTTCAGGTTGTTCTCACAGAAGGGTGCGACCTCGAGTTCGGGAGCATCATGGCCGACAAGCTCGACGCCGTGCAACTCTGTGATGCAGCGACCAACCAGTGGAAGGAGCTCACCAGCAGGAAACCCCTGGGATGTTAATTAGCCAATCATAACGGTGTTCCTTCTTTAGAACTTGTAACCATGGCTAGTCCATCTTTCCTATCTTTGACTCCGAGTTAGAGGCGGGCAAGAGTTCTGCTAGTTGTGGTTAGTGAAAGGGTTTACATGGTGCAGCCGAACCCAGGCAGCTCTCCGTTACCACCACGAGGGATTGTTGTTGTGTCGAACTCATCAAACACTAAATTCAAGCAAGGTGTTCACTCCAATGAGGCTCCTCCAAGTACGTGGCCAGCAAATCGGCATGTTTCAAGCCCCGTGTCCCATGTGTGGATTCCATTTGGGCCTAACATTTAAGTTTCAGATGACCATAGCATGGGCAGGCCATGAATTTGGGCAACCTAAAATTTGCTTGATATGCCCATTCTGAGTCAACAACCAGAAAGGGAAGTGTCTCAAGATGGAAGTTGTCTAGTTTGCCGAAAACCACGTCCAACGAGATAATGCCGAGAGGTTGGGAGCACATCCTAGGAATGATGTCATGGAAAGGAGTATATTCACGACACTGCCATCGCCCCTATGAACTTTTGTTAGATGTTACCAAACAATGAGTGACCATGACCAAGGCAGACATTCTAGGGATGATTACAACTATCGAATAGGATGCTCCTACCCAACCAGATTCACGAGTAAGGAAAGGCTGGGACCTTCTCAGAGGGCGACATTTTAAGCCCTTTTGAACTACGCCCCTAAGAAAGTAACCATGATGACGTCATTCTAGGCGGGGGGACCGTTTCCACTGCCTCCCTTGAGATGGCTTTGATCCTTGTTAGATCATGTGGCATACTTCTGATTGACCTCTGCCAGCCGGATGCGCAAGCTTCACTCCTGGTGTGTGTGATCACCGGGCTTTCCATTCCTCCTATGCTAGTAGCAGGACTTGTCCATCACTTCATCATACATGACCTTCTAAGATTTATTTTGCTTTAGCGTATGATTCTACTTCTGGCCAGAGCCTCCAGCATCACGATATATGGATGAGATGAGCTCGCGCATGCTACGACCCTAGCCATTCTTGTTCTTTCGGGTGCTGTGGTTGTTGTTACCATGGCCATATGACTAGGGGTTGTCCTTATACATGGAGTCCTGCTGCGTAGCCTTGCCCTTCTCACAAACTTGCTCGCATTGAGAACTACATGTTATGCAGTGGCATACTTCTTTGGTACCTCCATGAGTCTGCTCATGGTTTTTGGCAGGTCTCTCGCAAGTTTACGCTTCATCTTGTTGCACATCACCCTATGCTTGAATACTTACATGGCATGTGCCTCCGTTATATCCTCCGTGGAGTTGCGCTCCTTGGTCCAGTGTTGGATGTATTTGCAGAACAACTCGCCCTCTTTCTGGACGAAGTTGTCGATGTCCCAGAAGGTTCTGTTCCACATATAAGTGCATGAGAACTTCTTGACAACAGCCTCCACGAACTCATCAATTTATCATATGTTGGATGTCATGTTCTTCATTGACGTATGAAGAAGTGATGGATGAGCCCTAAAACTGCCATAGTAGGAAGGGCAAGTCGGCCCAGCACACTAACTGCTAGTGCAACTTCCACACATGGTTGGCAGACAGCAATCAGAAGTCTGCCGTATGATCCGAGAAGTGTCAAAACACTCCCAAGTGTAGCGGTGGAAACAATTTCCCTGACTAGAAGGGCCTTGTCGTCATGATCTTCCAAGGGTTGGAGTGCGAAAGGCATCACATGCTCACCCTTGGAGTGAACGCAAAGTTCCCATAGATTCCTCAATAGGTAAAATGTTCGGATCATCACGAGCATATTCCTTGCCCTAGAAAGTCTACCTTGGTCGTGGATCGCTATCATTGTTGAGTATCAGCTCACCAAAGTACTGAAGGGCAATGTTAGTGTTATGAATGTTCTCTAGACTGACATGCTGAAAAAGATGAAAATATGTTGTCAGACCTCAGAACCCAACACTATGCCTTTCCACGACATCATTCCTGGGAAGTCCACCCATCCTCCAGGCAGAATCTCCTTGGGTGGTTTTCGGCAAACCCGATAACTTGTTGTTTGAGACAATTTACTTTCCTGTCATTGACTTCAAGGGGTCATATCAGGCTATTTTGGCCATCGTACCCAAAATCCGTAGCCTGGACTTGCTATCCATATCCGAAAGATGTCGAGCCCGAATGGAGTGATCACTGATAGGAAGCACAGAACGCACCCATGAGTGCAACACCACCAGTGTCAATCTCTCTAAACGCTAAACTCAAGCGGGCTGTTGACTCGAGTTAGGATCCACCATCTTCGAGGCCAATGTCACTGCTTCGTATGATCTAGACTACCGTTTCCTGCCACTCATGCTCCCAAGCTTCGAGGGTCACCTTGTCCTAAGCGAGGCCTCTTCTTCATCTAGAACTTTGCGGGTTTCTTCTGACACATTCTCCGTGTCAGAGGTTCCGGTGATCCGCGTTCGAAGGAATTATTGTCTTTCTAGCACTTCAAGGTTAGGTGTGGTAGTAGCAGAGCTAGGTGGATTTTAGTTGTACCATGTATACCCCTTCAAATGAAGCACATCTAGCAGAGGTCTTGCGCTCCGTCCACTGGCCGTTGTCCTAGTGAAGGTGCTGAATGGCGCCGAGGTTGTCGGTGATGAAGTTGATGCTCCTGAACTCAAGCTGGAAGCCTTCCATGAGCGCAGCAGCGAGGGCGAGGTTTTTTTTTAAGAAAGGACAATAACCCCCGGCCTCTGCATCAGAGTGATTCATGCAGCCATTTTATTAATCATAAGTTATCCAACAAAGTACAAGATCAAACAGGCCTGATGAAAAGGTAAAAAAGATGCCACATCCAGCGAAAAAAGACCAGGCTGCGATGACTAAACACCTAGCCTATTAGTTGCTCGCCATCCAAATCGGTTGAAGATAATCCGTACTGTCGTATCCCAATGGTTGAACCCAGTAACCAAAAGCTCCCTGGAATGTGCATGCGTGAGTAACAACCACGTACGGATCCAAACAGTGGCTCTGTAGATAACCTGCTAAAAGTTGGTAAAGTTTTTTCTATTAAAGGTCATATCATTTCTGTAGTTCCATATAGCCCAAAATAGTGCACATATTCCAATCCGAACATGACTCACTATGTTTGCTTACACTCCATTTAGCCACGTCCCAAATAATGTGTTCATACTATGTGAAGGGTTAATGTTGAAGGCTATATGCAAAGTACGCCAAAGAAGTTTGACAAGCGGACAATCGAGAAACATGTGTTTTGTAGTCTCGTTCGGGTCAGAAAAAGAGCATCTAGAGCTACCTACCCATCTGCGCTTTACCAAGTTGTCCTTCGTCAAGATCACTCCCTTGTGAAGAAACCACATAAATATTTTAATTATAAGCAAAACTTTTATCTTTCAGATATGGAGGGATCTCGGCATTGGCCCATAATCAATAAGATCTAAGTACATCGATTTCACCAACAAACTACCATTTGTAGTTAACTTCCAATGAATGGCATTTGGCTGGTGAGAAAGTTAAACCTCCATCAACCTACGGACCATGTGAAGCCACAAGCTCCATCATTCCCCACCAGAGACCTCTCGAATTCGATATTACGAGAGACCGATTGTAATACCGTAGTAGTGAGGGCGAGGTGACTGGCCACATTGTTAGTGAAGTTTAGAGATTGAAAGCAAAAGCTCTGGCCCTAAACGATGTCGCCACAAAGCTTTGATCCGATCTGAACCTCGCTTCAGGCACATGCAACTCCTGCCCGGCGCGCCAACTATAGCTCGTTGTCTTTATTTGGAGAAGATTACGCCATCATATCGAGGCATTGGCACTGCGATCCTCAGCGGGGGACACCTCGGGACCAGAATCGCGAACAGCAATTGTCCCTCCCTCTAGAGGAAGTTGAGCTTATAGGTAGGAATGCAAGCGGGCATCCTGCATAAGCCCGCAAAAGCTGGGAGCCAGTACAAATTGAGCTACAGCGCAAAAAATATCATACAACTAATCTGACTGGTTTTGAGTACGAAGTGGGACAGGTACGGATGTGGCTCTGCATCCCAATTCATAGGTCCGTGCTCACCATCATCTCCTTGTCTTTGACTTACATTGTTTGTATTCTACATCTAATATTATGAACTCGTGCTAGATTGGATTTGTATTAACCTAATGTATACTACTAACTCTTCAGCTCATCAGCAAGCTTAATCTTGCTTAGGAGTTCCAGTTTCTCACAAATTCACATTTCACAGGAAATTCAGTCCATTCAAAACAATGAAGAGGATTTTCAAGGGCTTCCATTTGAATTCCACGGTGGCTTTGTTGGATATCTAGGGTACGTACATTTTTTATCATGGCTTCATCACGGGCTGAGTATTTTGTTAGAGTAGTCATTATGGTATACGACTTCTAGTCCAAGTCAGTTTTGTACCCCTACCCATGTCGGTTTGTACCCTCTTATATACTCTAGTATGCCGCACCAAATCATCAATAAGCAACAGTTTTATTCAGCTTTCATGGTATCAGATACCGGTCCCAGGGTTTAGGGTATGGCTCCGCCAACGCCGCCGCCGCCCGGCTTTCGAGCGCCGGGCCGCACTCATCGCCAAGGCTGCCAACGCCGCGGCCGCTTCTCTCTCGGCCCTCACCATAGCTCCACAAAACTACCCTGCACCCATCCTCGCCGCACCAATATCTCTTGCTGACACAATCTCAGACGTCAGCCCCTACATCCCCATAGTTCTTGATCTCGCCGCCCACAACTACTACCATTGGAGACATCTCTTCGATCTCCACCTCGGCCGCTACAACCTGCGCTCGCATGTCGCCGCCAACTGTCTTCCCCGCCCCGACGATCCGCAATGGTTGAAAGACGATCTCGCCATCGTCCGGTGGTTCTACACCCGCATCACCACCGAGATCTTCAACATGCTCGATCACGACGGCGCCACCGCTACCAACATCTGGCACTCCCTCCGTCAGCTCTTCCAAAGCAACACCGACGCTCGAAAAAACGCTCTCCACACCGAGATTCGCAATATGGTGCAAGGAGACGCCCCGGTGAACCTGTTCTGCCAGCGCGTTAAGACCATTGGTGATGAGCTCCGCGAACTCGGCGATACAGTTAGCGACTCACAGCTAATCAATATCGTCGTCGTCGGCCTCAGCGAAGACTTTGACAAGCAAGCCTCGTTCATACCGATGATACGGCCCCCTCCTACCTTCGCTGAAGTTCGTTCCTTGCTACAACTCGCGGCGGAAACACAAGCTCGCAAGGACTCTCGCCCCAAGGTCTTTCATGCTGCGGCTTGTCCTCCTCTGTCGTCTACACCAGCGCCGCCTTCCATGCCGGCTCCTGCCGCCGGGCCGTCCGCATCGTCATCTGTTCAACCGCCCCCAGGCTGGCGTCCTAGTCCGAACTACCGCGGCAAAAACCCTATCTACTGGCCGCCGTCGACTCGTTCGGTTCCGCCTACGACATCACCAGCACCGAGTCCTGCACCACCCACCAGTGCTCCATCTGCGGTTGCATGGCGGCCTCCTCATGATCCTTGGACGGGGCTTGTTCAAGCATGGCCCATGCCCTGGTCCGCTCCGTCCACCCTCGGTGCTCCGCCGGCATACTCAGGTGCCTGGCAACCCGGCCTTCGGCCGCCTACTGGTGCTCCCGGGGTTCTCAACCCCCGACAGCCGGCCACTGCCTATCACGCCGCCCCGACGTATGCTCCTTATGGTCATTACACCACCGACGGCGGCGCCTACTACACACCTCAGCCGGCCCTGCTCCCGACGCCACCCCCACCACAGCCGGCCAATGCCTACTACACTCCCCAGCCGGCCCTACTGCCTTCACCATCGTATCCGCCGGCACTGCTTCCGACGCCACCCTCACCTGCGACGCCGAGCTGGGATCAAGCTGCCTTTCTCCAAGCCATGAATAACTTTGCTGCACAAGGAAACTCAGGTACGGATTGGATCTTTGATTCAGGGGCCTCTAGTCATATGTCTGCATCTAGTAATTGGTTGTCTTCTTGCACTAAATCTCCTTTCCCTTTCATTATCCTTGGAGATGGATCATCTATTCCTATATATTGTGTTGGTCAGGCTCAAGTTCCCTCTTCCACCAAACCTCTTTTACTTCGCGATGTTCTAGTTGCACCCGCCCTCATTAAAAATCTTATCTCTGTTCGCCAATTTACTTGCGACAATCTGGTTTCGGCTGAATTTGACCCTTTTGGTTTATCTATGAAAGATTACCTGACCAAGGCCGAGATCACTCGCTTCAATAGCTCCGGTGATCTTTATTCTCTTAATGGAGTTCCTGCCGCCACCCCTCCAACATCCATGCTGGCCTCCGTCGATCTCTGGCATCGTCGCCTGGGCCATCCCAACCCCGCCGTCTTAGCTTCTATGCTTAGTGAATTTACCATACCATGTAATAGGGACTCTCATAATTCTGTGTTTTGCGAGTCTTGTCAATTAGGCAAACATGTGGGTCTTCCCTTTAGTTCTTGTAGCACTTATCCCTTTGAATTAATACATTGTGATTTATGGACCTCTCCCATTGCAAGTGTTTCGGGTTTTAAATACTACCTTGTTATCCTAGATGATTTCACCCACTTTGTCTGGACTTTTCCTCTACGCAACAAATCCGAGGTCCATTCTCTTTTCCTTAATTTTCAACGCTATGTGTCTGTTCACTTCTTCCTCCCAATTCGCTTTATCCAATGTGACAATGATCGCGAGTTTGATAACATTAAAAATCGTACTTTCTTCTTACAACATGGCATCCTGCTTAGGTTCTCATGTCCCTACACCTCCCCTCAAAATGGTAAAGCAGAACGCTCTCTTCGCACCCTCAATGATATAGTTCGCACTCTCCTCATTCAATCATCTATGCCTCCCAAGTTTTGGGCTGAAGCCCTACACATGGCCACCTTCCTTCTAAATATTCGACCTTCTAAAACTAAACCCAACACTACTCCCTATTATTCCCTCTTTCTTTCCCACCCTGACTACTCCGCGGTTCGTGTTTTCGGCTGTCTCTGTTTTCCCAATGCCTACGCCACTTCTGCAAATAAATTGTCACCACGCTCTATCCCATGTGCTTTTCTCGGCTTCTCTGACGAGCACAAAGGCTATCGCTGTCTCGACCTTCACACCGGACACGTTCATGTCTCTCGTCATGTCACGTTTGCTGAGCACATTTTTCCTTTCTCACAACGCACTACTACACCATCCAACACCCCTAGCTCCGCAAACACCCCCTCTCCCCGTCCTTTCCAACTATATACTCCCCTACCTGCCGAACACAACTTATCACCACCACCATTAACACCAACCATAGCCAATCCCAACCATACACTCACCCCACCCGAGACGTCCCCAACACCCCTGACCCCTGCTCCCTCCCCAACACCTAGCACTGCTCCCACTCCACCACCCAGCCCTGCTCCCACTCCACCACCCAGCCCTACTCCTTCGTCCGACTCTTCCGCTGCGCTGGACTCACCAGTACCCACCTTACCCCCTAGTGCTATTCCTACAGCAGCCCCGGTTAATGATCATCGCATGCGTACTAGGGCCAAATAAGGATTTCATCAACCCCAAGACCGCCTAAACCTTCATACCTCACTATCTCTCACTTCTCTTCCAAAGAATTACAAAACTGCTCTACTTGATCCCAATTGGGCCGCTGCCATGCAAGAAGAATATAATGCTTTACTTCAAAACAACACCAGGCAACTTGTTCCTCGTCCTCCCAATACCAATATTGTTTCTGGCAAATGGATTTTTCGCCAAAAGTTCCACTCCGATGGGAGCCTCTCACGATATAAAGCCAGGTGGGTTTTTCGTGGCTTTTCTCAGCAACAAGGAATTGATTACGAAGAAACCTTCTCTCCTGTTGTTAAACCTAGCACCATTCGCACCGTTCTTAGTGTTGCTGTCTCCTCTTCATGGCCCATTCACCAACTTGATGTTAAAAATGCTTTCCTCCATGGTTCCCTTCAAGAAACTGTCTACTGCCAGCAACCTCTGGGTTTTGAAAATCCATCCTTTCCAACTCATGTATGTCTTCTTCAGAAATCTCTCTACGGTCTTAAACAGGCCCCACGAGCTTGGTTTCAACGCTTCTCCTCCTTCATTCAAACAATAGGCTTCACTCCATCTCTCTCCGACACCTCTCTTTTTGTGTACCATCAAACTTCTGACACTGCCGATTTACTTCTCTATATAGATGGTATCATTCTTACCGCCTCCTCTCAAAAGTTCTTAGATCATATTGTCTCTCTTCTTAGATCTGAATTTTCTATGACTGACCTAGGACTCCTTCATCATTTCTTAGGCATTGCTGTTGTTCGAGATTCCACCAGCCTTTTTCTTTCCCAACGCCAGTATATTCTTGATCTTCTTAATCGTGCTGGTATGCTTGACTGTCAATCATCTCGCACTCCTGTCGATACTAGTTTTAAACTTTCGGCTACCGGTGAACCCTTTTCCGATCCTACTCTCTATCGTAGCCTAACAGGTGCTCTCCAATATCTCACCATTACTCGTCCTGAAATCTCTTTTGCTATTCAACAATCATGTCTCTATATGCATGATCCCCGGATTCCTCACTATAATCATGTTAAACGCATTCTTCGGTATTTAAAAGGAACTCTCAATCATGGTCTCCACCTCAATAATTCTTCTCCAAACTCGCTTACCGCATACTCTGATGCAGACTGGGCTGGTTGTCCTGACACTCGAAGGTCCACTTCCGGTTTTTGTGTTTTTCTTGGTAACAATTTGATTTCTTGGTCTTCGAAAAGACAGGTTACAGTCTCCCGTTCGTCGGCCGAGGCTGAGTATCGCGCTGTGGCACATGCCGTTGCAGATACAATCTGGATTCGGCAGTTACTCTCCGAGCTACAAAGGCCTATTGAGCAGGCCACTATTGTCTACTGTGACAACATATCAGCAGTCTACATGACCAGCAATCCAGTTCAACACCGACGCACAAAGCATATTGAGATTGATATTCATTTTGTTCGTGAAAAGGTTGCTCTTGGTCAGGTTCGGGTGCTTCATGTTCCCTCTACGGCTCAGTTTGCTGACATTTTCACCAAGGCACTGCCTACTAAGCCATTTCAAGATATCTGTTTCAGTCTCAACGTCGTCGAGCCTGCCATTGATACCGCGGGGGGATGTTAGAGTAGTCATTATGGTATACGACTTCTAGTCCAAGTCAGTTTTGTACCCCTACCCCAAGTCGGTTTGTACCCTCTTATATACTCCTGTATGCCGCACCAAATCATCAATAAGCAACAGTTTTATTCAGCTTTCATATTTAACACTTTTCCTGCTTGCAGTTAGGTTAGGCCACCTCCAACGCGACGAGACATTTGGTCCGCTCCTATCTGTTTTGGTCCGCTTGACTGAAAACCACGGCCCAACGCGCTGCCCCCACAATAATTAATGTTTGCCATGTGTCTGTCCGAACGAATTTCTGCACCAAATTTGAGCCTGAATTGCATCCACACGGACCGAGATGGACATGCACCCCTTCTGCTCGGTGTCTGCCTCCGGCCTGCATATCGGCCACCCAGTCACATCCTTCGGCCCTATTAAATGCCTTGTGCACGCTCTGGCTCACCCGTCAACCACGGGAAACGGTCCACGCATGTACTTTTTAGTGGCAAACGTGTAGTGGGCGCCGCCTCATCCACTTCCATCCTGAAGTCCACATCTAAGCTTGCTCCCCGGCAGGCGTACACCAACCCTAGCCCTCGCCACCATGGGCTTCTTCAACAAAGCGTGGTAAGCATGACCACAAGGCCGGCTGCTCGTCGATGCATCATCCGGCCAACTTCACGAATGGCGCCGCAGTGCCGGCCAGCAAGCCAGCGCTTGTACAATCCCATGCACCGCTACCAATAACATTGGGAGTACTGCGTGCTTCTCTCATGGCCGGACATCAACCTCCCGCACGGCTGGTGCCTCAACCCCGACAGGTTCCGGTGCCAGCGGTGCCTTAGTCTGAACAACTGCCGCCGTGCTGAACTGCCGCCCCAGCTCCTCCACCACCCAGACTACGCGGCGAACTCACCAAGCTGGGATGTGTGGTTTGCCACAGAGCGCGATGTGCGCCGATGAGGCAGCGTCAAGATTAGGCCCAGCTCACCACGACCGCCGGTGGTGGTGTAGGAGGAGGAGGAGGCGGCGTACGTCATGGCCCTCGGGGAGGCGACAAGGCGGGTTCTCAAGGAGGCCGACCGTGAAATATGGGCAGGTGGCCTGGCCCTTGGCCTGACTGAATCTGCGGACGGAGAGGGGGCCAACGCGCCACGACCACCACCACCAGCGTCGCCCGTGCCCGAGCCACTCCAATCATGGACGTGGACGAGGACGTTGTGCCCGCCCATGTGGGTGGGAGTGGCCAACGAGGAGGAGTGGCAACACATGTACGACACCGAAACGCGGGCATTGGCGACCGAGCGGGAGAAGGCGAAGTGCCAGATGGTGGCCGAGCGGCAGGCGGAGCAGCAGCAGATGGCCCTGGCAGCTTACCAGCAGGACTTCACGTTGATGGAGGAGCCGACGCTCGTCGTCTTAACTAAAGAGGAGGACGACGGCAATGCCTAAGGCTGCGGGCTGCGGGTCTGTTTTTTTATAAATTTTGTATGGTACTGTTTTAAGTTTTAATTAAAGTTAGTGGACTTTCCCCTGCGTTTTAAATATTATAATGTTTTATTTGGATTAAGTTTTTATTTTAACGCTCAAGTCTGAAATGCGTCGCCGGCTCACTTACAGCCCGCCCGACAAAAGCTGACGTCTTCGTCCGCCTGGCCTTACTCCTTGCTCCTTGAGATTGTTGTTCATAGTTTTCTGCTTCACAAACAATCGACGCATTCTTTTGTCCCCATTCAAATATTTATATTCTATGTTTCTCTTAGAGCTTTTTTATTTTATTCAAGTACCATAGTTTGTTTTGAAGTTCGCCCAGCTCTTATCTGACATCAATAGATTATCTTTATACCAGGTATGGTCTTAAAGTTGAATGTGATGCATCATCTAACAAAGCTAAATCAAGTACTCCTGATGCATGCTTCTTCTTTGCTGATAACCTTGTGGTGATCGATCACAACAATGGTGATGTATATATTCTATCATTATATGATGAGTATTCTTCAAATAATGGGAATGGAATTTATGGTAATGCAACACATACTTCATGGTTACTGGAGACTGAGAAGAGGCTTCTCAGGATGGTTGCTATGGCGCCCACACTACCGATTAATAGAAATTCGCTGGTCGGATCAAGAGATGTGAATAAGCATAGTTTTGTTGTAGAAAAATCAAAGGATCAATACATTAAGGATGTTCAGAGTTGCCTGGATTTTATCAGAGACGGAGAAAGTTATGAGTTGTGCCTGACTACTCGTATGAGGAGAAGGATAGAAAATATAAATGCCCTGCAACTATACCTTAAATTGAGAAAGCAAAATCCTGCCCCCTATGCAGCCTGGTTTAACTTCTCCTCAGTCAACCTGAGTATATGTTGCTCTTCTCCTGAACGGTTTCTGAGAGGCAAAACCAATCAAAGGTACTATAGCACGTGGCAGAACACCCGAGGAAGATGAGTGTTTACGTTTGCAACTGAAGTACAGGCAAGTATATGAAATATGTACCCTTCCATTTTCCATACATCATTTTTTTCCGATTAAACATGGGCCATATAGTTTCTTATTTTTCACACTTGGTTTTTGCACTACTTACAATCATTGCAGTCAGATATCGAAATAATGATTTTTCTTTTGGATTAATTTACTTTGTGAATGATTCGACCCTTTGAGTGCTAAGCATGTCAATTGTACGACCTTTAAACGTCAAGGTTTTTTCAACAATCCTACTGAGAAACCAACTACACCTGTGGAAACTATTTATTTTTTTCATAACATTATCATGGTTTTTTCATCGAAAATGACATGATTATATAATAATATAGGTAGTTCTTTCGTTGTTATAATAGTAAGAAGATCATACACTTATCACTACTAGAATCCGGAGCATTGCCCAGGTTGTTTGCCGAGTGCATTTCATTATCTACTAGGCAAACATGACCTTTGTCGAGTTCCATGAAGAAAATACTAGGCAAAAGGATGACACTTGGCAATTAATGAGTACTGCCACATGGCACTCGACAAACACATGTTTTGTGGAGTTCCTGCAACGTGGTGGCACTGGGCAAACACATTTTTTTCTTCCAACCGCGTTCTTTTGTTTCATTTTTTTATATATCATATATTTTCCTTTTTTGCATTTTATGCTCTGTTTTTGCTACATTTTTTTTCTTCCTCCTCTCTATTTAGTCTTCAGTCATTTCGTGCATTGTTTGGCATTTACTACATATAATTCAAAATTGAATGTAAGTGCATCAAAAAATAAGAAAAATGTGTTGAAAAATCATATTTATGTTATTTAGTATATGTTTAGGCTAATCCAATAAAATAAAAGGCATTCTGAACCTGAGGGTGTGAAACCTTGATCCCGAACATGGAGATGACTGGACTTTTCAACATAAGAAATGCAAACAAAGTCTAAAACACATGAACCTTGCATGGTGCCCAAATATTTCATCACTTTTGTGTGGTAAAACTTTCAGCAGGTTTTGCATAATTTGATACGTACACTACTCGGAAATTGCACCATTTCGAATGAAGAATCTTTTTTTCTAGACAAAACAGGTCAGGTTTGAAGATAAAGTGATTGTTCCTTTACTGGTTAAGATTGAATATATTTTTCTACACTCAAGATACACAATTAATTGTGACATTAAAAATTGGGCATATTTTGATGTCCCTTTGCTAATCTAAGTCATTTGTTCATTGTCTAGGCATTTAGTGCATATAAGTAAACTTTGAACTGCAAGTGCTTCAAAATTTAGGAACATTAGGTTGAAAAATCGTATTTTGCTCTTAAGTCCATATTTAGGCTTTATGCAATAAAATAAAATAAATTCCGAGCCTTAGGATGCTAAGACTCGACACCAAACATGGGGATGAATGGTGTTTTGAAAATAAGTCAGGCAAACAAAGTACAAAAAATATTAAACTTATCATGGTGCCCTCATATATAATCAATATGTTGTCGTACATATTTGAGTCAGTTTTCAAAAAAAAAATCACATATATTGCTTGGAAACTAGACCATCTTTGTTGTCGAATCGTGATTTTTATAGGCAAAGCGTCAAGTTTGAAGGCAAGGTAACGATTGCTTCATCAGTTGAGATTGATTCATTTTTTTCTACACTCAAGATATACTATTATAAGACGGATGTCAAAATTTGGCATATTTTTTGGTCCGGATGCTACATTTGATTTATCATTTCATTTTCTAGGCATTCAGTGCATCTAAGTAAATTTGAACACCAGGTGCATAATTTGTTTTGCATTTTTAGTTTTTAAAATCATATTTGTGCCCTGAGGTCCATGTTGCCTTATAAAATAAAAGGGAACTAATTTGAACCTCAGAGTGCCAAGATTCGGCCCGAAAATGAAGGCTATCGATTTTTCAGTTATAAGAAATGCAAACGAAGTCTAGAAAACATGAAACTTGGCAGACCTCATATGACATCAATATGTTTTGGTTAAGAATTGAGACAGTTTCAAAAAAAAATGTCACATAGCCTTCTTAGAAACTAGACAATCTCCAAGAAAACATTGTTGTTTCGAAAGGAAACAAGTCAGATTCAAAGGCCAGTTAATGGCTTCTTCACTGGTTGACTTTTAATTTTCTTTTAATACTCAATTTACATCATTACTTGAGATATGTTAAATTTTGGAAAAAATACGGCTTCTTTTCCATTATTGAAGTCATAAATGATTTCATAGGTATATGATGGATATAACTAAAAAATAGAATCAAATAAAAAAAAGGAAAATAAAAGAGAGAAGAGAAGAAAGAAAACAAGAGAGAAAATAAATGAAAGAAAACTATAAAAGAAATGAAAGAAAAAGGGAAAGCAAGAAAATGTCTTTGTTGAGTATTCTTAAAATACACTCGGCATCTTTTGGTTTGTAGGGTGTGGGGCATATGGATGACATGTCATCAATCCACACCATCCACCACCCCGAGATCAAATAGCCAGTTTCCTCCTCCCTGCCACTCCCCCCCTCTCTCTCTCTCTCTCTCCCTCTCTCTTATCATCTCTTAGGGCATCTCTAGCGCCGACCCAGAATTTTACACCTGCACCCATCCATGGATAGGGCACACCAGTCCGCGGATACGGATGCGGAAGATGGCCATTCAACGCTACCCGCATGCATTTCAAACATTGTTTCAGCACACCGTACGAATTTTGTCCAAAGCGGATGATATTCATACAAATTGTAGCACATTCATTACATTTCGGATTGTTTTCATTTAGGGTGGGGGCGGGGGGGGGGATCTAAACAAATACTACGGGTAGTGGCCGTCGTCAAGACCTTCTTGTTCCCTTCCTACAATCACGCCCTCCATCTTCCATCTCAAAGAGCACCGAGAATAAGACCCGCGAAAATTCGGTCGGCGGCGAGGAAGAGTAGAACGTTGGAGAAGGACCGGCTGACATGGGGCACAAGGCCATGCCGCTACCCATGCCCTACTCATTCTCGGAGAAGTCCGCGGCCTATTCGTCGCTGATGGACGTGAGTTTAATGGTGAAAATGAACCCACCGGTGCGGCCAAGCAGTATTTGGCGGGGCGTAGGACGCGCAGCAACCGGTGTTCTTGTCTGCTATGTCCTGTGCGGCGCGAGCAACCTTGTAGATCGCACACTGCTCCAAGACGAAGTCGCCGTTTGCCACGGCCATTGCCACGGCGGTCTCCTCGCTCGCGCACTCGCCATTGATTTGGCACTTCGCCAACCGGTGCTACTCGAGGACCTGCTGGAACGCCGACATCGGAGCCAGTGCAGGCTGCTCCTCCACTATGGCAGCATTGAAGTGCGTGTGCACCTTCTCCATGGTCAGGCCCACTTCACCAGTGCGGGGTCTGGTGCTAAGTCGTCATCGGAGTCCGTCTTCATTGTGAGATCGTCGTTGGACAGATCGGAGAGATGGATGGCATGTTGACCTCGATGCGCCTGGCATGACGGCTCTGCCAGGCGGCTTTGTTGTGCGTGGAGCTAGCCGAGTGTGGCTCCCTTTAAATAGCGTATTTCAGTGAGGCTAATCGTCAGGATGCGTCAATGGGCGGTGCCGGTGTGGGTTTCTCGGCCAGCGAGCCTGTTTAATGGCAGCATACGGATGGACGACCATTGATTGGCCATGGTAAATATCCGTTTTGTCCAGTCCGGTCCGCGTATCTCCGGCATTGAATAGGCGCGGACAACGGAAACGCGACACAAGCGGCGCCCTTGTGCGCATGCCGCTTCATTGCCGGAGCCAGTGAGATGTTGTCGTCTGCTCTGTGCGGGCGTCAATACGAAGCATCCGCTCTAAAGCGGCATGAATGCGAGCAGCTAGCGCCGCGTGGAAAGGCATGCGAGACAGGGAGGAGCTATTTTGGTGGGCTAGGGTCGTGAAAAGCGGGTGTGACAGCGGTTGGGATGCTCGTAAAGTCATCCCATTTCTCCGGTTTGTGAGAAAAAATGAGTCTAGACCAGCCCGCGCACCAATGTAGAACTGCGTTGGATGACAAAACACGTCTAGACCATATGTTCTCTCTATCTATCTCTCCACCGCCAGCTCGTGTCTCCGTTGCCGGCTTGTCCGCGGAAGCAGCGGGCGAAAGGACTCCGTGAAGGGCACGGCTAGGCTGTCAATGGCCCTCCAGTGGAGCTCCTCGGGGAGGCATCGACGCGCAGGAGCGGCAGCGCCATGCTCGAGCCCGACGTATGGGCCGTTCTATACAGCGGTGCTAATCGATCGATTGATTTATCTGGACGTGCCATGGTAGTACTTAGGTTTTAGTATGTCTTTGCTAATTACTCATGAAAAAGAACCCGACAAAATAAAGTTTGCTGGCTAGAGTCCAGGCGAGTCGTGTTTGCGAGTGTTTCGCTCAGCAGACACTTTGCCTTGTATTTTTTTTGTAATTGATGTGTGCCATTGTCACCGGGCAAAGTTCAAAAATCCTGTAGTGTTAGAGGGAATAGAGAGGAATTGGCGTCATGCGTTGGATGTTGTATTGAGCCACTTGGAAGATTTATATAGAGTATAAGGCTTGGTGGTAAGAAGCATCTCCTAGAGACAAGGCACAAGATGATTACACATCATAGTCTATCATATATAGAGATATGTCTATATACTCCAACATTCTCGGCAGTTATAGCGGTAGCGTCGCAGGAGCATCGTGAACGGTCAGAATGGAGAGAATAGCAGCCGACGGGCCGCCACAACCGATGCGATGAGGAACAACCTGGACGCTGTGATGCAGCTGATGTGGGAGGATGATGGGCACCCAAGCAGTAACCACGGCGGCGCATGGCGTGTAAGTGGCCGCGGCTGAGCGAGTCAAACATAGGACCGCCCGAGCAACAGCCATATCAGCGTGCTCGCGACACATGCGTGCAGCCCGAGGCACTTTTCAGCCGGAGACGATGAAGATGTCGATGAAGTAACACGTGGGGTCGACAGCGGTAGCGGACAACTCAAACCGATTTTATAACCAAAAAGAAAAATGCCAGTCAAGATGACCAGCGGGAGAGAGAGAAACCCTGATCAAACTATCAGAGAAAAGACTCTCTAGGGCAGCCGGTCAACACGACCGGCGGACGAACCTTAGGTACGGACGTTGCGGCCCCCGATGGCGATCATGTAGACCGACTGCCCCGAGGGCGGCGCAGAGCAGAAGCGGCTGCGGCTAGGTTTTGGATCGGTTAGGCTGATACCATGTTAGAGGGAAAATAGAGAGGTATTGGCGTAATGCGTTGAATGTTGTATTGAGCCTCTCGGGCGGTTTATATAGAATATAAGGTTTAGAGGGCAAGAAACCTTTCCTAAAGATAAGGCAGGAGATTGATACAAATCATAGTCTACCATATATAGAGATATGCCTATATACTCCAACATGTCGTACAATATTTTTTACTTTTTGCGAATGTAGTACTGTGTTTTTTGTTCGCAGGAGATCTCTATTCATTAATTTTGTAGGGTGTGGCTAGATCTCAGCCAACTGAGACTTAATCAAGTTTTAGTCAAATGACACAACATATAGAAAGAAGAAGAAAAGGTAAAAGAAATTTTATAAGAATTTTCACGTAAGATCTCAAGAATATAGCATCCACTGAGACTTCGTTAACTCTCAGTTTACTGAGATTTAGCAATCCTGAATTTTGTAACAAGCACCTTAGCTCACAGATGTGGTTCATTCTTGCGTGTCCTCTTGGCTGTTATGTACCACTGTCATGTAGATGTCTTCGATTTTATTCCTGCTAGCTCGTGAATCGGGATGCCACATTGCTCATAATGCTGATACTGTTTTTGTTCTGCATATGTTCAACAGTGAAAAGGATCAGGCTGAGAATTTGATGATTGTTGATCTCTTGAGAAACGATCTGGGCAAGGTATGCGAGCCTGGGAGCGTGCACGTTCCTCGCCTCATGGACGTCGAATCATATAAATCTGTTCACACCGTGGTGAGCACCATCCGGGGAACAAAAAAGCCTGATGTAAGCCCCATTGATTGCGTGAAAGCCGCGTTTCCAGGAGGCTCAATGACCGGCGCCCCGAAAGTCAGATCGATGGAGATCCTCGACATGCTGGAGAGCAGCCCGAGAGGCATTTATTCCGGGTCGATTGGGTTCTTCTCCTACAACAGCAGGTTCGACCTGAACATCGTGATAAGGACAATCGTGCTGCATGACGGAGAGGCCTCGGTTGGGGCAGGTGGGGCGATCGTGGCGCTGTCGGACCCCGAGGCTGAGTATGCGGAGATGATGCTCAAGGCGATGACGCCAACAAGGGTGGTCGAGTAGTGCAGCCCACAGATAGGGCAGAGCAGTCCGGCGCAATCGTATTCTGTGCGGACGACAATAAGTTATTTATTTGTTACTTTTTGCGAATGTACGAGTCTAAGTTATTATAGGAGCGAAGGGCGACGACAGGACCTTGTCTCTCACTGTTAAGCATACAGCAACAACCTACTTCTCAGTGCGATCTTGTCTGGAGTTTGATCACAAACTTGGTCCAAGAACATTACTTGCTGATTGTGCTGGTGTTTGCACACGTACACGTCATCATGTATCTCCAACGTCGAGAGTAATGCACCGTAGATCACATCGAAGGAGATCCGTCCGGAAGCGCAGTACCTAAGCAATCCGGCGGGTGCTTTTGAGAACTCCGAATCCCCACACGCCCGGGAGGAACCCCGTCAGGACGAGCGGCGGCTATGGGCTTCCCTAGGTCGGCCTGACCGTCCCTAAGGCTTCGAGGTTCACCGCCCTGCAACAAGAAGAACGAACGAAGAACGAGGAAGAAGAAGAACAAAAGGAGAAGATAAACGTAAACGTAAAAGTTGTAGATGATTTGTCGATTGCTGTTGTTCAATCGGCCGTCACCTCTCATCTATTTATGACGCGGCTGGACTTCCCACACAAGAAAATGACTAAAAATTACGTCTAAAACATCAAAAACCCTAAACTAACTTAGACAGGAATCTTTGGCTACTTTCCGGATCAACTCGAAGTCACCGAGTGGTTTGCTTCGGTCCCACCAAGTGAACGTGTCCAACCTTCTGTACTCTTCTGTATCTCACTCAGAATTTCCGAGCAAACTCGGTCTCACAGAGTAAAATCAACTCGGTCGGTCCGAAACGACTCGGCCACTTTGCATGTGCTTAGAGTGATAAATATATATCGGCCATTATTTGATTGAATCCTTGATGCAAACTTGGGTGAAACCTTCTCAACTTCATTAACAATCCGATGATAAAGTTTCATAGATATGTATCTCAAAGTCATCGTCCAAACCATATTGTTCACCCTTCTGCTAGGATTTTGCTGATAACACTACTAGAGAACAGGGCACTAGTCCCGCTTCCAGAGGGCCTATTTAGTCCCGGGGCTAAAGCCCAAAACCTTTACTCCTGGTTCGCTTACGAACCGGGACAGTAGGGGCTCCACGTGGCCGCAGCAGGTCGCCCAAGCAGGAGGACCTTTAGTCTCGGTTGGTAACACGAACCGGGACCAAAAGACTACCACGCGTCAGCAGTTCGCAGGCGCTGGGGTTTTTGTTTTTTTTAAGGGGCAGGGGTTTTGCAGGGTTAATTTAGGGGTTTCATATTGTATTAGCTAGCTAATAGAGAGAAATGACATCTCTTTCTCCGTGCTTGGTCGACGCTAGCTACTATACATATAGAGAGAACTCGACACGCTAGCTAGAGTAAGCAAATGAAGGAATCATTAATTACACTAGATCGTCATGACATATACAGAGAGAAGTGACCTCTATTTCTCCGAGAGATTGGTCGAACAACAAGTTTTCGTATATCGACACTACTACATATATACAATATAACATCTCTTACAATCCCTATCTAAAATCCATTTCAATTTCCACATGGCATTCTCCCTTCTCATTTATGACGTGGTCGAGAAAAAAATCACGCCAATTTCTCTTGAATTGCTCAAATGGGATCATGTGGTAGGAGTTCATCCAGCATCTGCCACATCTAATTTAAAGAAGGGGGTCAATACATATATATGAATGAAACTCAACACAAATGATGGTATTAAAATAAAATTTTAAATATTATTGTTCACGTACTTCAAATTGTTTTGCAGAGTAGCCCCGCTGAGAGGTCGCGTTGCAGATGAACTCGCAAACGTAGTATCCACATAAATTATTCGTGCCTTCCTGCCACAAGACCTTTACGAGAAATAGAGTTCAATCAAACTGATAATCAAGCATGATAAATGGTATCGATTAAACAAGAATAAATGGGAGATGAGTGGAACTAGCTAGTACTACTTACTTTCGGGTGTGTAAATCGCAGATCCCTCGGTAGTCCCGGAACTATTCAGGAAGTTGCCGATATGGTGCGGTAATGATTGAATGAACTTACTTCTGGAGCATTGCAATTATGTCCGCATAGTCCTAGGGATCTTTTTGTCTCGAGTCTAAGACAGTTACTACTCCCCGGTCAAGCTTAATATCTAGCAGAATAAAGTGGAAGCTGCGCATGCATGCATAACTCATCAATTACATTATTATAATTAACCTCGAGTAAGCCAAACCGAATATGCACAAGACAGTAACAATCACTTGAAGTAGTACGGAAAGAGTATTTTTCCCATTTGATTTCGATGTAACGATTGTAGAAAGTTGTCCTGAGTATCTTCGACTCTCTTTTTAACCGACCATTCAGTTATGGTATTTGGGTTAATGAACCCAATGTCATAGATTTGTTTTTTTTTTTTGCATTCGACAATCTTCAGGCTGCATAATATAGTGAGGATAATTATAATTATAATTATATATATATGCAATGAAAGAGGTGAGCTATAGAGACTTAATTACATAAGTAATACTTATAGACAGTAGCAAGTCACGAGTTGTTTGTCGAGGGCGTCTTGTTTGTATAACTGGAATAACTCCACAAATTAAACAGGCAACAGATCAGTTCCAACGAGGTCGTGCTCCTCTTTAATTCTCAGCATCAAACTATCCTTCCCAGACTTCCTGCAGCTATCCATGTACCATTCATGCAATCTTCGCATCATCGTTGTTAGAGAAGGATGATCAGGTTTGACGAGAGGCTTCCCATGCTCGTATCTGAAGATCTCTACTGCCTCTAACGTTTCAAACTCTACATCATCGCTCAGGTAATCACCAGCATTGCTACCGGGCAATAGCCCCGGATGATTAGCGACGATATCGCTAGACACCCTAAGCGCGGGGCACGATTGCATCGCCTGTTCGCCGAGCTGGGGAATTGTTTTCCCACTTCTTTGTTGTGCTAATATTGCATCACTGGAAGTACTTCCCGACCGCTGCGCTTCCTTATATGTCCTTTCAATAATGCGCTCATAGTTGGATTGCGGTGGAGGCGGTGCTGGTCGCTTAAGAGCGTCCAGAGTGCGCTCCACTTTCACCGGATCTAACGTTTCCTTCGGAGGTGGAGGTTCCATGCAAAAAAGTCCCTCACTTCGGCAGCACAGATGTCCGCGTTTTCCTTGTCTGTCCTCTCATAGAGTAACTTTTCCGGAGCCTTGAGACATGGACCGTATTTGAATTGCTTCCCGCCTCTGATTGTACTACTAGCCGCCGGAGCGGCGGCGTCTCTCGTCCGCCGTTGCTGACGCGACGGAGTCTGCTGACACGCCGGAGGAGGCGGAGGAGGAGCCGGAGTGCCCTCACGCGCCAGAGGAGGCAGAGTGCTCCGACGTGCCGGAGGAGGCGGAGGTGGAGCTGGAGTGGCCTCACGCGCCGGAGGAGGCGGAGTGCCCTGATCACAGAACCGTACCAGTAGCGCTTGTAAAAAAGAATCGCCACTACTACTTACCACTAGCGCCCGTAAAATAAATGCACTACAGCTAAGATTATAGCAGTAGCATGCCATGCCAAAGAAGCGCTACTACTATAATTCCGACACTGTTCTCCGCAGGCTAGGAATAGTAGCAGCGAGCTCAAGGAAAGCACGCTGCTGCTAAGATGGTTGTAGCAGCGTGTTTTGCGCGGGAACCGCTACTGATAATGAAAAGAAAAGAAAATAAAAACATATACAAAAGTAAATGAAAGTGAAATAAATAGAAAAAATGGAAAGGAAAAAATAAAATGTGAAGGAAAATAAAAGAAAAATAAAAATAAAGGAGAAAGGCATAGCAGCAGCGTACTTTCAGTACAAGCGCTATAGCTAACATATCAGTAGCGCGTTCTGTTAGCCCGCGCTATAGCTATGTTAGCTATAGCTAATGTAGCAGTAGCGCATTTTCGCGAACGCGCTACTGCTATTTTTGACTTAACCGCGCGGTTCTTCTTTCCCTCGGCCACTTCCCCCAACCTCGATCTGCTGTAGCCGCCGTTGTCGCCCTGCATCGCCGTCGGCCGCCGCGCGCTCTCACATCGCCCTCCGCACGCCCGCTGCTGCCCTCGACCCCAACCCCGTCTTCGATGCCGACCCCGACCCCGACCTCCACACCGACCCCGACCCCGATGTCGATGCCGCGTGCCCCTCCCTCGACTGCTCCCTAACTCCGTCGGCGCCCGAGGTGAGCACGCCTACACCTCCTCCTCCTCCTCCCCTACCTCTGCCGAGCTAAGGTTCCTAGGATTCCTATGGTAACATCCATGGAGATGTCATGGTAAGTTTTTTTAGTATTACGACATCTGTGCATCTTTTGCATAAATTCTTCTAAAACTGAACTACATTGCTAACTACGAAGTTATTACTATGTTTTTCAACAGATAATCCCGCAGGAGTGTGTGCCTCATCTGATGTTTCAGAAAGGTCGCCTTGATGTTTTGAATACATGGCCAGGTCATCCTACGAATCACTCCTATTCATATTGGATTTCTAAAACCAATGAAGACATGACAATCAAAGATTGGAAAAAAATATATGGTCACTCGTAGGGAGCTACTTGGAAGCAACATTGTGCGAAGGGAAATAATTGGAGATAGGATAATCTCCATTCTTCATAATGGAGAGTCAGGGCCTATCTTGTTTTATGCTATTTTACCTAAGAGAAGGTACTAGGTCCTATGAGAGAAGTAGGTCCTAGGTACAATGTGTTAATGATGATGAGGAGGAGTTGTGATTATGACTAGTGACCAACTTGCTATATGATGTCTCATTGATGAAAATGATGATCATGAGGAGGTTTTATATGACAATGATGTATTATGATGATAAGTTGTTAATGATTTGATGATGATGATGATATTTATTATATCATTGGGTGAAAGAACCGTATATTAGTTTCAAGTGGATGGACATCCACTTGAAACTAGTCCACGGTTCTTTCATGCCGTGATGTAATAACTTATTATGATCTAAAAAGAATCTCTAAATTGCTACTGTATGAAAACTTGTATAAAGGTGTATCAATACAACATGAAATAAAAAAGAAGTAGAATAAGGAATAATAGTAGTAGCACGGGCTGCCAGAAGCGCTACTAGTAATTACCAGTAGCGCTCTTCCGAGGAAGCACTACTACTAAGTGGATATAGCAGTAGCGCGGGTGGACACAAGCTACTGATAATCTTTAGCAGTAGCGCCTTTTCACAAGCGCGGTTGCCCGCGCTACTGATAGGCCAAAAACACGCGGTACTGCTAGGCTTTTCCCTAGTAGTGTGTGCTGACTCGCCGGAGGAGGAGGAGGAGGAGGCGTCCAATTTGGAAGCTTGATGTACTCCTTCCTCCATAGAAATGTATTCCTTAAATCTGCTCGCAGATGATTCTCCCCTTCACCTGTAGGGAAGTCAAACTCCGGCTCCTCAAATCCCTCCATTATTTCATCCACCGTCACAACAGCATAGCCATGTGGAATCGGATGGCGATGAACAGTACCCTCAGCTTGAGGAGGTATAGTAGAGCCGACCGCCGCCTTCAAAGTCAGGTTCATGAATTTTGTCATTAGCTCGCAATTTTCAGCCTCCGTGATACTATCCGCAGGGTAGCGAGGAGCCGTGAAATCAAGCTGAACGAGCTCCGTGGAAGCCACACAGCTTCTTCGCTAAGATGCTGGGTAGCTTCTGGGGCAGCATCGAAGCAAGGATCTTCGTGCCACTGTGAGATGTTGGCCGGTAGCTCGCTGGCTCTCAAGTTCGTCTAGCGCTGCTATTCTTCCATTGAGCTTCTCCATTTTGCTCTTCCTCTCTCGGCTTCTGTAACCACCGCTGAGATGGTTGGCCGGGAAACCCATGCACCCACGAAATGGAGCCTGGTGTGCCTCGTGTTCCTCCAGGGTGCTCAGGATTCCCGATGACCTCTGTCAGCTTGTCCTTCTCTCTGTCGGGAATGAACGTCCTTTTCTGCGCTGGCCTGATATATTTGTGAAGCTTCTTGATGGGTATTGCAAGTTGCTTGTCCGTCCAAACACACTCCCCTGTCTCTGAGTCCAAAGTTCCCCCAACCCTGAAGAACCAAGTCCTTGCATGGTCTGGCCAATTCAATGTCACTGGTTGGACCCCTTTAGCAAGCAGGTCTTGCTCAACTTTATCCCACAATGGCCGGGCTTTGTAGTAACCACCTGACACCATGTGATGGTGATACTTCTTCTTTGCAACATTTTTCTTGTTTGTCGCTGACCTTTTCAGACCCTTCTCTGATTTCTTGTAGGCCACAAATGTGGGTCATTGATCTCTTATATTCTTGTATCGACTGGTGAATTATGTAGTCTTCCATTTGTAGAGAAACTTTGTGTTCAACTCTCTCTTCCTGTTCCTGAATAGATCAGCCATCTTCTTAAAAGGAAACGCCTTGACCTTTGGCTCTATAACAGGGTTATTCGGATCCTCCTCTGGTGGGAGGCTGAAATTTGTCATTAGCGAGGTCCAAAGATCACCTTTCATTCTATCATGGACATAAGAAACATTAGGGTCGTCATTACTCTTAGTCCACTGATGGATGCTTATCAGGATGTTGTCCATAACAATAGCTCCGCACTGAGATACAAATGTGTCCTTGGTCCACTTGGGAGCAATCGGTTGGCCATCGTCCGCGATTTCTGTGATCGTGAACTTTTCATTCTGGCGCAACCTTTTCTTCGAGCCTTTACGTCTCCAACGTATCTATAATTTTTTATTGATCCATGCTATTATATTATCTGTTTTGGATGTTTAATATGCATTTATATGCTATTTTATTTTATTTTTGGGACTAACTGTAAGTGCTTCTAGTGCCCCTTAGTGATTTTGGTGTATTGAAGACTTATAGGTCAAGGGACTAATATGTTTGTGAGTGTACACAGATTTTATAAGTCGATGAGGAGTTTGATATTTATATTGAAAGTCAACTCCTAAAAATGAATGTCTTCGGCTGAAGACTTTGATTGTCCCGAAGACTTTGAAAGTGAAGAAATTGGTGTGACCTTGAAGACTTGGATATTCATGCGAGGATTATGAAGCGCGGAGACTTTTGTTTTCATAGTTTCGTTTTCTTCTTCGTGAGTCATAGGAAACACCGTACTGTTAAAGGGGGGTCGAGGTAATACTGAGGAAACTGATTTCCAAGTGATGCTCATCTCAAAATCCTACACCTACCCAATCCTTCCAGTGAAGCCATTGGAAATCTCATATCAGTTCAGTCAATTTCTTCAGTGACAGAGACGAAGACTCTGAGGAATTTGTTCTGACTGAGGAGTTAGGAATTCGTCAGTGCGGATTGCCTACACAGTGAGGAACATGATATCCCTAAGGAATTCGAACCTCAAATATCTGACCGTTGCTGTGCTACGTGCCAGCTGTCCCAAAATATCTACCCATCTAACGGTCATATCGTTGAAGGGCATTTATGTCTTATCATGTCAGGCTGCTCCCACTACTGTAATCAGGGATTTTGCCGTCTGCCAGTTCTTTGCCGTCTGCTTGCGGACGGCAAAGAAGATCTTTGCCATCTGCTACCAAACAACAGACGGCAAAGAACTGGCAGACGGCAAAGAAGGTCTTTGCCATCTGTTATTTGTTTGCCGTCTGCTGGCAGATGGCAAAGAATCTTTGCCATCTGTCAGCGAACGGCAAAGAGGTGCCACCGGATGCCAGTATACTGCAATGGTCCAACCCCACTTTTTGCCGTCTGCTCGCGGACGGCAAAGATTCTTTGCCATCTGCTGGCAGACGGCAACGAGGGGGCTATCTTTTTTTTTGCGGGTAAAAAAACCATTGCCCCACCTCCTCTATCCCTATCCCCTCTCTCTCCGCCCCTCTCTCTGCCCCAACCCTCTCTCTCTCCCGCTCGTCTCTCCCTCTCCCTGCCACGAGAAGCTACGCCGGCCGATTCCGGCGAGCTCCGGCGGGATTCGACGACGCCCGCCCCACAGCCGAGAGCCTCCCGACCCCGCCTCCCTCGACCCCGCGCCGCTGCGCCACCTCGCCTCCGCCCGCCCATGCGCGCTGCCACCTCACCATTTCCCCTCACCCTTGTCTCCCTCGCTCAGATCCGCCCGCACCTGCAGCCCTGTCGCCATTTCCCCTTCACCAGCTCCCTCTCGCCGCGCCAAGACGTCTAGGAGCTCCTCCATCGTCGTCTTCTTTGCCCTCGCATAAGGGCTCGAACTAGGAGGCCCCGCACGCTCGCCATCGCCGTCGTCTTCGCCCACGGCCGCCGCATCTCGTCCTCGAGTCTTTCGTGTCCGGCCACCCCGGCGCTCCCTGACCACGTCCACAAGCTCCGTGGTGAGCTCCTATGTCGATTTCCCTCCTTTCCCCCTTTGATATGTCGTTGTAGTCGTCGCCTTGTGCTCGTCCATGGTCGTACACGTGTTGTACGCGCCCCGCTGCTGTAGACTGCTGCTGTCCGCACGCCCGCGACCACCCCAACGCTGCCCGCTGCTGCGCTGCACCCGCGGCCTTGCCTCGCTACGCGCGCGCTCCGCTTGGCCGCGCCTGTCTTCGCCCGGCTGCGCCGGCGCCGCCCCCTGTTGCTACGGCCCTACGCCACCCCTTCCCGTCCCCTACGCTGCGCGCGCCCGCTGCCGTCCGCTAGCATGCTCCCCTGCTGCGCTGCTACTTCTGCTGCTGCAGTTACTGCTTGCATCGCTGTTTGCTGTACTGCTGCTACTAACTACTGTAGATGCATCTAGCTAGCTTTACCAATATTACATCGAGTGACCCCCTGTACTGCCCCTAAACAGCGGCTAAACAAGTTCTAACATACCAATATTACATCGAGTGTGTTTCAGGTAAAAAAACAATATTCTGACCACAACCTTGTACTTTCCTCTTGCATAGCATAAACCACCCTCATGATCAACCTGATTACTTATGCGGCAACCTTCTTACGTAGGCAGCGCGACAATAATTCTTCTTCCTCAAAGCATATATTTTCTCCAAGCGATCAACAAAGTGATTGGTCCATTTGGAAGGTACACAAGTTTCTGATGTTTCTGTATATTATGAGACAGAGGCAGTAGTTGTCAGATCTTCTTTTCGTTCAGTACTTGTTGAGGCTGTCATAATTTTCTTGGAAACTTGTAGGGCAGGGTCGGATGGGCGCGCGCGGCGGAGGTCGGGTGCGGGGCGTCGCTGTCGCCGTCAATGACGCGGTTCGGGATCGCCGCGCGCTTCAACGCCACGTCGTCGGCAGAGGCCGCCGCCGCCAACGCTGCGTCGGGCGTCGTCCACGCGGTGCCGCAGACCGAGCCTGTTGTGTCCGCCGAGTGACTGCACGCCAACCTGAGGGACCCCAATGTGAGGGTATAGCACTTGCCGTTCTGCTGCACCCGCCCTCTGAAATCTCAATGTCAGTTGCACAATTGGTATAGTCTAGATTTAAGACAGGGTACTCATATGGCTGGGGTTCTGCTGCCGTGGCAATTTGGTCAGCGCTGCTACAAGTGATAAATCTGTTTTCTTAACTAGTGATGCTAGCTAGTACGTGAATTGGTATTTTAACTGAAAGAGGATTTTGGTGGGGTTTGTTTTAGCACCAGCAGTAATCTCAAGTTTCTTAAAAACAAATGAAGTGCCTGTATTACAGTATGTGACGAAGGTCAATGCTCCTCGGATAAACCTATTTCCGAAAAGAAAATCTTGCTACTGAAATAATGCTACATTTTGGAGGCCTTTTCTTTCTGGACATTATTGGCATAGTGTCGGGCTCTCATCACTATGAATAATAGAACACATACTACTAGGAGGAATCCATTTAACTATGCTATTCATAGGGTAGTTTTCTTGCTGTTAAAAATGTCCACCGGCATACATTGTATCTTATTGTGCTCTTACTTTTTTGTCTAGGTACTTGATGCCTCTTGGTCAGAAGATGATGGCGAGTTCCTCATTACAATTGAGTTTATATTGTGTAGGTTTCTTCGTCATGATCTGGATTGCCACAGTCATGTTCAAGTCCAATGATATCTTGCGCAAGCAGACTGCTCTCAAGGTTGGTTCTTCATAATAATTTGTCTATCAACGTGCTTCTTCTGCTTCTAGAGGTTAATTAATTGTTCTGCCAAGCAGACTGCTCTCAAGGGCTTGTGCTTATCTTGTGTATCAATGTTCTTGTTCTGCTTCTAGCACTGGGTCTGTCCCTTCTATCGAGGAAGCCGGCTGGCAGACTGCTGCCGTGACTAAATCCCTAACGCTGGGGCCCGTGTTAACTCCATTTGATTGTCAAATTGCTTAGATAACTCAATTTGATTGTCCTCATAGTGTTCTCACATGCTTAGAAGAGTTGTAAACACTATAAATGTTTTGGTACGGATATGTGCTCTAGAATAGTGATTCTGGCATGCTATATTTTTCATTGCGGCGAATGGTATTCTCTTTTCCCACACAGCATGATTTCCCTTTTTGGGGCCTCTCTGCTTCAAATTATTCCATATGATTGTAATATGCGGCCTTGAAAAACTCCTATGGTTTTCTATGATGCACTCAAACATCCTGTCGATCATATTGTATCAAGAGAGGGCATGACATTGCAACCCAGTGATTTTCCTATTTATGAGTTTTTAGGTCATGTGAACCAATTAGGCCCTTGGTCATTCTTGAACTCAATCAGTAACTCATTTGTGGAAAAAACTTGACGATGTGTGTACCTGTGTGTTCTGTTCTATTTTGAAGTGGATAACATTGCCCCGTGTTTCACTTGGAAAGAACTTATGTTTGTTGAATAATATTAATTTATGCACCATTTCTATCTGTTCATAACTCTTAAACTAGCACTGCTCTTCTTAAAATTTCTAATCAGGCTGACTGCTGTTTTGTGCTCCACAGATACAACGGTCTGGCAAGCTGCTATGGTGGTCAAGTGTGTGCTTCCTAGGAAAATAGATATTTAGTTTTAGGTCATTTCTTGTAATTTCAGATATGGAGTGCTTGTCTTTAGTTTTTGTTTTTACTTTGTGAAACTTGCTACCTATGGATGAAACTGTGTAATATTGATGAAACTATGTATATGTATGGATGAAACTTGCTACTATTGGTAACATGTGTTGAATATCCTATATTGGTCATATATATATATATATATATATATATATGTGTGTGTGTGTGTGTGTGTGTGTTTGATTTTCTGTGAAAATGAATGGATATAAGAAGAAATAGAATTAATGCCTATTTGGTCTCTTTGCCATCTACCAGCAGATGGCGAAGAGCCTGCAGTCTTTGCCGTCTGCCAGCACATGGCAAAGAGGCCTCTTGGCCATTAGCTGGAAGACGGCAAAGATCCAGTCTTTGCCATCTGCCCGCAGACGGCAAAGATCCAGTCTTTGCCATCTGCCCGTAGACGGCAAAGAGCCTGTCTTTGCCGTCCGCCAGCATACGGCAAAGAGGCATGACCTTTGCCGTCGCTCTTTCAGCAGGACGTTTTGCCGTCTGCTGGCTGACGGCAAAGGCCTTTGCGTCCGGGATCTGTGCCTTTGCCGTCCGCCATGGAGGACGGCAAAGAAGCTGATTCCAGTAGTGTCCCTAGGATATAACTAGCCGCCCCCTACAACCACTAGCTGGTTGGTTGCTCCGAGAGAAACTAACACTTGTCATTTGAGAGCATCCCATCCTCGAGGACTTTGAGCGAAAATCATGAAGTAAGGAAAACCCAAATCCTAAACCCAAACCTACAAACCCAAAGTGATTGAGGACATCTTACACGCACGAAACGGAGCAGTATGCACGGAGATATGATGCGATGAACAGGAGCATATAATGTAAAATATATGGGACTTAGAGAAATTCGGAGGGAGGGAGAAGTCAACCTAGATCTGGATCGGGCTCGAGGACGCCGGGGTCGGGGCGCACGGCGGCCGGAGCGGAGAGGAAGGGCGCCGGAGAGGGAGGAGGTCGCCGGGTCCGTCGGGGGAGGCGGGCACGGGCGGCGGAGCTCGCCGGGGCGCGGGACGGCGGGAGCTCCGGTGGAGGCGACGCGAGGCGGCGGAAATGTCCGGCGCGGGGAGAACGCGTCCGGCGGCGGAGAGGGAGCGGGTTAGGGTTTGATCTGTGCGAAAAATCCGAGGGGGTTCACTTATTTATAGCTAGAGGGAGTTAGGAGACTCCAAATGGAGTGCGGTTTTCGGCCACACGATCGTGATCGAACGACCAAGAGCATGGAGGGGACTTAGGTGGGTTTTGGGCTGTTAGGAGGGGGGGTTTTCTGTAACACACAAAAGGACTTTGCGGTTACCCGGTTAACCGTTGGAGCATCAAACGACCTCCAAATGGAACGAAACTTGACAGGTGGTCTACCGGTGGTATACCAAGGCCACTTGGCAAACCTCGGTCCATTCCGAAAACGTTTAACACCCGCTCACGAAAAGAAACAAGAGGGGTGCGCCGGTGCACGTGGGAGTGTCGGATTGCAAAACGGACAACGGGGAAAATGCTCAGATGCAAGAGACGAACATGTATGCAAATGCAATGCACATGATGACATGATATGAAATGCATGACATGAACAAAATGCAAAACGAAAAACAAAAACCCGACCACGGAGGGAATATCATAACACATAGTCGAAAATGGCAAGAGTTGGATTTACAATGGTGGAAAGTTACATCCGGGGTGTTACAACACTCCACCACTACGAGAGGATCTCGTCTCGAGATCTAGGACTGAAAGAACTCCGGATATTCGGAACGGAGGTGGTCCTCGCGTTCCCAGGTGGCTTCTCGGTCGGAATGGTGCGACCACTTCACTTTCAGGAATTTGATTGACTTGTTGCGAGTCTTGCGCTCAGTTTCTTCAAGAATAGCAACGGGGTGCTCATGATAAGACAGATCTTCTTGGAGATCAATCTCTTCGAAGTTGATGGTGCGCTCAGGAGTCTTGAAGCACTTGCGAAGCAGTGACACGTGGAACACATCGTGCACGTTCGCGAAGTTGGAGGGAAGCTCAAGTTGATAGGCGAGGTCGCCTCTTTTGCCAATGATCTTGAAAGGACCAACGTATCTAGGGGCAAGCTTCCCTTTGATACCGAAGCGACGAGTGCCTTTCATTGAAGAGACGCGGAGGTAGACATGATCTCCGATCTCGAAAGCCAAATCACGGTGCTTGCTATCATAGTAACTCTTCTGGCGCGATTGCGCGGCTTTGAGATTCTCACGGATGACTTTACACACTTCTTCAGCCTCTGTGATTAAGTCATTGCCAAGAAGTTGGCGTTCACCAGTCTCTAACCAATTGAGAGGAGTATGGCACTTTCTGCTATATAGAATCTCGAATGGGGCCTTGCCCGAACTCGCTTGGAAGCTGTTGTTGTAGGAGAATTCGGCATATGAAAGACAATCTTCCCATTTCAAATTTAGGTCACAAAAATTATAAACTTTCTGTTAGTGCCATTAGTTTTCAAATTTGAATAGTTTAAATTCGAATTCTTTGAAATTTGTGTGAATCACTAGTTTGTGAATAACTATTCTATAAAAACAGATTTTTTTTTAGTGATTCTTTTTCCTACTACTTAATATTACTGTGTTTTATCATTATATTCAATTTGGTAGTTTTTAGGTTATTTTAAATGTTTGTTTTAATGAAAAACTGATTTTGTTATTTTAGTTTGCTATTAAAGTTTTAACAAAAAATCTTTATGAAAATTCTTTTTGCTATTAACGTTTTGAACAAAAAATACTATGATAATTTTAGTTGCATAAATTTTATATAATTTTAGTTTCAAAAATACTAGAGGTTTATAAAATCTTTTTAGTTGATTCCTTTTGCTATTAGAGTTTTATAAAAGCTTTTTAGTTGGTTCTTTTTGCTATTGAGGAATATTATAGTTTTCTTTTAGTTGATCATAACAGAATATTTTATTTTTAGTTCATTCATTTTGCTATTAGTTCATTCTTTGAGCTAAATGACCCTTAAATTGGAAAGCACTACAAATGAATTCTGAAAAGGTTGAAATGGCATGATATCATCATTTCACTCACATAGCATGTGCTAAAAAGTTGAGAGGGTTACACTACTAGGAAAAAGGCTACTACCAGCGCGGGTAAAATGGCTACTAGCAGCGCGGGTACCCGCGCTACTAGTATCACGCTACAGCTAATAGTTAGTAGTAGCGTGGGTGCACCCGCGCTGCTACTAACTTTGTTATTAGTAGCGTGTGTGCCCCCGCGCTACTGCTATTACGAACCCGCGCTACTACTAACGAAATAGTAGTAGCGTGTCTATAATACCAACGCTACTAGTATCCTAAATACTAGTAGCGCGCTGTTTTTTCCCACGCCACTACTAACTTATTAGAAATTAAAAAAATAAAATCAACCAATTCCGTTTTATGCATACAATTCCAGAAAAACACGATAGTGACCACTGCTCTGGCTCCTATTTCATGGTTAACCAGACACTGAAGGCAATAAATGAGCCAAAAACCATCATTATGCATTGCTACGCACGAATGACCACACTAGTAAAAAACAGGACTTTCGTTCAGGCAGGACAAGCCCATTAGTCCCGGTTCAGTCAAGAACCGGGACCCATGGGGGCATTCATCCCGGTTCGTTAGCCCCAGGGGGCCGGCCGGGGCCTCGTGGGCATTGGTCTCGGTTCGTGGGGAACCATTTGTCCCGGTTCTAGGCACGAACGGGGACCAATGGGCCTCGCTCCTGGCCCACAACCACAACCATTGGTACCGGTTCGTGGCTAGAACCGGGACAGAAGGTGGAGCTTTAGTCCCGTTTGTAGCCATGAACCGGGACAAATGAGTTGCCTACATATACCCCATCGCCACGGCAGAGCACTCCACAGCCGGCGAGGGGAGGGCATTTGGGTGCTCTCTAGCTCACCACCTTGCACATGAGGTGTTCGATGAAATGTCTGAGCCACACTAGTTAATCTTTCTCCTCTCGAAACTCGACCTCCGAGCTCCATTTTCCCCGAGATTTGTCTAGGTTTAGCGGTCCATCACGTCCCGTCCCCGTCTTCACTGTCGTCTCGTCGCCGGCACCACCGTGGTGAGCCTCTTGTTCTTATGTTCTTTCTGAAAGAAAAAAATTCTTACTTTAGATAGAGACTTGTCTAATTTTCTTACTTTTATTATTCCTTGTTATTATATAGTGCGATGGTTTTGGTATCCGCCCCCGTCGTCCCTCGTCCTGTCTATGATTCAGATGTGGTATATATTATCTTTTCATAACTATTTGGTTCATTTATTGTTTATGACAATTATGCCGACCAACGTGACATAGATTTTATTTATCTAGGAGGTTGTTGAACCGGAAATTCCAACCGACCCTATTGTCGAGAGGTTAAATTTAATTGAAGAAGAAAACAATTACTTGAAGGAAAAAATAAGAAAAATTGAGGAGGAGATGATATTGGAGTTGCATGTTGCGGATGTTGTCGATGATCACAAGATCAAGATGGATGCAATGCGGTTGAAGATTAAAAAGATTAGAAAATATGCCATTCATACCGAGGCTTGATATCATTATGCAGTTGGATCAGTTGTTACCTTGGTTGCGATTATGATCGCATTTGTTGTTGCATTGAAATGTTTTACATAATTTCAATGTATGGTATAATTAGATGCTCTGGAGAACTATATGTTATTCAATGAGAACTATGTATGTACTTTGGTTTTAATGTGATGATGAACTTCTATTAATTTGGTCACTTATCTGTTTCCTTCATTTGCTTACTAGCTAGCTAGCGTGTCTAGTCCTCTCTATACGTATAGTACGCAGCGTCGACCAAGCACGGAGATAAGAGAGGACACACTTCTCTCTATTAATTAGCTAGCTAACACAAACACCTAAATTAACCCCCCAAAACCCCCAACCCCCCCCCCCCCCGCGTCTTTCAAAAAAAAACAAAAACTCCAGCCACTGAAATGCTGACGCGTGGATGCCTATTGGTCCCGGTCGGTGTCACCAACCGGGACCAAAGGCCGCCGCCGGCGGCTGGGCACATGTTACTTTTCTAGCGACCTGCTCCTCTGGATTGCTGCATTTCAACAAAATTACTTGGCCGGCCGGACGAATTTATCATGACACTAAGAGATGATTAATCCTCTGCTTTTGCAGTAAGTAATTTGGTTATAGCAGCATGCGTGCGCATACATACCTTTTCCAGCCTATGCAGCAGATAGGTTTTAAACTGCCGAACCCCGCGCCTGCTCGAGTTTGGATCCATCTTGTGCACCTTCTCGAATGCAGTAAAACGGCCTTGTGTAACATAATTCAACAAGTCAGTCAGTCAGGTGGAAAACAAAACAGAGGAGCAATGAGCTACATGAACAAAATTTAGTGCTAGCGTGAAAGTGAGGCAACCACATATGCTAAACTAAATTAAGTTTTTCATATGACACATGGTCGGTTACTTAGGCAAAATTTTATATCTAACCCTTATTATAGTTCATCTTATTTTTTGGATTTTCCTAATAGTTTTCTCAAGGGTAATCTTCCTATAGTTAGTGTTATAACTTGTATGGTTGACATGATAAAAAAATTATCATGAATAAACTTCATCTTAGACCAAAAAGCAAAAAAAAGTTGTATGGTTGCCATAATAAAATTGATAACGAAAGGATCATCTTGTTTGGAGCACTACTTAGACGCATGCATGCTGTACTCGTGTAGCCAGGAAAAGGAATTGTTAAACAGCTCATCTAAATTATGAAAAGAGAGGGACCAACAAAGCTAAATAAATGAGCTACTATTTAACAAAACACATCTAAGAATCATACATTCCATGAACCAGCACTGCAATTCAACAACCAACATACCTAAATAAGCTCCGACATAAACGAACATATAATAGCTGTCAAGTTATTTTATCACTTCTATGAGCTGTAAGTTATGTTAAAATTTATAGACATTGAGGACACATAATTAAATACCCAAGGTACTACTAACTACCACATGGACAACAAGGAATTGCAGCTTTAATCATTGAAATAACAGCAGGTCATATATAAAAAGAGAACAGCACTCAAATGAGCTTACCTGATGCTTATGAGTTGATCTTGTCATTAGTACCATCAGACAGGTACGAGAGAGCCCAGCAGGCATCAGTGAGCACCTCCTCATCCTGAGAGTGGATAAGGCGCTGCAGTGCTGAGAGAGCCGGTTTGACCTGCCACACACACAGATCAACTCATAAGCATCATTTTTTACAGCAAGTTCAATCAATGAGACAACTTCCCAGAATTAAACCTGTTCAAAGTTTAGCTGTGGTTTCCCACGGCAGAAGTTGGAGAGTGTCCATGTGGCATTCCTGAGCATTGAGAGCTTGGCATGCTCATTGAGCTGCTGCAACAAAGGGAACAGACCACCACTTCCAAGCACAAGGTCACGGCGCTCCAGCATACATCACGGCCATCCGCAGTCGCCGCTCTGAAAAGCGGCATCAATCAAGCTTTTCTGAAGCGGACTTAGCGCAAAGGCAGGCAGGTTTCTTTCCTTGCACATCAAGGCTAGCACTCCCTAGCCCTGCACAACCACAATACAATCACTCCTCAGATGTTGCCACACACTACTCTAGGGGCAGATTTTGGCTAGACGCAATCAGTCAGTCAGGCCCGATGTACTGCAACCCATATTCATCATCAGGTAAAATCAAAGATAGGCAATGAATTTTATCAGCAGTGATACATGTTTCCCCCCTGACAATGAGAAAATACTACACATTCACAATACACATTGATGGTGTTGAGCAATTGGTACAACAAAAAAGAGAAGAAGTTGAGTTTGCCTAACATCACAAGTTTAACAATTGCAGACAAGGCCTGATGTCAAAACTAGATTCGGATGGTTCCGCTTATAATTAATCTGCTGCACCCATTCCATACCCCGTTCCTGTTCACACAAGGCCTGAAGCACATATATACCTTGGTCGTCTTCCCAGAGGAGATGCGGGCGACGGATACTGCTGCTACCAACTCTGGAGCACCAGCTCGCCATACTGAGGATGGGAACGATGGGCGCGAGGGAGGACGGCACCAGCTCGCTCTCCTCCTCCTTGCCGGAGAAGCCCTACCCCGACTCCGCCGCTCCGGCGCCACGGCCACGCGCAGGATCTCGACGAGCGGGCGCGTGAACCCCGACGGCGCGGGCTCCAGCGGCACCACGTAGTTGCCCGTCGAGTCCGCCGCGGCGAGCACCGCCCTACCCCTCCTCCGCCGCTCCGGCGCCACGGCCACGCGCACGCGGCTACGGCGGGTGCCGCGGGGGAGCGGCGAGGAGGCGAGGGTCCGTGCGAGGGAGGCGGCGGCGGTGGCTTCCATGGGGATCGGAGCAGAGGAAGGTGGGAGCTTGGGGGAGTGTTGCGCGCGGCCCGTGCTCGCCGGAACAGCCGGAGTGGGTGGCGGCGGCGGCGAGGAGATCGTGGGGAGAGCCGGGATGGGGTGGACCGAGGATGAGAGAGAGAGTTTTTTTAGGGACGAGAGAGAGAGAGTGGTGGGGTGGAAGTGGATCGGGCCGGGGTGGATGGTGACATGCTTAGTAATAGCATGGGGTCTTACCTGCGCTATAGCTACTAACTTAGCAATAGCGCAGGTTTTACATCCCTTGTTACTACTATGGCCTGTCTTGGGGGCATGGTGAAGACCACTTAGTAGCGCGGGTTTATACCGCTCGCTACTACTATTAACTTAGTAGTAGCGCGGGTTTTATACGTCTCGCTACTACTAATTAGCAGTAGCGCCTCCTTTTAAACCGCGCTACTGGTAAGCTTCTGTGTATAAGGTTTTCCCTAGTAATGTTACGGCAAAAGCTGGATGCACTTCGTGTACAAAATGGACAATCTCTTTCGAAGTATCAGGGTTTCGGATTCAAACTCATCTGTTACAAAGGGATTTATTTTTTTGAACTTATTTGAACTCCAGACTTTTTGTGTGTTCAAAATGCACCATTCAAAGTCAAATCTACAGGTATGTTTTCCTGGTTATATGAATATGCGAGGTATGATAAACCGCCTTGGCCTTTGACTTTAAGTTGCCAGTATATTTTGGCTTTGATAGCCCTAATTCTAGTTTTTTCCATAATTACATAAGACTATATTATATTTGGGGTCTTACCCGCCCTGGCTTTTGACGTTAAGTCGCCAAGGAATATGTTGTTTAACTTGGTGGAGGACATGCAGAGCTATGTCTTGCATAAATGATTAAGTTCAAACCCATCATCAAAGATTAAAATTGGTGTTTAAAAGGGTTATCAGTTCTTGATTTTTACAAAGTCTATAAGCCGTCAGGTTACATCCTGGAGTACAATGGATGCACATTAAGTTGCCATCGGCTAAGAGCCGCCAGGTTTTCAGACCGGATTATATTATTAAAATCTTTAAATAGCCAAAATGGCTGGATTTTCATTATGATTATTATAACCAATATTGGATGATTGAGGTTTTCAAAAGCCGCTTCAGAGCAATGGCTATTATTTCTTCATCCAAGAGTATCGGTTCACAACAGAGAGAATGATTCAATATTGATATGCAAAGGCTTTCTACAAACATCATTCGGACAATGAATATGGTTTTATTTAGTCTTGAGTCGCTGCAGGCATACGACCCGGCACTTGGGGGCTACATTATTCAAATCAAGATTACATCTTGTATGCAAGTCTCATGTCACTGCAATCATGCACCATGGCACTTGGGGGCTAATGCAAAGTCATTTTAACTCGCCTCATTGAAGACCCGACACATCACATGGTGATGAGCCAGCCCTTGGGGGCTACTAATTGATCTTGTCAAAGTTCAAAATGTGCAGTTTATGATTGGCGATTTGCATGAACAACCCGGATATCTCTAAAGCTGCGAACATTTTAAAGCAAGTCTTAAGCTATCACTACGTTCTCTTTTTAAGACTTGGGGGATATAGGTGATCTGCATATAAGGGAGGAACATCTTCAAATTCTCAGTTTTGAGCAAACCAGTAAGCACCAAGCCGCTATAAGATTGACCCGGTGTCAGCAACAATCATGACCCGGCAACATCTGTTTTATAATCCGGCAATTTGGGTAATCATAAATTGGCAGGATCTACATCTTCAAGCCAGCTGAAAATCAGATGAGTATTTCAAGACCAATACTTTTTTTAAGCATTGGAAGCTGAATCAAATGGATTATTCTTTATAATATTTTTCTGCAAGAAACCAATGTCAGCAAATTGATTTTTAAGCTGGCCTATTGACCCGGACTTTTCAGAAGAAGTACGTGGATTTTTTGCATCGGCAAAGTTTGAACATATTTGTTAAAGGAGATTTGCTATGAGACCATGGACACGTATCAAGAAGGAAATGACAAGGACTAAGGATGATCAGGTGTCGGTTCAAGAAAACTTTTAACCTGGAGCACAACCTGTCAAATCTGTTCTTGTGTTTATTTTGCAGGATCGGTTTAACATGGATGAATCCAAATTAAAATGGGGGCTAATGTCAGGGATATACCCCACGGTATGACCCGGCCGGATAGATGACCCAGTTGGGACTTGGCGTTTCATCGGTAACCCGCCCGAAGGTTGGCGACTCACTAAGTGACCCGCCCGGATCTCTCCATTCACTGATGACCCGCCGGGTCTGGTGACTCATTGGTGACCCGGCAGGCGGGTCAGAGGAGCGACAAGACCCGGTGGCCCAGAAGGCGGTTCATGGAAGGCCGACTCATGTTACGTTAGGCCGGCTTAAGAGGGAAGGCATAAGGAGTATTCCCTTACAAAGGAAGCAATACTAGGATTCCACTTGCGATAGAGTAGTCCTAATCCTGCTAGGACTCCACATGTAACCCGCCCCTCCAACTTATATAAGGAGGGACAGGGCACCCCAAGGGGGACAAGTTTCACAAGTGTAGACACACAAGTCAATAGCTCCCGAGAGAGAGGTAGCAAAAGAGCACCCTTGTAATCGTGAGCATGACCATGATCAATATCAGTGAAGCAGGATGTAGGCTTTTACCTCGACCGTGAGGGGCCGAACCTGGGTAAAACCTCGCGTCTCTCGATTCCGACCAACCCCTCTCAAGCTATCACATAGATGCACTGGCCTCATAACTAAGTCCTCACACTAGGACATCTGCCATGACAAATCCACGACACTCCGCCTCCTCCTCCGGCGAGTGATCAGGGCACTCCGCCTCCTCCGGCGCGTGATGGCACTCCGGCTCCTCCGCCTCCTCTGGCGCGCCGAAGCACTCCGCCTCCTCCGGCGCATGACGGCACTCCGACTCCTCCTCCACCTCCTCCGGCGCGTTGGAGCACTCCGCATCCTCCGGCATGTCAGCGGACTCCGCCGCGTCAGCAACGGCAGAAGAGAGACGCTGCCGCTCCGGCGGCTAGCAGTAGAAGCAGAGGCGAGAAGAAATTCAAATACAGTCCATGTCTCAAGGCTCCAGAAAAGTTACCATATGAGATGACCGATAAGGAAAACGCGGACATCTGTGCTGCCGAAGTGAGGGACTTTTTTGCACGGAAACCTCCACCTCCGAAGGAAATGTTAGATCCGGTGAAAGTGAAGCGCACTCTGGATGCCCTTAAGCGACCACCACCGCCACCGCCGCCGCAACCCAACTATGAGCGCATTATTGAAAGGACATATAAGGAAGCGCAGGGGTCGGGAAGTACTTCCAGTGATGCAAGATTAGCACAACGAAGAAGTGGGAAAACAATTCCCCGGCACGACGAACAAGCGAAGCAATCGTGCCCCCCGCTCAGGGTGTCTAGCGATATCGTCGCTAATCATCCGGAGATATTGCCCCGTACCAATCATGCTGATTACCTGAGCGATGATGTAGAGTTTGAAACATGAGGCAGTAGAGATCTTCAGATGCGAGCACGGGAAGCCTCTCGTCAAACGTGATCATCATCCTCTAACAACGACGATGCGAATATTGGATGAATGGTACATGGATAGTTGCAGGAAGTCTGGGAAGGATAGTTTGATGCTGAGAATTAAAGAGGAGCACGACCTCGTTGGAACTGATACGTTGCCTGTTCAATTTGTGGAGTTATTCCAGTTATACACTCAAGATTCCCTCGACAAACAACTCATGACTTGCAACTTTCTATAGCTATTACTTCTGTAATTAAGTCTCTATAGGTCAGCTCTTTCATTGCATGTATATATAATTATCCTCACTATATTATGCAGATTGAAGATCGTTGAATGCAAAAAAATCTATGACATTGGGTTCATTATGTTGGGGAACGTGGTAATTTCAAAAAAATTCCTACGATCACACAAGATCTATCTAGGTGATGCATAGCAACGAGAGGGGAGAGTGTGTCCACGTACCCTCGTAGACCAAAAGCGGAAGCGTTTCAATAACGCGGTTGATGTAGTCGAACTTCTTCACAATCCAAACGATCAAGTACCGAACGCACGGCACCTCCGTGTTCAGCACATGTTCGGCTCGATGATGTTCCTCGTGCTCTTGATCCACTTGAGGACTACGGTGAGTTCCGTCAGCACGACGGCGTGGCGACGGTGAAGATGATGCTACCGGCGCAGGGCTTCGCCTAAGCACTACGATGGTATGATCGAGGTGTGTAACTGTGGAGGGGGCACCGCACACGGTTGGGAGAGAAACTTGTGTGTTCTAGGGTGCCCCTCTGCCCCCGTATATAAAGGAGCAATGGGGAGGCCGGCCGGCCCCTGTAGGTGCGCCTGGGAGAGAGGAGTCCTACTAGGATTCCAAGTCCTAGTAGGAGTCCACCTCCCGGGAGAGGGAGAAGGAAGGATAGGGAGTAGGAAAGGGGGGGCGCGGCCTGCCCTGGCCACCCCTTTCTCTCTCCACTAAGGCCCAATGTGGCCCATTAGTTCCCCGGGGTGTTCCGGAAACCCCTCCGGCACTCTGGTTTTATCTGAAACTTTCCGGAACACTTCCGGTGTCCGAATATAGCCGTCCAATATATCAATCTTTATGTCTCGACCATTTCGAGACTCCTCGTCATGTCCGTGATCTCATCCGGGGCTCCGAACAAACTTCGATCATCAAAAATGCATAACTCATAATACATATCGTCATCGAACGTTAAGCGTGCGGACCCTATGGGTTGGAGAACTATGTAGACATGACCGAGACTCATCTCTGGTCAATAACCAATAGTGGAACCTGGATGCTCATATTGGCTCTCACATATTCTACGAAGATCTTTATCGGTCAAACCGCATAACAACATACGTTGTTCCCTTTGTCATCGGTCAGTTACTTGCCCGAGATTCGATCGTCGGTATCATCATACCTAGTTCAATCTCGTTACCGGCAAGTCTCTTTACTCGTTCCGTAATACTTCATCCCGCAACTAAATCATTAGTCACATTGCTTGCAAGGCTTATAGTGATGAGCATTACCGAGAGGGGCCAGAGATACCTATCCGAAATACGGAGTGACAAATCCTAATCTCGATCTATTCCAACCCAACAAACACCTTCGGAGACACCTGTAGAGCACCTTTATAATCAGCCTTTTACGTTGTGACGTTTGGTAGCACACAAAGTGTTCCTCCGGTATTTGGGAGTTGCATAATCTCATAGTCTGAGGAACATGTATAAGTCATGAAGAAAGCAGTAGCATTGAAACTGTAACGATCATAATGCTACGAAATTGCTTGATAATATTATGGAAAATTATTCACAATGGCATACCGAAAGAGCTCCTACTAGTAAAAAAGTCAATTCGGTAGAAGAAATAAATTCTTTGAGTGAAAAAGTTGATGCTCTTATGAAGTTGGTTGCTAATAAAAATTCTCCTATTGATTTTATGATGTGCCTTTGTCTACTTTCATTCAGCAAAATAGTGATGCCATAGATGTGAATTTTATCTCGCGAAACAATTTGAATAACGATGCTTATAGAGGTAATTTTAATCCTAGGGCTTTTCATAGTAATTCCTCTAATAATTGTGTTAATCCCTCTTATAATAATAATAGGAACACCTCTGATCTTGAGAATAATATTAAAGAATTTATCAATACTCAAAAAAGTTTTCAATGCTACGATAGGAGAAAAGCTGAATAAAGTTTATGATATGTCTAGAAGTGTTTCTCCCGTATTCGGGAGTTGCATAATCTCATAGTCTGAGGAACATGTATAAGTCATGAAGAAAGCAGTAGCAGTGAAACTGTAACGATCATAATGCTAAGCTAACGGATAGGTCATGTCCATCACATCATTCTCCTAATGATGTGATCCCGTTCATCAAATGACAACATATGTCTATGGTTAGGAGACATAACCATCTTTGATAAACGAGCTAGTCAAGTAGAGACATACTAGGGACATTATGTTTTGTCTATGTATTCACACATGTACTAAGTTTCCGGTTAATACAATTCTAGCATGAATAATAAACATTTATCATGAAATAAGGAAATAAATAATAACTTTATTATTGCCTCTAGGTCATATTTCCTTCACATTAACACAAATACCATAAATGAATGGTCGGTTAAAAAGAGAGTCGAAGATACTCAGGACAACTTGCTATAATCGTTACTTCGAAATCAAAACAAAGGGAAAATACTCTTTCCTTACAACTTCAAGTGAGTGTTACTGTCTTGTACATATTCGGTTTGGCTTACTCGAGGTTAATTATAGTAATGTAACTGGTGAGTTATGCATGCGTGCGCAGCTTCCACTTTATTCTGCTAGAGATTAAACTTGACCGGGGAGTAGTAACTGTCTTAGACTCGAGACAAAGAGATCCCCACGACTTTGCGGACATGACTGCAATGCTCCAGAAGTAAGTTCAATCGATCATTATCGCACCATATCGGCAACTTTGCTCATTTCCTGATATCAAGTAATTATTTTCTTTGTTTGACAGGGTTTGGAAAGAGTTCACCAAAATTGTTCCGAGACTGCCGAGGGAGCTACGATTACACACCCGAAAATAAGTAGTACTAGCTAGTTCCGCGCATCTCTCATTGATTCTAGTTTCATCAATACCATTTATCATGCTTGATTATGAGTTTGATTGAACTCTATTTCTCGTAAAGGTCTTGTGGCAGGAAGGCGGGAATAATTTATGTGGATACTACGTATGCGAGTTCATCTGCAACACGACCACTCAGCGGGGCTACTATGAAAAACAATATGAAGTATGTAAACAATAATATTCACAATTTTATTTTATTACCATCATTTGTGTTGAGTTTCATTCATATATATGTATTGACCCCCTTCTTTAAATTATATGTGGCAGATGCGGGGTGAACTCCTACCACATGATCGCCTAAGAGCAATTCAAGAGGAATTGGCGGGATTCTTTCTTGACCACGTCATAAATGAGAAAGGAGAATGCCATGTGGAAGTTGAAATGGATTTTAGATGTTAGGTATTGTAAGAGATGTTATATTGTATATATGTAGTAGCGTCGATATACGAAAACTTGTCATTCGACCAATCTCTCGGAGAAAGAGAGGTCACTTCTCTCTGTATATGTTCATGATGATCTTGTGTAATTAATGGTTCCTTCATTTGCTTACTCTAACTAGCGTGTCAAGTTCTCTCCATATCTATAGTAGCTAGCGTCGATAAAGCACGGAGAAAGAGAGGTCACTTCTCTCTATTAGCTAGATTTTTACACAATATGAAACCCCTAAATTAACCTTCCAAAACCCCTAATCACCACTCCCCCTTAAAAAAAACAAAAACCCTAGCGTCTGCGAGCTGCTGACGCGTGGCAGCCTTTTGATCCCGGTTGGTATTACCAACCGGGAGTAAAGGTCCTCCTGCCTGGGCGCCCCGCTGCGGCCACGTGGAGCCTCTTTTGTCCCGGTTCGTAAGTGAAACGAGACTAAAGGTTTTGGGCTTTAGTCCCGGTTCCAGAATCGGGACTAAAGGCCCTCTGAAACCGGGACTAGTGTCATGTTTTCTACTAGTGCTGGAATTGCTAGGATTTTATATTTTTGCTAGGGTTGTAGACACGTTCCTTCTGAACATTGATAGTTTTAGAATATTTTGAAATGTTTAAAATTCACTTTTTGAAATGGGAACATGGGAGCATGTAGGACTCGGTATCACTGGATATTCAATTTATTTTTCGAAATATCTCATCACTTGATATTCTCAAACACGCACGCATTCCCCTCAGAAAAAGAAAAAAAACACGCACACACCAAAGATGGAATGACCGCGTGTCATTTCCTGGCCTGCTGCTGTACACCAGCCAACGTCCCGTCACGTTAAAGCTCGGTCAAGTCTCGTCCCCTGCTACGGGCTCCCGAGGCACCGCTCTTCTCGTCCCCTCCGTCCAGCCCAAGCACAACCCAAACAACACAAGCCGGCCACCACAATCGAGGCACCAGGCAAGAACATGCGCACGGCGGCGTGCCCCCCTCATCGTCGGAGCCTCCTCTGCCGTTGGCAGGTCTGCGTCGCCTCGATTCTACGGCAGGTCTGCGTCGCCTCGATTCAACATCTGTTTCTGTCCTCTTCACTGGGTAAAGTTAACGAGAGTACGTAGAACTCATCTAAATGAGATATAATTTGGTTTCATTCACTTTGAAAACAATAACAAATACAACACATATCAGCACACACGCATCAGATCTAATGGCTATAAAAGATGAATGTGACTAAATTATATCTCATCTAGATGAGTTCTAGCAAAACTGAAAGTTAATCAATCGGAAGCGTACTAGTACTTGTTGTGGGATTCTGCCTAGGCATCGATGCGGCCAAGGACGACGCGCGGGAAGACGAAACACGGCGGCGGTGGGAGGGCGGGCTCCTCGACGCGGCCTGCTACAAGCTCGTCTTGTGCTGATGAATCTGTAAGTTTGTATTCAAGGCCGAACAATTTACAGTTTGTTTGTGCAGCCGAACAAGCTCGTCTGCCGTGTCTTCACACCCTTGGTCTCATCGATTCTTGGCGGCTTTCTGGAATGCATGAAGATGATCATTCAGGTCAGGTGCTACATTAACATTACTCTCTCTTGTGCTGATGAATCTGTAAGTTTGTATTCAAAGCATAGATCATACTCTAGTTAGTTCTTCGATTGATGGCGGTTCTGTCTTTAGTATCACTTGCAATGCTTGGATCGCCAGAGTCCTGTAGAATTTCTTCATATCGAATTCCCCCCGTTTCAAACAGGGCCCATATCAATACCATACAAGGTCCCGTGTGCGAGGATGGACCCGCGCAGGAGGACGACGTTGTCTGGCGTCGTGGTGGCGTCGATGGCAGAGAGACCTGGCACGGTAGATGCAACAGTACAGCTCTGAAGACGGATTGGTGGCAGGTGGCTGCGGCTGCCTCATACCCGGCAGGCGTCCTGGTTGAGGAGTGCGCTGGACTGGTGGGTACCCCATACCCGGCAGACGTATTGGGTGGGACCTCAGGTCTTAGATGTTTAGGTTTGGCTGCGAGGTCTGTTTGGTATTTGGCCCAGACTATCAGCATTCCTTCATCAACTGGATAGGAGTAGCGACAGATGTTGCCTAGACGGCGTTGAATGACTTTGTAAGGTCTTGTGTGAATAATTAATAAAGTGGCTGCACGCATCGTCCAGATGCAAAGGCCGGGGGTCCTCTTCCATTTCTAAAAAAAACTAGCTAGCTTCAAGAAAGAGTTCACGGAGCGCTGTGTTGGAAGTCTACTACACGCACACGAGCAAAGGGCCAACGGCCTTGACCTGTTCTCTCCGCCAGTTCAGCAGGGGCGTGCACATCGTGGGCACGCCCCCCTCGCATGCACGGCATGCTCGGCAACGGCCATTGTACACGTTCTCTCCCTCACCCCATTGTATAAATACCCCTGCGATATGTGAATACAAGTGTGCGATGAGTTCAGTCAGTCAACTCGCTGAACTGAAACTGTTGTGGAAATGTTAACTAGGCCGGGGCTAATGTTAACACCGGTGGATCTTCTGGAACGGTCCCTCTCTTGGTAGCATGCAGCCGCCGCGGCAACATCTGGCTCGTCGAGTGCTTGCTGGAAGCCGGAGCAGATCCAAACATTACTGATGAAGTGAGCATACTGAACCTCCTCTGCTGCCACACTACATCCTTTTCTTCTTCTTTTGCAATCCTTGGCCTTGACCAAAAATGTTCCCCAGAAACTAACTCATGGTTTTTGTACTCTGTAACAGCTTGGTAGGTTGCCGATAGAAATCGCCGCTGTCCATGCTGAAAGGAAAGTTGTTCGAGCTCTGTTTCCTGTGACTCAACGCCCTACAACTGTGCTTGGTTGGAGTGTTGCTAGCATAGTGAGACGTGTAAAATCTGCTTCTTACAGGGAGCGGGTAATGCCATATTGCTGTTCGTTATATAGTACTAGTAAACATCCATAAGTTCTTTTTAGATGATGGGCCCTTACTCTTGTTTCTCTAAGTTCTTTTTAGAATCTCCATGTTTACCAGGTAAGTGATTTCCTTAAAACTAGTTTTTATGTTGTCTTTAGATGATGAAGGAAATCACTTACCAGGTCGTCATCTTGATTATTTAGGTTGATATTTTTTATTTTCTGTTTAGATGGTTATTATTTAGGTTGATAGTTTTTATGTTGTGTTTAGATGATCAAGCTGGAATGTAAGAAGAAAGATGAACTAAAACTACAAGGAAACAAGGCCTTTGAAATCAAGGACTACGATGCGGCGATTCCTCTGTACAGCATGGTAACCTCTCTTTCGCCATTGATTGTTCTTGTATGCACATGTTCGGCTGCAAATGTTCTGTTTTTGTCCTACTGGCAGCAAAAACACTATGAAATTGTCAAGGCATATCCCCAATTCAATTCACATGGTTCAGATCTACATTTCTGAAATCCTGACATTAGAAAACAAACATTTAGGCACTGAAGACGGATGCCACCTTATATTCAAACAGGAGCATCTGTTGGCTGCATCTTGGTGACGGCGAGGCTCTTTCGGATGCCCAGGCCTGCACCAGGGTCTGGCCTGACTGGGAGAAAGGATACTACCGTCAGGGAATGGCCTTCCACTTGCTGGAGGTGATCTTCGGCCTCATTTAATTCACCTATATTCATAGCTCATCAGTCGAGATGGCATCTGATTCCGTCATGCTTGTGTTAGGATTACGTCAGTGCTTGTGCCGCGTTTAGCAAGGCATTGGAGCTTGATCCGGGGAATCCGATCATCATCAACGCCCTCCGGTAAATCCACTGCATGCACTTGTGTCCTCAAATCCTCATCATACAAACTAATCTTACGTTGCACACGTGACTGTGTTATGTTCAAACTTGTGCAGGGATGTCTCGGGGCGAGTGGACCGTGTCGCAAGATCGCCGTGCTAGGAGAAAACGGATGCAAGGCAGAAATCAGGTTTTGTCTTGGTTTGTGTGATCAAAACAGTAGAAGGTTGTCCTATCGTCTTTGTTCATAGCGCTGGTGTAGGTTCCATCTATATAGCCTTTTGCCCCGGTCCGGATGACGGGTGGTGCAGCCCTGAGTGAGTGCTGCTGTAATTAGCTTTTGCTGCTTGTTATTTTCAGAAACTTGTATGTTCTTAGTTGTGTTAGCGCTAGACGGCCCCTAGTTTTCTAGACCTTCTGCACTGGATACTTTGAACTTCTGTCGTGTTGTCAAGCCCATCGTTGTGTTAGCGTTGGTGCTGGTTGCAGACGTCCGACAATGCCTCTGTGGCGGCCGGAGACGCACAACGGCGGCGACGAAGGTGGGGCTGAGGTGCAAAGCAAGGAGGAGAAGGGGCGAAGTGGAAGGAAACAGGACCGGAGGGATTGGGTTGGCCGGGGGTATCGGAGTACTACGCTTCGGGTGTTCGGACTCCCGCAAACCTCCCTATCTTCAATTTACGGAATAAATCGCATCCAGACATCGTGCGTATCGATACAGACCCACGTTGAATAGCTTCCGCGGTCTGCACCGATGCGAGCGGTTTGCGAGTTCGTCTTGGAGATGCCCTTAGTCACTCCACCGGCCTTGCTAAAATGAACTCCGTTACTGCAAAATTATTTTTTGAAAATGAGGAGTATACAACATCTGCATCACAAGATGCACATAGCCATTTGCACACACACATGAGGGGGAAATGATTCACATAATTTAAACTTGGGGGCAAAAAGTGTTTGAACGGAAATTAGGGGGTAAATTGTGTCACAAATATCAAAAGAGAGGATAGAAAGAGGAATTAACTCTTTTACTGATATAATCGTCTAAAAGGTTTTCTTTACCATAAAATGCTTTTTTATTGATGTGATGGGACCTACTTGGCAGCTCAACGATGGGCTTTCGCGAAGCTATAACGGAGGCACTGCCGTTTCACGCGCATACAGTGCAAAGCAGCGGTCAAGTCTACTCTGTAGCAGGCTAGCAGCAAAGCTAAGTGATTGTTAATTGTTCTGAATGTTCATGTTTAAAAATCGCATCTTCTAAAATTGTTCTGAATGTTCAAAACATGCTCTCGTTTTCAAAAAAAAAAATCATAAATTCAAAAAAAAATCATGTTTTCATAAAAGTTCATTTTCTCAAAAAATGTTTGCGAATTTCAAAAAAATCTTCCCGTTTCAATTTTTCTTTGTCTTTTTTCCAAAAATGGATGGGATTTTCAAAAAATTGTTCGCATTTTTTGAAAAAAATTAGGGATTTTAAAAATTGTTCACATTTCTAAGAATATTCGGCAATTCATGATTGTTAATTTCCTTTCTAAAAAGTTTAAAAATGGATGCAATGCAAGGGGCAGAAGGAGCGGAGTGGAAGGAAATGAGACATGGAGGGGGATTGGGTGGGGTGGGAGTGTCGGAGTCCTACGTTTCAGGTGTTCGGACTCCCGCAAACCTCCCCCACTTTGTCTCCAAATTACGGGATAAATTGCATCCGGACCGCGCGCGTACCGATACAGAGCCGCGTTGGATGGGTCTCGTGGTCTGGACAGCACGGTACGAACAGATGCGGTAATTTGCGGGTCTGCCTTGGAGATGCCCTTGCTCACTCCATCGGACTTGCTAAGATGCACTCCATTGTTGTAATTTTTTTATTTTTGAAAAAGAGGAGTATACAACATCTGCATCACAAGATGCACATAGCCATTTGCACACACACATGAGGGGGAAATGATTCACATAATTTAAACTTGGGGGCAAAAAGTGTTTGAACGGAAATTAGGGGGTAAATTGTGTCACAAATATCAAAAGAGAGGATAGAAAGAGGAATTAACTCTTTTACTGATATAATCGTCTAAAAGGTTTTCTTTACCATAAAATGCTTTTTTATTGATGTGATGGGACCTACTTGGCAGCTCAACGATGGGCTTTCGCGAAGCTATAACGGAGGCACTGCCGTTTCACGCGCATACAGTGCAAAGCAGCGGTCAAGTCTACTCTGTAGCAGGCTAGCAGCAAAGCTAAGTGATTGTTAATTGTTCTGAATGTTCATGTTTAAAAATCGCATCTTCTAAAATTGTTCTGAATGTTCAAAACATGCTCTCGTTTTCAAAAAAAATTCATAAATTCAAAAAAATCATGTTTTCATAAAAGTTCATTTTCTCAAAAAATGTTTGTGAATTTCAAAAAAATCTTCCCGTTTCAATTTTTCTTTGTCTTTTTTCCAAAAATGGATGGGATTTTCAAAAAATTGTTCGCATTTTTTGAAAAAAATTAGGGATTTTAAAAATTGTTCACATTTCTAAGAATATTCGGCAATTCATGATTGTTAATTTCCTTTCTAAAAAGTTTAAAAATGGATGCAATGCAAGGGGCAGAAGGAGCGGAGTGGAAGGAAATGAGACATGGAGGGGGATTGGGTGGGGTGGGAGTGTCGGAGTCCTACGTTTCAGGTGTTCGGACTCCCGCAAACCTCCCCCACTTTGTCTCCAAATTACGGGATAAATTGCATCCGGACCACGCGCGTACCGATACAGAGCCGCGTTGGATGGGTCTCGTGGTCCGGACAGCACGGTACGAACAGATGCGGTAATTTGCGGGTCTGCCTTGGAGATGCCCTTGCTCACTCCATCGGACTTGCTAAGATGCACTCCATTGTTGTAATTTTTTTATTTTTGAAAAAGAGGAGTATACAACATCTGCATCACAAGATGCACATAGCCATTTGCACACACACATGAGGGGGAAATGATTCACATAATTTAAACTTGGGGGCAAAAAGTGTTTGAACGGAAATTAGGGGGTAAATTGTGTCACAAATATCAAAAGAGAGGATAGAAAGAGGAATTAACTCTTTTACTGATATAATCGTCTAAAAGGTTTTCTTTACCATAAAATGCTTTTTTATTGATGTGATGGGACCTACTTGGCAGCTCAACGATGGGCTTTCGCGAAGCTATAACGGAGGCACTGCCGTTTCACGCGCATACAGTGCAAAGCAGCGGTCAAGTCTACTCTGTAGCAGGCTAGCAGCAAAGCTAAGTGATTGTTAATTGTTCTGAATGTTCATGTTTAAAAATCGCATCTTCTAAAATTGTTCTGAATGTTCAAAACATGCTCTCGTTTTCAAAAAAAATTCATAAATTCAAAAAAATCATGTTTTCATAAAAGTTCATTTTCTCAAAAAATGTTTGTGAATTTCAAAAAAATCTTCCCGTTTCAATTTTTCTTTGTCTTTTTTCCAAAAATGGATGGGATTTTCAAAAAATTGTTCGCATTTTTTGAAAAAAATTAGGGATTTTAAAAATTGTTCACATTTCTAAGAATATTCGGCAATTCATGATTGTTAATTTCCTTTCTAAAAAGTTTAAAAATGGATGCAATGCAAGGGGCAGAAGGAGCGGAGTGGAAGGAAATGAGACATGGAGGGGGATTGGGTGGGGTGGGAGTGTCGGAGTCCTACGTTTCAGGTGTTCGGACTCCCGCAAACCTCCCCCACTTTGTCTCCAAATTACGGGATAAATTGCATCCGGACCGCGCGCGTACCGATACAGAGCCGCGTTGGATGGGTCTCGTGGTCTGGACAGCACGGTACGAACAGATGCGGTAATTTGCGGGTCTGCCTTGGAGATGCCCTTGCTCACTCCATCGGACTTGCTAAGATGCACTCCATTGTTGTAATTTTTTTATTTTTGAAAAAGAGGAGTATACAACATTTGCATCACAAGATGCACATAGCCATTTGCACACACACATGAGGGGGAAATGATTCACATAATTTAAACTTGGGGGCAAAAAGTGTTTGAACGGAAATTAGGGGGTAAATTGTGTCACAAATATCAAAAGAGAGGATAGAAAGAGGAATTAACTCTTTTACTGATATAATCGTCTAAAAGGTTTTCTTTACGATAAAATGCTTTTTTATTGATGTGATGGGACCTACTTGGCTGCTCAACGATGGGCTTTCGCGAAGCTATAACGGAGGCACTGCCGTTTCACGCGCATACAGTGCAAAGCAGCGGTCAAGTCTACTCTGTAGCAGGCTAGCAGCAAAGCTAAGTGATTGTTAATTGTTCTGAATGTTCATGTTTAAAAATCGCATCTTCTAAAATTGTTCTGAATGTTCAAAACATGCTCTCGTTTTCAAAAAAATTCATAAATTCAAAAAAAAATCATGTTTTCATAAAAGTTCATTTTCTCAAAAAATGTTTGTGAATTTCAAAAAAATCTTCCCGTTTCAATTTTTCTTTGTCTTTTTTCCAAAAATGGATGGGATTTTCAAAAAATTGTTCGCATTTTTTGAAAAAAATTAGGGATTTTAAAAATTGTTCACATTTCGAAGAATATTCGGCAATTCATGATTGTTAATTTCCTTTCTAAAAAGTTTAAAAATGGATGCAGTGCAAGGGGCAGAAGGAGCGGAGTGGAAGGAAATGAGACATGGAGGGGGATTGGGTGGGGTGGGAGTGTCGGAGTCCTACGTTTCAGGTGTTCGGACTCCCGCAAACCTCCCCCACTTCGTCTCCAAATTACGGGATAAATTGCATCCGGACCACGCGCGTACCGATACAGAGCCGCGTTGGATGGGTCTCGTGGTCCGGACAGCACGGTACGAACAGATGCGGTAATTTGCGGGTCTGCCTTGGAGATGCCCTTGCTCACTCCATCGGACTTGCTAAGATGCACTCCATTGTTGTAATTTTTTTATTTTTGAAAATGAGGAGTATACAACATCTGCATCACAAGATGCACATAGCCATTTGCACACACACATGAGGGGGAAATGATTCACATAATTTAAACTTGGGGGCAAAAAGTGTTTGAACGGAAATTAGGGGGTAAATTGTGTCACAAATATCAAAAGAGAGGATAGAAAGAGGAATTAACTCTTTTACTGATATAATCGTCTAAAAGGTTTTCTTTACGATAAAATGCTTTTTTATTGATGTGATGGGACCTACTTGGCTGCTCAACGATGGGCTTTCGCGAAGCTATAACGGAGGCACTGCCGTTTCACGCGCATACAGTGCAAAGCAGCGGTCAAGTCTACTCTGTAGCAGGCTAGCAGCAAAGCTAAGTGATTGTTAATTGTTCTGAATGTTCATGTTTAAAAATCGCATCTTCTAAAATTGTTCTGAATGTTCAAAACATGCTCTCGTTTTCAAAAAAAATTCATAAATTCAAAAAAAATCATGTTTTCATAAAAGTTCATTTTCTCAAAAAATGTTTGTGAATTTCAAAAAAATCTTCCCGTTTCAATTTTTCTTTGTCTTTTTTCCAAAAATGGATGGGATTTTCAAAAAATTGTTCGCATTTTTTGAAAAAAATTAGGGATTTTAAAAATTGTTCACATTTCTAAGAATATTCGGCAATTCATGATTGTTAATTTCCTTTCTAAAAAGTTTAAAAATGGATGCAGTGCAAGGGGCAGAAGGAGCGGAGTGGAAGGAAATGAGACATGGAGGGGGATTGGGTGGGGTGGGAGTGTCGGAGTCCTACGTTTCAGGTGTTCGGACTCCCGCAAACCTCCCCCACTTTGTCTCCAAATTACGGGATAAATTGCATCCGGACCACGCGCGTACCGATACAGAGCCGCGTTGGATGGGTCTCGTGGTCCGGACAGCACGGTACGAACAGATGCGGTAATTTGCGGGTCTGCCTTGGAGATGCCCTTGCTCACTCCATCGGACTTGCTAAGATGCACTCCATTGTTGTAATTTTTTTATTTTTGAAAAAGAGGAGTATACAACATCTGCATCACAAGATGCACATAGCCATTTGCACACACACATGAGGGGGAAATGATTCACATAATTTAAACTTGGGGGCAAAAAGTGTTTGAACGGAAATTAGGGGGTAAATTGTGTCACAAATATCAAAAGAGAGGATAGAAAGAGGAATTAACTCTTTTACTGATATAATCGTCTAAAAGGTTTTCTTTACCATAAAATGCTTTTTTATTGATGTGATGGGACCTACTTGGCAGCTCAACGATGGGCTTTCGCGAAGCTATAACGGAGGCACTGCCGTTTCACGCGCATACAGTGCAAAGCAGCGGTCAAGTCTACTCTGTAGCAGGCTAGCAGCAAAGCTAAGTGATTGTTAATTGTTCTGAATGTTCATGTTTAAAAATCGCATCTTCTAAAATTGTTCTGAATGTTCAAAACATGCTCTCGTTTTCAAAAAAAATTCATAAATTCAAAAAAAAAATCATGTTTTCATAAAAGTTCATTTTCTCAAAAAATGTTTGTGAATTTCAAAAAAATCTTCCCGTTTCAATTTTTCTTTGTCTTTTTTCAAAAAATGGATGGGATTTTCAAAAAATTGTTCGCATTTTTTGAAAAAAATTAGGGATTTTAAAAATTGTTCACATTTCTAAGAATATTCGGCAATTCATGATTGTTAATTTCCTTTCTAAAAAGTTTAAAAATGGATGCAGTGCAAGGGGTAGAAGGAGCGGAGTGGAAGGAAATGAGACATGGAGGGGGATTGGGTGGGGTGGGAGTGTCGGAGTCCTACGTTTCAGGTGTTCGGACTCCCGCAAACCTCCCCCACTTTGTCTCCAAATTACGGGATAAATTGCATCCGGACCACGCGCGTACCGATACAGAGCCGCGTTGGATGGGTCTCGTGGTCCGGACAGCACGGTACGAACAGATGCGGTAATTTGCGGGTCTGCCTTGGAGATGCCCTTGCTCACTCCATCGGACTTGCTAAGATGCACTCCATTGTTGTAATTTTTTTATTTTTGAAAATGAGGAGTATACAACATCTGCATCACAAGATGCACATAGCCATTTGCACACACACATGAGGGGGAAATGATTCACATAATTTAAACTTGGGGGCAAAAAGTGTTTGAACGGAAATTAGGGGGTAAATTGTGTCACAAATATCAAAAGAGAGGATAGAAAGAGGAATTAACTCTTTTACTGATATAATCGTCTAAAAGGTTTTCTTTACCATAAAATGCTTTTTTATTGATGTGATGGGACCTACTTGGCAGCTCAACGATGGGCTTTCGCGAAGCTATAACGGAGGCACTGCCGTTTCACGCGCATACAGTGCAAAGCAGCGGTCAAGTCTACTCTGTAGCAGGCTAGCAGCAAAGCTAAGTGATTGTTAATTGTTCTGAATGTTCATGTTTAAAAATCGCATCTTCTAAAATTGTTCTGAATGTTCAAAACATGCTCTCGTTTTCAAAAAAAATTCATAAATTCAAAAAAAAAATCATGTTTTCATAAAAGTTCATTTTCTCAAAAAATGTTTGTGAATTTCAAAAAAATCTTCCCGTTTCAATTTTTCTTTGTCTTTTTTCCAAAAATGGATGGGATTTTCAAAAAATTGTTCGCATTTTTTGAAAAAAATTAGGGATTTTAAAAATTGTTCACATTTCTAAGAATATTCGGCAATTCATGATTGTTAATTTCCTTTCTAAAAAGTTTAAAAATGGATGCAGTGCAAGGGGCAGAAGGAGCGGAGTGGAAGGAAATGAGACATGGAGGGGGATTGGGTGGGGTGGGAGTGTCGGAGTCCTACGTTTCAGGTGTTCGGACTCCCGCAAACCTCCCCCACTTTGTCTCCAAATTACGGGATAAATTGCATCCGGACCACGCGCGTACCGATACAGAGCCGCGTTGGATGGGTCTCGTGGTCCGGACAGCACGGTACGAACAGATGCGGTAATTTGCGGGTCTGCCTTGGAGATGCCCTTGCTCACTCCATCGGACTTGCTAAGATGCACTCCATTGTTGTAATTTTTTTATTTTTGAAAAAGAGGAGTATACAACATCTGCATCACAAGATGAACATAGCCATTTGCACACACACATGAGGGGGAAATGATTCACATAATTTAAACTTGGGGGCAAAAAGTGTTTGAACGGAAATTAGGGGGTAAATTGTGTCACAAATATCAAAAGAGAGGATAGAAAGAGGAATTAACTCTTTTACTGATATAATCGTCTAAAAGGTTTTCTTTACGATAAAATGCTTTTTTATTGATGTGATGGGACCTACTTGGCTGCTCAACGATGGGCTTTCGCGAAGCTATAACGGAGGCACTGCCGTTTCACGCGCATACAGTGCAAAGCAGCGGTCAAGTCTACTCTGTAGCAGGCTAGCAGCAAAGCTAAGTGATTGTTAATTGTTCTGAATGTTCATGTTTAAAAATCGCATCTTCTAAAATTGTTCTGAATGTTCAAAACATGCTCTCGTTTTCAAAAAAAATTCATAAATTCAAAAAAAATCATGTTTTCATAAAAGTTCATTTTCTCAAAAAATGTTTGTGAATTTCAAAAAAATCTTCCCGTTTCAATTTTTCTTTGTCTTTTTTCCAAAAATGGATGGGATTTTCAAAAAATTGTTCGCATTTTTTGAAAAAAATTAGGGATTTTAAAAATTGTTCACATTTCTAAGAATATTCGGCAATTCATGATTGTTAATTTCCTTTCTAAAAAGTTTAAAAATGGATGCAGTGCAAGGGGCAGAAGGAGCGGAGTGGAAGGAAATGAGACATGGAGGGGGATTGGGTGGGGTGGGAGTGTCGGAGTCCTACGTTTCAGGTGTTCGGACTCCCGCAAACCTCCCCCACTTTGTCTCCAAATTACGGGATAAATTGCATCCGGACCACGCGCGTACCGATACAGAGCCGCGTTGGATGGGTCTCGTGGTCCGGACAGCACGGTACGAACAGATGCGGTAATTTGCGGGTCTGCCTTGGAGATGCCCTTGCTCACTCCATCGGACTTGCTAAGATGCACTCCATTGTTGTAATTTTTTTATTTTTGAAAATGAGGAGTATACAACATCTGCATCACAAGATGCACATAGCCATTTGCACACACACATGAGGGGGAAATGATTCACATAATTTAAACTTGGGGGCAAAAAGTGTTTGAACGGAAATTAGGGGGTAAATTGTGTCACAAATATCAAAAGAGAGGATAGAAAGAGGAATTAACTCTTTTACTGATATAATCGTCTAAAAGGTTTTCTTTACCATAAAATGCTTTTTTATTGATGTGATGGGACCTACTTGGCAGCTCAACGATGGGCTTTCGCGAAGCTATAACGGAGGCACTGCCGTTTCACGCGCATACAGTGCAAAGCAGCGGTCAAGTCTACTCTGTAGCAGGCTAGCAGCAAAGCTAAGTGATTGTTAATTGTTCTGAATGTTCATGTTTAAAAATCGCATCTTCTAAAATTGTTCTGAATGTTCAAAACATGCTCTCGTTTTCAAAAAAAATTCATAAATTCAAAAAAAAAAATCATGTTTTCATAAAAGTTCATTTTCTCAAAAAATGTTTGTGAATTTCAAAAAAATCTTCCCGTTTCAATTTTTCTTTGTCTTTTTTCCAAAAATGGATGGGATTTTCAAAAAATTGTTCGCATTTTTTGAAAAAAATTAGGGATTTTAAAAATTGTTCACATTTCTAAGAATATTCGGCAATTCATGATTGTTAATTTCCTTTCTAAAAAGTTTAAAAATGGATGCAGTGCAAGGGGCAGAAGGAGCGGAGTGGAAGGAAATGAGACATGGAGGGGGATTGGGTGGGGTGGGAGTGTCGGAGTCCTACGTTTCAGGTGTTCGGACTCCCGCAAACCTCCCCCACTTTGTCTCCAAATTACGGGATAAATTGCATCCGGACCACGCGCGTACCGATACAGAGCCGCGTTGGATGGGTCTCGTGGTCCGGACAGCACGGTACGAACAGATGCGGTAATTTGCGGGTCTGCCTTGGAGATGCCCTTGCTCACTCCATCGGACTTGCTAAGATGCACTCCATTGTTGTAATTTTTTTATTTTTGAAAAAGAGGAGTATACAACATCTGCATCACAAGATGAACATAGCCATTTGCACACACACATGAGGGGGAAATGATTCACATAATTTAAACTTGGGGGCAAAAAGTGTTTGAACGGAAATTAGGGGGTAAATTGTGTCACAAATATCAAAAGAGAGGATAGAAAGAGGAATTAACTCTTTTACTGATATAATCGTCTAAAAGGTTTTCTTTACGATAAAATGCTTTTTTATTGATGTGATGGGACCTACTTGGCTGCTCAACGATGGGCTTTCGCGAAGCTATAACGGAGGCACTGCCGTTTCACGCGCATACAGTGCAAAGCAGCGGTCAAGTCTACTCTGTAGCAGGCTAGCAGCAAAGCTAAGTGATTGTTAATTGTTCTGAATGTTCATGTTTAAAAATCGCATCTTCTAAAATTGTTCTGAATGTTCAAAACATGCTCTCGTTTTCAAAAAAAATTCATAAATTCAAAAAAAAATCATGTTTTCATAAAAGTTCATTTTCTCAAAAAATGTTTGTGAATTTCAAAAAAATCTTCCCGTTTCAATTTTTCTTTGTCTTTTTTCCAAAAATGGATGGGATTTTCAAAAAATTGTTCGCATTTTTTGAAAAAAATTAGGGATTTTAAAAATTGTTCACATTTCTAAGAATATTCGGCAATTCATGATTGTTAATTTCCTTTCTAAAAAGTTTAAAAATGGATGCAGTGCAAGGGGCAGAAGGAGCGGAGTGGAAGGAAATGAGACATGGAGGGGGATTGGGTGGGGTGGGAGTGTCGGAGTCCTACGTTTCAGGTGTTCGGACTCCCGCAAACCTCCCCCACTTTGTCTCCAAATTACGGGATAAATTGCATCCGGACCACGCGCGTACCGATACAGAGCCGCGTTGGATGGGTCTCGTGGTCCGGACAGCACGGTACGAACAGATGCGGTAATTTGCGGGTCTGCCTTGGAGATGCCCTTGCTCACTCCATCGGACTTGCTAAGATGCACTCCATTGTTGTAATTTTTTTATTTTTGAAAATGAGGAGTATACAACATCTGCATCACAAGATGCACATAGCCATTTGCACACACACATGAGGGGGAAATGATTCACATAATTTAAACTTGGGGGCAAAAAGTGTTTGAACGGAAATTAGGGGGTAAATTGTGTCACAAATATCAAAAGAGAGGATAGAAAGAGGAATTAACTCTTTTACTGATATAATCGTCTAAAAGGTTTTCTTTACCATAAAATGCTTTTTTATTGATGTGATGGGACCTACTTGGCAGCTCAACGATGGGCTTTCGCGAAGCTATAACGGAGGCACTGCCGTTTCACGCGCATACAGTGCAAAACAGCGGTCAAGTCTACTCTGTAGCAGGCTAGCAGCAAAGCTAAGTGATTGTTAATTGTTCTGAATGTTCATGTTTAAAAATCGCATCTTCTAAAATTGTTCTGAATGTTCAAAACATGCTCTCGTTTTCAAAAAATATTCATAAATTCAAAAAAAAAATCATGTTTTCATAAAAGTTCATTTTCTCAAAAAATGTTTGTGAATTTCAAAAAAATCTTCCCGTTTCAATTTTTCTTTGTCTTTTTTCCAAAAATGGATGGGATTTTCAAAAAATTGTTCGCATTTTTTGAAAAAAATTAGGGATTTTAAAAATTGTTCACATTTCTAAGAATATTCGGCAATTCATGATTGTTAATTTCCTTTCTAAAAAGTTTAAAAATGGATGCAGTGCAAGGGGCAGAAGGAGCGGAGTGGAAGGAAATGAGACATGGAGGGGGATTGGGTGGGGTGGGAGTGTCGGAGTCCTACGTTTCAGGTGTTCGGACTCCCGCAAACCTCCCCCACTTTGTCTCCAAATTACGGGATAAATTGCATCCGGACCACGCGCGTACCGATATAGAGCCGCGTTGGATGGGTCTCGTGGTCCGGACAGCACGGTACGAACAGATGCGGTAATTTGCGGGTCTGCCTTGGAGATGCCCTTGCTCACTCCATCGGACTTGCTAAGATGCACTCCATTGTTGTAATTTTTTTATTTTTGAAAATGAGGAGTATACAACATCTGCATCACAAGATGCACATAGCCATTTGCACACACACATGAGGGGGAAATGATTCACATAATTTAAACTTGGGGGCAAAAAGTGTTTGAACGGAAATTAGGGGGTAAATTGTGTCACAAATATCAAAAGAGAGGATAGAAAGAGGAATTAACTCTTTTACTGATATAATCGTCTAAAAGGTTTTCTTTACGATAAAATGCTTTTTTATTGATGTGATGGGACCTACTTGGCAGCTCAACGATGGGCTTTCGCGAAGCTACAACGGAGGCACTGCCGTTTCACGCGCATACAGCAAAGCAGCGGTCAAGTCTACTCTGTAGCAGCAGGCTAGCAGCAAAGCTAAGTGATTGTTAATTGTTCTGAATGTTCATGTTTAAAAATCGCATCTTCTAAAATTGTTCTGAATGTTCAAAACATGCTCTCGTTTTCAAAAAAAAATTCATAAATTCAAAAAAAAAATCATGTTTTCATAAAAGTTCATTTTCTCAAAAAATGTTTGTGAATTTCAAAAAAATCTTCCCGTTTCAATTTTTCTTTGTCTTTTTTCCAAAAATGGATGGGATTTTCAAAAAATTGTTCGCATTTTTTGAAAAAAATTAGGGATTTTAAAAATTGTTCACATTTCTAAGAATATTCGGCAATTCATGATTGTTAATTTCCTTTCTAAAAAGTTTAAAAATGGATGCAATGCAAGGGGCAGAAGGAGCGGAGTGGAAGGAAATGAGACATGGAGGGGGATTGGGTGGGGTGGGAGTGTCGGAGTCCTACGTTTCAGGTGTTCGGACTCCCGCAAACCTCCCCCACTTTGTCTCCAAATTACGGGATAAATTGCATCCGGACCACGCGCGTACCGATACAGAGCCGCGTTGGATGGGTCTCGTGGTCCGGACAGCACGGTACGAACAGATGCGGTAATTTGTGGGTCTGCCTTGGAGATGCCCTTGCTCACTCCATCGGACTTGCTAAGATGCACTCCATTGTTGTAATTTTTTTATTTTTGAAAATGAGGAGTATACAACATCTGCATCACAAGATGCACATAGCCATTTGCACACACACATGAGGGGGAAATGATTCACATAATTTAAACTTGGGGGCAAAAAGTGTTTGAACGGAAATTAGGGGGTAAATTGTGTCACAAATATCAAAAGAGAGGATAGAAAGAGGAATTAACTCTTTTACTGATATAATCGTCTAAAAGGTTTTCTTTACCATAAAATGCTTTTTTATTGATGTGATGGAACCTACTTGGCAGCTCAACGATGGGCTTTCGCGAAGCTATAACGGAGGCACTGCCGTTTCACGCGCATACAGTGCAAAGCAACGGTCAAGTCTACTCTGTAGCAGGCTAGCAGCAAAGCTAAGAGATTGTTAATTGTTCTGAATGTTCATGTTTAAAAATCGCATCTTCTAAAATTGTTCTGAATGTTCAAAACATGCTCTCGTTTTCAAAAAAAATTCATAAATTCAAAAAAATAATCATGTTTTCATAAAAGTTCATTTTCTCAAAAAATGTTTGTGAATTTCAAAAAAATCTTCCCGTTTCAATTTTTCTTTGTGTTTTTTCCAAAAATGGATGGGATTTTCAAAAAATTGTTCGCATTTTTTGAAAAAAATTAGGGATTTTAAAAATTGTTCACATTTCTAAGAATATTCGGCAATTCATGATTGTTAATTTCCTTTCTAAAAAGTTTAAAAATGGATGCAATGCAAGGGGCAGAAGGAGCGGAGCGGAAGAAAATGAGACATGGAGGGGGATTGGGTGGGGTGGGAGTGTCGGAGTCCTACGTTTCAGGTGTTCGGACTCCCGCAAACCTCCCCCACTTTGTCTCCAAATTACGGGATAAATTGCATCCGGACCACGCGCGTACCGATACAGAGCCGCGTTGGATGGGTCTCGTGGTCCGGACAGCACGGTACGAACAGATGCGGTAATTTGCGGGTCTGCCTTGGAGATGCCCTTGCTCACTCCATCGGACTTGCTAAGATGCACTCCATTGTTGTAATTTTTTTATTTTTGAAAAAGAGGAGTATACAACATCTGCATCACAAGATGCACATAGCCATTTGCACACACACATGAGGGGGAAATGATTCACATAATTTAAACTTGGGGGCAAAAAGTGTTTGAACGGAAATTAGGGGGTAAATTGTGTCACAAATATCAAAAGAGAGGATAGAAAGAGGAATTAACTCTTTTACTGATATAATCGTCTAAAAGGTTTTCTTTACCATAAAATGCTTTTTTATTGATGTGATGGGACCTACTTGGCAGCTCAACGATGGGCTTTCGCGAAGCTATAACGGAGGCACTGCCGTTTCACGCGCATACAGTGCAAAGCAGCGGTCAAGTCTACTCTGTAGCAGGCTAGCAGCAAAGCTAAGTGATTGTTAATTGTTCTGAATGTTCATGTTTAAAAATCGCATCTTCTAAAATTGTTCTGAATGTTCAAAACATGCTCTCGTTTTCAAAAAAAAATCATAAATTCAAAAAAAAATCATGTTTTCATAAAAGTTCATTTTCTCAAAAAATGTTTGTGAATTTCAAAAAAATCTTCTCGTTTCAATTTTTCTTTGTCTTTTTTCCAAAAATGGATGGGATTTTCAAAAAATTGTTCGCATTTTTTGAAAAAAATTAGGGATTTTAAAAATTGTTCACATTTCTAAGAATATTCGGCAATTCATGATTGTTAATTTCCTTTCTAAAAAGTTTAAAAATGGATGCAATGCAAGGGGCAGAAGGAGCGGAGCGGAAGAAAATGAGACATGGAGGGGGATTGGGTGGGGTGGGAGTGTCGGAGTCCTACGTTTCAGGTGTTCGGACTCCCGCAAACCTCCCCCACTTTGTCTCCAAATTACGGGATAAATTGCATCCGGACCACGCGCGTACCGATACAGAGCCGCGTTGGATGGGTCTCGTGGTCCGGACAGCACGGTACGAACAGATGCGGTAATTTGCGGGTCTGCCTTGGAGATGCCCTTGCTCACTCCATCGGACTTGCTAAGATGCACTCCATTGTTGTAATTTTTTTATTTTTGAAAATGAGGAGTATACAACATCTGCATCACAAGATGCACATAGCCATTTGCACACACACATGAGGGGGAAATGATTCACATAATTTAAACTTGGGGGCAAAAAGTGTTTGAACGGAAATTAGGGGGTAAATTGTGTCACAAATATCAAAAGAGAGGATAGAAAGAGGAATTAACTCTTTTACTGATATAATCGTCTAAAAGGTTTTCTTTACCATAAAATGCTTTTTTATTGATGTGATGGGACCTACTTGGCAGCTCAACGATGGGCTTTCGCGAAGCTATAACGGAGGCACTGCCGTTTCACGCGCATACAGTGCAAAACAGCGGTCAAGTCTACTCTGTAGCAGGCTAGCAGCAAAGCTAAGTGATTGTTAATTGTTCTGAATGTTCATGTTTAAAAATCGCATCTTCTAAAATTGTTCTGAATGTTCAAAACATGCTCTCGTTTTCAAAAAATATTCATAAATTCAAAAAAAAATCATGTTTTCATAAAAGTTCATTTTCTCAAAAAATGTTTGTGAATTTCAAAAAAATCTTCCCGTTTCAATTTTTCTTTGTCTTTTTTCCAAAAATGGATGGGATTTTCAAAAAATTGTTCGCATTTTTTGAAAAAAATTAGGGATTTTAAAAATTGTTCACATTTCTAAGAATATTCGGCAATTCATGATTGTTAATTTCCTTTCTAAAAAGTTTAAAAATGGATGCAGTGCAAGGGGCAGAAGGAGCGGAGTGGAAGGAAATGAGACATGGAGGGGGATTGGGTGGGGTGGGAGTGTCGGAGTCCTACGTTTCAGGTGTTCGGACTCCCGCAAACCTCCCCCACTTTGTCTCCAAATTACGGGATAAATTGCATCCGGACCACGCGCGTACCGATATAGAGCCGCGTTGGATGGGTCTCGTGGTCCGGACAGCACGGTACGAACAGATGCGGTAATTTGCGGGTCTGCCTTGGAGATGCCCTTGCTCACTCCATCGGACTTGCTAAGATGCACTCCATTGTTGTAATTTTTTTATTTTTGAAAATGAGGAGTATACAACATCTGCATCACAAGATGCACATGTGAATGTATCTGGTGCACCCGCGCTTGTGGTGCTACCGGTGCACCGGATGCCATAGAATATTTTAAACAATCTAAAAAAATCTAGCACGTTAACACAACATCAACGTATGATCTCATAGAAATTTGCATAAAAATTTAATATATATTTAGAGATATAAAAATGACAAATTTGTCATAAGTGTGATAATGGGCCAATTCTAAAGCCTAAGTTATGTTATGTACTATTTAGTGTTGAATTTTTCAAATATTTTTTTGAGTTATGTTTTGAGTTTTGAATTAAATTTTTATGATAACCTATGTTGATGTTGTGCTAATTGTTTTTCCAAAAAATTTAAACATTTTAAAAGCACAATGTGAGATCGGTACACCGGTAGCACCGCAAGCTCCGGTGCACCAAATATTATGCACATAGCCATTTGCACACACATGAGGGGGAAAATGATTCACATAATTTAAACTTGGGGGCAAAACGTTTTTGAATGGAAATTGTGTCAGAAATATCAAAAGATGAGATAGAAAGAGAAATGGACTCTTTTATTGATATAATAGTCTAATAAAAGGTTTTCTTTACGAACAAATGCTCTTTTATTTATCTGATGGGACCTACTTGGCAGTCTCAAACGATGGGCTTCGTGCAAGCTTTGTAGCAATAACCGAGACACTGCCGTTTCACGCGCATACAGTGCAAAGCAGAGGTCAAGTGCTCTCCTCGCCACCATTGCTCTGCTCCTCCATCGAACACCACGCACCAAACCATGGCGGTCGTGTAGCAGCTTCCTCTTCTTCTCAAGGGGGGAAGGGGGAGATGGTGGGCGTGGGCGTCGGGACGGGGGCGCTGGGCTCTGTCATCGGCAAGCTCGGCACCTTGCTGGGCGATGAGTATAAGATGCTCAAGCGGGTCCGCAAGGATATCGCCTTCCTCGAGCGCGAGCTCCGCCGGATGCAGATCCTGGTGAACGTGCTCGCGGGCATGGAAGAGCTCGACGAGCTGGCCAAGGACTGGAAGGGCAGCATGCGCGACCTCAGCTACGACATGGAGGAGTGCATCGACCGCTTCATGCGACGCATCGGCGACGGCGACGGCGACGCCAAGCGCAGCTTCCCCAAGAAGGCCGCGCGCCGGTTCAAGACGCTGTTCGCCCGCCATGGCATCGGGACCCAGATCAAGGAGCTCAAGGCCCGCGTCGCCGAAGAGGGTGAGCGGCGGCAGAGGCTGAACCTCGACAACTACGCCCGAACGACGACCGTGGTGATAGATCCCCGGATCGCTGCATTCCACGGGGTGGCCAAGGGATTGGTGGCCATTGACGGCCGCAGAGATGAGGTTGTTTCTTTGCTGAAAGAGGAGAGTGAGGAGCTGAAGGTGGTGGCTATCGTTGGAGGTGGGGGATTGGGGAAGACCACACTTGCCATGGAAACCTATCGCAAGATGGGAGAGCACTTCGAGTGCCGAGCTTCTGTTTCGGTGTCGCGCACCCCTGATCTATAGACGCTCTTGAAAGATATCCCGTCTCAAATCGATGGAGATGCCCAGTCAGAGTGGTGGAAGAAAAACCAACTAATTCGTCGGATCCAAAGTATATTGAAAGGAAAGAGGTATAGTTTCTTCATCCATAATTGATGATAGTAATTTTTTGCAGACACAACCAGTTAGTAGTGGAAGAAAGACACAACAAACATATTTTTGTTAGTCAGATTTATTAACAGTGTAACATTTTGCATACAGGTACTTTCTTGTTATTGATGATGTATGGAAAAAACAAGACTGGGATTTTCTAAGAGCAGCTTTTCCCGACAATAATAATGGTAGTAGAATAATTGCTACTACACGCATTATCAAGGTTGCGAAGTCATGTTGTTCTAACTCCGGTGATCAGCTCTATCAAATGCCACCTCTGAATGACGTTGATTCCCGAAGGCTGTTCTTTAACAGAATTTTCAACTTGGAGAACTCCTGCCCTCCTCAACTAGAAGATGTTTCAGCTAGGATCTTAAGAAAATGTGGTGGTGTGCCATTGGCTATAATTACCATTGCGAGTTTGCTTTCCCATAAACCTCAAAATCCAGCTGAATGGGAGAGACTCCAAGATTCCATTGGTGCTGGCCTTTCATATGAGAGTGACGGTGATGGAAAAGATATGAGACATATATTGTTACTTAGTTACTGGGATCTTCCCCACCACTTGAAGACTTGTTTGTTATACTTATGTATATATCCTGAGGATGCAAAAATCTCGTGTGAAGAATTGAAATGGAAATGGATAGCTGAAGGCTTCATTGCAACAAAATGGGGAAGTTTGTATCAAGAAGCAGAGAGTTGTTCCAATGAACTTGTCAATAGAAGCATGATCCAGATAGTTGATGATGTTGACAGCTTTGAAGAGAAATATTGTCAGGTTCATGATATGGTGTTTGACCTTATTATATCTTTGTCAGATGAAGAGAATTTTGCCACTGTTTTAAACGGTGTTTGCAATTCTTTGCCAAGCAAGATCCGTCGACTCTCCCTGCAATCTAGTTGGTTTGAACAGAAAGGGGCAATCCAAGCCATCACAAGGAGCAGGTTACATGTTCGCTCGTTGAACGTGTTTGGAGTAACAAAGGAGATACCTCCACTTGTGGACTTTCAGTCTTTGCGTGTGTTTGATATATGTGGGGACTATTTTTCGTGGGAAAACAAGGATATAAGAAATATTGGAAGTTTCTATCAACTGAGGTATTTGAGAATTCAGTCTGGAGGAATCACAAAACTTCCTGAAGATATCGGAAATCTGCAGAACTTAGAGACTCTTGATTTGCGGCACTCTAGCATTAGAGAACTGCCATCAAGTACAGCCCGACTACAGAATATGGTGCGCTTATTTGTTCGCAATGACTGTGTGTTGTCTGCAGATATGTTTGGGAGCATGAGAGTCCTGGAGGAACTTTTGGCAGATATTGAACAAATTGACAACCCTGAGAAATTTTTGGAACAGCTTGTACATCTAACAAAATTGAGAAAGATCACGATGACTGAATCATGGACTGTACGCTATCGAGAAAGACTGGCGTCATCTCTGAAGGGGTTGTGCAATGAGAGACTTCAATATCTTTATACTCGTGGAGAAATAGGAGAATATCTGTTCAGGGATCCATGGTGCACCTTTCCGCACCTCCAAAATCTTGTACTAGTGCTCCCCATGATGAGGGTTCCCAAGGGAATGGCCTCCCAAACCAACCTCCTGAAATTGGAGCTAGACGTCAGACAATTTGATGATGCAGGTCTCCATATTCTTATGTGTATGCCTTCTCTGGCCAATCTCAAGCTACATGTATGGGAGTCGGCTGGCATCCTGACTGTAAGTAGGAACGGATTCAAGCTGCTAGAGGTGTTCCGCTACAGAATTAATGCACCCGAAACAACGGGTATAAAATTTGCCGCAGGTGCTGTTACGCTCCCACTAGGTAATTTAACTCAATCACAGGCGGAGTACAGAGGAATTGGAGGTTTTCGATCTAGGGTTCATGGGATACAAGGAAGAAAGGGGATCGAGAGAGAGAGAGCCGCCGCCGCCAGTGTCTCGTTTCTGCCTGCCTCTGTCCGGTTCCCCTGCTGGCCTAAGTAGCTAGGTCGTCCATTCTGGGCCTCCGTACCGCTTGCTGGGCTTGCGGGCTCGTCCGTTCTTCTCTTGGGCTTGACCGCTGGTGTGAGCTGGTGCGGTAAGGGCTGTAGGCTGGGTCGTAACAGGTGCTATGCCAGCACTTCGATGGCTATATCTTAACTGGATGGCACGTCATGTTCCATTCAGGAATAGTGACAGCTCCGACATGGGCTTCGAGCATCTTTTAAGCCTTGCTGACTTCCGGGTCGAAATTAATTGTGATTGTGCAACTGTGGACGAGGTGGAGACTGTGGAAGGTTTCATAGAAAAAGCAATCGCTTTGCATCCCAACCGTCACAATGTTCAGCTCCGTCTCAGTAGAGAATGTGAATATGCGATTATAACTATCGAGGAGAGGGCAGAGAAGGAATATAACAAGAAATTGCAGGAGACATGGGCAGAGGAAAGGCGTAGGAGAGCAGGTGACGGGTTGTAAGAGGTATACATCTTGGCCCGCTGGTTACTTCATTCCTTTGTACTGCATCCTGTGATTTACTGATCTGCCCCTCTTTTCCTCTGCAGCAGCGAGAAGAGCAAGTGGTGTGAGCTACCGTATTTATGTATTGCCATGTGTTGTAGCTAGAACCTTTTTGTTACATTGTGTGTTTGTAATAGGGTAATTTGGTTGGTGCATCAGGTTTTTTGTCCCATAGTTGGTATTCGAGTATGACTGCAGACAGTGGGTTTTCCTGATGCGCGTCGAACCCATAACCTACTTTCTTCTTCTGTTCACAGGCTTGTTGTTGTTTCCTCTTTTCAAGTTGATCTTGCCTGTATCTGGATGATTTGAACTATTTATTTGCATCTTATAAGTTGGTATTTGGAAAAGGCAGGGTTTTTATGTTTCAGCAGTCAACATAAGTGAACCGGCTGTAGTTGCCTGGAAATGGGGCTGGTTCAAATCTCTGAATTTCAGGAGCAACGTGGTCAACAGCTTCAGTTTGGTTGCAGCATATTACGGTATACTAGCTGAACTGTTTGAAGTTGGTGTATATATGGATGCTACATTGATATTTGATTGGTAGCTGGGAAGGCCGGGGGACGGTTCTGGTAGTCCTGATAATGGTGAATGTGAATTGCCCGGAGAGTGGCAACTAAAGCAATACTGTTGCCTGCCGCAGTGGCAACTAAAGCAGCAGTACCTGTGGATAAACATGAACGTTTCGGTATGAGGCCGATGAATTTTTCAAGTACCTGATCGCAGGACGGGAGAGCCTTTTTTGGCCTGCCTTTGTTCTCCTGCAACACAGGCTAAGCCTGATGAAGAGAAGCAGTCATGAAGAGAGAAAAACAGTAGTGTAAGTTGTAACTGGAGCTCAAGTTATAGCCAAGCTGGCGTTTACTCTGAGTCCTTATAGAATGCTGTTTTTTTTTTTTTTTTTGCGGATGGATAGAATGCTGTTTCTAGGCAAGGACTGAACATAACGGCAGCAGGCCTAAACGGGACTGGATTTTCTTCAGTTTTGCAGTCGTTCCACAACATTGTCACAAAACAGAGGCAGCCCTTCCCTCCTTCCTGCAAGGTTTGATTCAAAACAGAGTCTTCAGCCTGCTAGTTACATACAGTGAGACAATATGTAAACAGAGTCTTCATATAGTGAGACAATATGGAAAAGGAGTGTGAGTGAGAACTGAGAAGTAGTACTAGTCAATGTGAAAACCATTTTTTTTTCCCGTGATGATAAACTCTGGAATGTATCTGAAATTTAAACTTGAACTGAACATTGTTTTTACGGTGGTTTTGGTAGTGTTTCGTTTCCTTATTTAAGTAGCATCTACTGTATCATTATTAACCTTTTTTCTAAATTACATTAAGTACTCGTTAATGTAAAAAATATATACAGATTTTGAGCGTTGATAAGCCCTGGGCCATGGTCTGTAAAGGTACACTTAAACTGAACATAGGTAACGGTAGTCTCAGACATTCGGTAGCATTTCGTTTCCTGGTTTGATTAGCATCTACTGTGGCATTCAAATTGTTCCCATTATAAGGGCCAAGTTAAACGTTTCCTTTGGAGGAGAAGAAGCGAGAGAAACCTGGAGATATGGTAAGGATGCATCTGCCAATAGGGATGCAAACAAGACTAATGACCTCAGAGCAGAGCACCCATCATTGCCAAGCTTGCACCAAGAAGATCGAGAAAGAGCGCGGCTACGCGAACTGACACTGCAGCCACCATCTATGTTTGAGAAAAGCATCTACAGCTTCTACTTGTGTCCTTCATGGATTTTTTTTATTGCAACCAACGTCTTGTTTAGGATTTGTTTTTGCAACCAAGTTCTTGTTGTACATTTGTTTTTTGCAACAGAAGTGACATTGCAGAACTGGACGGCAGCCTTGCCGTCGCCAGTGGCGAGCGGAGGTTGTCTTCTTCATCACCCAGTAGCAGCAAGAGTGTGCCACGAGCTCCACTAGATGGTGGTGAGGGAGAGGATCGAAGCTGGCCCGTCCCCATGTTCGCGCCTCCGCCGGCGAACACCGGACCTTCGACCAGGTCGCCTTGCCGCCATCCCTTCCTTCCTTTTTTCCATCTATCTGTCTCCTGCCGCAGGAGCGCCATGCGTCGCTGCCGTCACGGGACCTCGGGATGAAGCTCGCTTCCAACCCCGCCGGACCGAGCCGAGCCGAGCCCCAGCCGCTCCCGGACCTCCCCGCCTCCTACCAGCGACATCCTCGTCCGATCCACATCTGTGTCGCCCTCCCAGCCACACGAGTCTCCGCCCCCGTCGCTCCCGGACGTCCCAGCCTCCTGCCCACACGCCATACTCGCCGGATCCGGCGAGATCCGGATGGAATCCTAGCCGCACGAGTCTCTGTCTCTGCCAGCCGCACGAATCCTAGCTGAAGGTAAGCGTTTCCCTTTGTTATTAGGTGAACCAGATGGTTTTTTTTAATAGAAAATCGAAGAGGAGGCCGTTCTTATGTTCAAAGAAAAAAAACAAAGCGCGTGACTGGTTATCTTTCTGGGGTTTTCCTGGTGTCGGCCTTTTCTTTGGTTTTCCTTGGATTAGTGTGTGTGTGTTTTTTTTTTTTTGCGTTCAAACTCGGGAGCTTTATTCAACTGAGGAACTCCTAGCATCATCAGCCAACAAACAGGCTAGTGAGCAGGAAAGAAGGTCTAGTGTCAGTCCAACTCTCGGTTGCCATCAGTGAGCATGCATGTTTAGCACAAAGATGGGCCGGTAAATTGGCTGACCTGTTTACATGTTGAATACAAAAAGAAGTAAAGTTGGCAGCTAGCTCCCCAATTTCTACAAATAAAGATACCACAACAGAACCACTATTATGGCGAGATTTCCAGAGGTTCACAACCTCCAGGCAGTCTGTCTCCACAATCACATGTGAGAAACCGCGCAGTCTTGCAAAGATAACTCCATCTCTTAGCGCCATCGTCTCACCAATGAACGGATCCATAACCCCATGATGAGGTTTGCTCCAAGCTCCCAGCAAGCAAGTGTCAGAACGAGCAACTCCTCCTGCACCACACTGAGCCAAAACCAAACTCATTGCTGCATCTCTATTGATCTTCACCACCCCAGGATCCGGAGGCACCCAACGGTACCCTGGTAAAATAGCAGCAGCCGAACTCGGTATTTCCAAAACGGACAGGTCTTCCTTGATCCGCCGAACAGTCGTCAACGGGTCCAGTTTTTCTCCGTCATGCGTAATTCTGTTTCTAGAATGCCAGATCGCCCACATAACAGAAATCATCTGCGCCCTCTGAGTGTCCGTGAACTGTGGGTCAGACAGAATGTCACGAGCCCACGTGTCCGGGTGTAGCCATGGCCGACTCACACCCAACCAGGCATAAGCTTCTTCCCAGAACATCTTCGCATGAGTGCAATGCACTAAGGCGTGCATCAAGTCCTCATCCATTGCCAAACACACTTTGCATCTACCAAGTGGTTGTATATGTCTGTGCCGAAGGGTGCATTCATCTGGCAAAATCTTTCTAACAACTCACCACCAGAATACGCGCACTTTAGGCAACACCTTGAGCCTCCATAGCCGCTTCCACATCTGTCCTTCATTCTGTGATGTGCTTGTAGCCGCCCCTTCCTCTAGAGCTGCACGCTCTTTGCGAGTCACGAGAGCACGGTACGCAGATTTGACAAAGTAGTTGCCATTAATTTCACGAGCCCAAGCTAGAAAATCCTCCCCGCCGCCATTACGAAGAGCTATATTTAGTATGGCCTCCGCTTCCGGGGGAATAAAAACATCCCGAATCAAGTCCCTCTTCCATGTCCAGTTCTCTTCATCTATAAGTTCACTCACCCAGGACAAAGTAGTGCCCCCCGGTATGACTGTCGGTTGAAGAGTTGACAATCCTGGAATCCATTTGTCTTCCCATATGGAGATGGTAGACCCCGTCCCCACACGCTTCACGAGTCCTTTCTGGAGAGCTTCACGGCCTGCAACAATAGCCCGCCATACAGCCGAAGACGAGCGCGACACCACTGCATCCATGAACTCTCCATCAGGAAAATAGCGACCTTTCATAACCCGGGCACACAGGGATCCCGGATTTGTAATGAACCTCCACCCATGCTTCCCAAGTAAAGCGAAGTTAAACAATGGTAGATCTCGGAAACCCATACCACCGTTAACCTTAGGGGATGCGAGACTGTCCCATGATATCCAGTGCATAGATCGTCTATCAAGGGAACCGCTCCACCAGAATTTTGCCATGCAAGACGTCAACTTTTTGCATACCTTCTTTGTCAACAGGAAGCAGCTCATACTGAAAGTAGGAATGGCCTGGATAACTGATTTTATAAGAATCTCTCTGCCCGCACAAGCTAGCAACCGTTCCGCCCATCCATTCATTTTGCTACGTGAGCTCTCCCCAATATGATCAAACGTACCACTAGTGATCCTCCCGACCGCGGTTGGGAGTCCCAAGTATCTGTCAGTGAAAGCTTCCACCAAAACGCCAAGATTTTGCTTAAGAGCTTCTCTTCTATTAGCAGGCGTGTTAGGAGAAAAGAACACAGCACTCTTCGCGCGATTGACTGACTGTCCCGAGCAAGAAGCATAGATGAGTAAAATTCTGTTCAGTCTATCCGCACTATCTGTTGTTGCGCTGATAAAGACTAAGCAATCATCGGCGAACAAAAGATGGTTGACCCACGGAGCTCTGTACGACACGCGTATGCCTCTGTCAATATGGCCTCCTCCATAAAACTTTAGTAAAGATGTTAGACCTTCCGCACAGAGCAGGAACAAGAAGGGCGACACTGGGTCCCCCTGCCGAAATCCCCTTGAGGGGGTGAAAAAAGGCATCAACTCGCCATTAACACGAACAGTGTATCTCACCGATGAAACACACTTCATAATCAACTGCACAAAAGTTGCACTGAAGCCAAGTTTCAACATGATTGCTTCCAAATAATGCCACTCCACTCGATCATAAGCCTTCATCATGTCTAACTTAACTACACACGAGTAATTTTTCCCCTTCTTTCTTCTCCTCATCGCATGTACACTTTCAAAAGCCACAAGTACGTTATCCGTGATGAGGCGACCGGGAACAAACGCACTCTGTTCCTCCCCCACAACTATATCCATCAAAAGCTTGAGACGGTTGGTGATCATCTTCGAAGCAATTTTATAAGGAACTAGGCACAAGGATATAGGACGGTATTGTGAAATAGACTGGGGGTTCCATACCTTGGGTATAAGAGTAATTGACGTATCGTTAAATCCCTACGGAAGCTCCCCACATTAACAAAGTCCAGAATAGCTGGCACCAAATCATCTTTAATAACTCCCCAGTGCCTCTGGAAAAAACCGGCAGTGAATCCATCCACACCCGGCCCTTTGGACGGTGACATCTGAAACAACGCCGCCTTCACTTCATCAGCCTCGAAGGGTTTATCCAAGGAGGTGTTCATCTCCATCGACACCCGTTCAGGAACATATTGCAGCAGTTCATCCATTTCATGAAAGCCTTGAGTCGTAAATGATGCTTGATAGAACGATTGAATCTCAGTCTTATCTTCCTCTTCAGTAGCACACACTGTCCCATCAGCTCTTTGAAGATTAGAAATTCTGTTCATACGTTTCCTCTGGGCTGCTTGAGCCTAATAATATTTTGTGTTCCGATCACCCTGTTGCAGCCACGGCACCCTCAATCTCTGTCTCATCCATACTTCCTCTTGCCGGAGTGCCTCCCGCAGTTTAGCCACAGTTACTTTCTCCTCCTCGGAGGGCCCTCTCCCAACCGACTGTTTTCGGAGTATTTCAAGTTTTTTCTGAAGTTTCCTTATTGTCTTTGCGAGGCAGCCGAACTCCTGTGCCCCCCAAGACCCCAGCTCCCTCTGCATACATTGCAAAGTAGCCGATATCGATGCAAGACCCTGCCCAGTATGGTTACGCTGCCACATATCCATCACAACACTATCATAGTCAGCATGAGTCTGCCACACATCCTCATATCGAAACTGTCGTGGTCCCCTTTTATTCAATGAATCACGAGTTTCAATCAAAACAAAGCAATGGTCTGATTCTACAGAACTAATATGGCGTACACGTGAGTGCTCATTGCGTTGTAGAAACTCAGCATTTGCTACAGCACAATCAAGGCGGGCTTTTACATTAGCACCACCTACCTGTCTATTATCCCAAGTAAAAGGTACGCCAGAGAAGCCCATGTCTTGCAAAGAGCAATCCTCCAACACCTCCTGAAACGACAGCATCTGCCACTCCGGCCTAGCAGCGCGACTGAAGTGCTCGGTGCTGTACGCCGTCTCGTTAAAATCGCCGACACACAACCATGCCTGATGTTGAATAGCATGCAGTGTGCGTAAACACCTCCAGCTGTGATGTCTTTCCTCCTTTCTTGGGGCTCCATAGAACCCAGTAAATCTCCATACCGGAGCAGTACCATCAGCTTTCCGGACCATAACATCTATATGACCAGAACTGAATTTTTTTAGTTCAACCGTTACATCCTTGGACCAAAACAGTCCAATTCCACCACTGAGACCCATGCTATCAACCGCGAAACTTCCCGCAAACCCAAGTGAATGCTTTAAATTTTCCACCCTTGTCGCCCTAATCTTTGTCTCCATAACAAAAACCAGGGAAGGCCCTTCTTGCTTCACAATTTTGCGAAGCTCTCGAACTGCCTCGGGGTTCCCAAGCCCCCGGCAGTTCCAGCTTAGATAATTCATTGGCTCCGGCAGGGCTGTTTATCAGCCGTTGCCGAGTCTTCAGATGTTGGAGGCGTTGGTTTCTTCTTCTTTGCATCAGGTTCAACCGAAGCTTCGCCCCCACCTTCAGTTCCTGCTGAATTATCCTGCCCCTTTGCCTTAAACAAAACCATATCCATTGGCGCTGCTGCTGTGTTGTCAGTTTGTTCATTACCAGAATTAGCCAATGCTGAAATATCCACCCTACGGTAGACTTGATTCTGCTGGGGGCCTCCCTTACGCTTATTGAAGTTCTCTCGATTCTTCCTGGGGGAAGTAACCTCAGCTGATCCACTTGCCTTACTCTTTTGGGCAGCCGCATCAGTCCTGCTATTATTAGAGCTCTGATGGTCCTTTGATGAGCTATCCCCTGAGCCACTAGGTTTTCTATCCTCCGGTGCTCGCAGACTTGTGTTGAACGGCAAATCTCCTTTCTCATCTCGAGTACCAGGTGTGGGACAAACCATATCAGCATGGCCAAGACGACCACACGAAAAACAGAAATTTGGCACATGTTCGTACTGCACATCGTACCAATCTCTACCCTTTCTCTTTGCAGAATCAATTAATATCCAGCGTCGCAGGGGTTTTGATACATCAATAGTCACACGCGCTCTGAGAAACCCCCCAACAGGATCAAACTGTACTGACGTCACCGTATTGTCAATTTGCTTGGCCACCGCCAGTCCCCTGACTTCGTTCTGCATGTTGAAGGGCAGGTTTAGAACCCTAGCCCACAACTGAAGCTTATCAAAACTGAGCTCCGACGGTCGCATGTTGTCATTGAAATCAGTTAGAATCACTGCGTGCCGACTGACGTGCCACGGAGATCCATCACGCACACGATCACGATCGCGGCGATTTTCAAACTCCGCCACGAAAATATTCTCTCCAGCTGGCCTGAAGAACAAACCCCTCGGGTTTCCCCAAGCCGACCTTAATGCGTTTGCGATCGTCAGGATGTGGAATACCTTGCGGTGCAGAATTTTCCCAGCGATCGCCCACTTCTGCTGCGGTCCTTCCTCAAGATCATCCACCACCAGGGGGTGGCTTCCTCCTCTGTGAGATCCAATCTGCCCATGGCTTCCTCCATCTGAGCCCTCGCCGTCCTGTCCGGCGCAGCCCCTTGCTTCCCCTTGCTGGGATCCGAGGACGACGACATCCTCAGCCCTAGGAGTGTTGCGACCCGCCGGCGAGAAGACAACGGCCGCCTCCGCCTCCACCGAAACCCTAATCGCCCGTAACGAGGGCTCCTAGTTTTCCGGGGAAAAAACTTGGAGGGCTGGTTCCTCCTTGGATTAGTGTGTGGGAATTAAGTTTTCGCACAACTTTTGCGTACTTGTATTTCTTTTTCTTTTTTCTATACCCATTGGTAAAGTTTTTCTGAGTTTTCCTTGTTTTACTTAGTTTCTCATTTCTTTTATTCTATTCTTATTTCTTTTCCACCTTTCCATTTTAAAATGTTTGTTTCCTAAAAAATCATAAACATAGTTTTGTTGATACATATATGACCATTTAGCATTATTAAAATATTAAAACTTTATGCCTTGAACATTTTTTAAAAACACATAATTTCTTTTTGAATCATGCTATATTCTTTCAGAAAGGTGGATTTAAAAAAATGCACGAAGAAATTTTGATATTTCTTTAGCATATTTTTAAATGTCATTAAGATATTTTTAATGTACCAACATTTTTATAAATTGTCATCAACATTTATTAAAATGCACAATTTTTTAAAAAAAATCATTAACGTTCTTATAAATGCATGAAGCTTTTTAAAAATATTAGAAAGTCTATGTGAACCATTTTTTAAAATTACATGAAAGTATTAGTGTATTTTTACCAAGAGAGGCGTTTTGGCTCCAGGATCATCTGCACCTGCACTCAATAATAAAACCAAAACAAATACTAAAAAATTCAAAAACTTCCAAATTTTTTTGGCATGGTAGATAATTTGGTGTGTGATGTCCGTTCCAAATTTCAAATCATTTCGACATCTAAGTAACTCTCACTGAAAAAGACAAATTTAGGGTCTGTTAAATAGTGTACTGTTCATATACTGTTCTGACCCAATTTGTCTTTTTTGCGGAGAGCTACTCAAATGTCCAAATGCTCTGAAATTTGGAGCGCACGTCACGCACCAAATTATCTACCTTGCACAACAAACTTGGATTTGTTTGAATTTTTTACGAATTGTTTCTTGAGCGGGTGCAGATGAGCCCGAGCTCAGAATTGGATATTCCATTTTTTACCCAAGTATACTAATGCTTACTAGTAAAAGGCACATGCTATGCACTTTGGTTCTTGGTTAAACTGCAAAAATTACGTCTTTACATGATGAGTACATAAGAAAATAACCACAAAAGATCTTGAATAGAAAGTTTTCTAAGTACCAACACGTGATGCCTAGACAAGTCCAGAAGAATCCTACATAACTCGTTTTGGCACGCGAGTGCACGGAGCGAATCCCATAAACTACAACCGGTGGATAGGTTCTGCTTGCAATGATAAATGGTACCAATTCACTTTGTTGAAGAAATCAAAGACTAAGAATTGGTCCACTTCAGGGCCTACGCAAGACCCTCGCTCGTCGTCCCGGAACTGCAGCAAAGGAGAACCCCGGTACCAATAATCAAGGGGACGAATGAATCTCATTAGCTTAAAGTGTTAAGCTTGGGGATATTTGAACCCTTGTATCTTCTTTTACCATCTTGCATGTTTACTTTGTGGACAAGCTTAATTCGTTTTGCATAATAAGGTGGACCCTTAAATTCCCTTTTGATGACGGGAGGATCCTTTATCTGATGAGTTATGGATAATTATAATGAGTAGTCCCATTGCACCTTTTGGAAAATTATATTAGGTGTATGGTCAAGTAGTGGTGTTATCGCATTTTTAATCTTTGATAATTATAAGTCTTCTACAACTTCGGTGTCGATTCGTTAGTGGAAGTAAACAACTGTGTGTAATAGTGTATCTTGATTTCGAGTATTCCCATGAAAGTTTTTGGAAGCAAATGAAAAAGAGGTTCAAGCCACGAGTCCGACCGGAAATTATTTAACAAAAGCAAGTACCAAGAAATCCGCAAAAAAAAAAGAGAGCAAGTAGCAAGAAGGTGAAACTCTCTAAACAAGACTATATTAAAGTTTTTATAAAAGTCCAATCTCATATTAAAAAAAGTATGCTTAGCTTACATGTCACAAGTTAAAACAATAAATAATTGTGACATGGGCAAATAAGCTTACTCTCTGAGAAAAGGTGAAAAACAACAATTGGACTTTTTTTTGAAAGATGAGCGCTTAAAACCCTCCAAATGTAAAATGAGAACCCCACGCTACTTGCTCGGTTGAAAGATTGATAACATATTATACAGAGTTTCAGCGCGTTCATTGATGAATTGGTTAGCAAAGGTGTGGAAATCTTCATAATTATCTTGGTGATGAAGATGACGTAGGACCCATCATGATTGTATATCTTTTGTGAATTTTGATTCTATGCAATGGACTCATTAATGTACTTCTATCTTCACCTCATGAACAAGATGACCTTGTTCTTACAAGTTGTGGCATTTGCTCAAGGACGAGCAAAACTCTAGGATTGGGGGAGTTGATGAGTCCAATATTTCATCACTTTTTACTCTTTATTTACATGGTAGTGTTAGGACTATAAGTTGGGTAAATATAGCCTTCAGTATCTTCACACTAACGGAGTTATGGGAAACATTATATTCAGGGATCCATGTTGCACCTTTCCGCACCTCCAACATCTTAAACTAGTGTGTGCCATGGAAATGGTTCCCAAGGGAATGGGCTCCCTAACCAACATCCGGAAATTGGAGATAGCAGTCACATCGTTTGATGAGGAAGATCTCCGTATTCTCATGGGTATGCCTTCTCTGGCCTATCTCAAGCTAACGGTAGGGTTTCGTGGCGCCATGAGCCCCGTGACTGTTAGTAGTAACGGATTCAAGCTCCTGTTTCTAAATATAAAACATTTTAAAATTTTCAATACGGGCTACAGACAGGTATATTTAGATGTATTTTAGAGTGTAGATTCACTCATTTTGCTCTGTATGTAATCCGCATTGAAATCTCTAAAAAACTTTATATTTAGAAACGGAAGTAGTATAAGCTAAGGTCCCCTCCTGTTTTTCCGATGAGTATTTCTTTGTTCCTTATTCTATTTTGCCGGTATTTTAATTGCCTTTTCTGTTTTCTGTTGTTATTTTCTATTTTTTGTTTTATTTTTCTTTTTGATTCTAATAATGAAATTTATATATTTTACAAGTTTTAAATTTTTTGTGCAAACATCTTTTCTAAATTGATGGCCAATCTTTGAAATTCATGAATATTTAATAAATATCTGTGCCTTTTGAAAAAATCATGTTTTTCAAAAAAATTGAAAACCATTTTTAGATCAGTGCACATTTTGTTAATTCATGAAAATTTTCAAACCCATGAATATTTTTAAAATCTGTAAACATTTTTTTTAATTTATAAACTTTCTTTGTTTCACCAACGTTTTGAAAAACGAACAGAAAAATTATACTTTTTCCCTCAGCCAACGACACACGAACGAGTAAGCCGACAAACCAGCCAACGAGCAAGCGAGCGAAGCATAATTGTTCGTTGCTTAGGTTTCTGCTATAGGCTATTTGTCGCTTAAAGCGCAGAATACGAGGTCCTATTTCGTGTTTCAAGCGACGATTTGCCTCAATAATGCCTGCTCGCCCTGCTCAGTTTGATCGACTGTATGCTCATAAAAAAAATCCGATTCTATTGCATCAGTTAATAGTTCAAAACAACATGAATTAGAAAAATATACCTTTATTTAAAAATTATTCATAGGTTTTTTTAAATGTGCACAATATTTTTAGAATGTTCATGACAATTTAAAATCGAATATTCCAGGATTTAAATGTACTAACAAATTTTGAAAATGATCTATCTTTAAAAACAATGTTGGTGCATTAAAAATTGAGAATTCTAAAAAAGTTCAATAATTTGCTAAAATTGAATCTCATTAAAAAACTAAAATGTTAACAAATCATGATTTTTTTAACCAAATTTAACAAATATTCATGGACTGAAATAGATGAAAATAAAATATATAAAAGGTGATAAAACAAAAACTAAAGAGAAAAATAAAAAATGCAACAAGAATAACATTAAAACGGGCAAAGAATCACCAAACTATAAAAAGAGACAAAAGAACTTCCGAAAACCAAGAAAATCTTCCATAGTACATGAGCCTGCATGTATGCCCACAATGAATGGGAAATAATTTTTTTGGTATTTCCTATAAAATGCATGAACGTTTATTTGGTCAATTTTTTAAGGATTTGTTTCTTTTATGCTCATTCGGTAACGTTGGTTTTTGAGAGATATTCATGTTTATTTGAGTGTTGTTACTTTTTTATTCTATTTCTTTAGGTGTTTCCTTTTTACTTCCTCCATCCCAAATTTATTTTCATAGATTTGTCTAGATACGGAAATTTAAGTGAACTAATTTGTGATGGAGGTAATATTTTTCTATTACTCTCAAAATTTATTCACGAATTAAACAAAGCATTCATGTTGTCTGTGAGAAAATTCTCAAATTTGAAAACTATTCATTAATTCGGTCACAAATTTAAGAAACAATTCACATCAAATAGATATGGGTATGAGGACTTATTCTTACAACCATATATCTGGGAACAGGATCATTATGATATTAATTTTTGCCCTGGAAGTCATCCCTCGAGACATGCTTGCTACGATTTGAAGTGGGGGGATGTGTCCAAATTACGTCTTGATTGGCACGGGCCCTGCATCAAGAGTCGGTTGTCCAAGTGAAGGCCCTGTGCATCGCGCAGGACTATCCCGATAATTAAGATAGTAATAATTGGACAAAAGCATTAGGCGTTTAATGAGTACACCTCTTGTATCCCCAGAGATAGGATCCGTGTTACCATACTAAACCTTATGTCACCGGTGTTACCGTACTAAAAACCTTTTAGTGATATCGTTATCATAGTAACCGCTGAGTTCATGGGGTGGACATTGGACTTGAACCGCTGTGCTGACATCCGCCATAGGGTACATGATCACCTCTCAGCCCGTCAACCATTGACTTTTGGGGAAAATGCAAAAAAAAAAATTACCAAAAGAAAATTTACAAAAGATTGAAAAAAAGTTGTGAATTCAAAATAGTATACGGATGTGAAAAGTTCACTAAATCAAAAAATCACGATTTTGAAAAAAAATGTTCATGGATTTTTAAAAAGTTCATGGATTTGAAAAAAAAAGTATATCGTTTTTTGAAAAACAATCACGTGATTTTCTAAAAATATATCATTAAATTTGGAACAAAAGTTCGCAGAGATTTAGAAAAAGCATAACAAATTTTAAAAGTTCATCGATTTTCAAAAAAGAAGTTCACAAGATTTGAAATACAGTGTGTAATATAAAAAATTTCACGAAATTTGGAACAAAATTAACAGAGATTTCAAAAAACAAATTTAAAAAACTTCACAAATTCCATTAAGACGAAAAAAGAAAAACGAAACTGAAACTGAAACCCAAAAAGAAAAAGGAAAGAAAAATGAGAAAATGGCAAAATCCCATGATGGGAAAACCAGAAGAAAAACTGCCTAGAACGGTGAAAAAGAAACTACATGGGCCGGCCAATGCACGAACAATTTTAAAATTTTACTAATGTTTTTCTAAATCCTTGAAACATATTAAAAAATAATACTGAGAAAAAAATGGGCTAATAGTTTTCTAAGTGTGTATGCTATGTCATCGCAGGCGCGCGCCGTCTGACCAGCAACACAAGTGTTGCGATTGCAAGGAGCTAGATGTGCTAGTCACGTCGGAAATCTGGAAGGATCGGAACGCTAGAATCTTTCGCAACACGGCTTCAACGACAACCATTGTTGTTGTCAAGATCAAAGAGGAGGCCCATCTTTGGGCGTTGGCTGTAACCAAACACCTGCATGAACTTATGTCGCAAGAGTAGTCTTTTATTTTTGCCGCCTTGTGGCTCTTGTCTAAACCTTCTCCTTAATTAATGAAAATGTGAGTCTTTTACCTTGTTTAAAAAAAAATTTACAATCTGTCCGAAGAGGGACCTATCCTTCTCTTGATTACATAGTTTTTACGCGAGTCAGTTTACTGGCGACAAGTTTCGTCAGCGCCACGGCCCACAAGAGACGGCGAGGCATTCCTTCCCGGGCAGGCAGGGAAGGCACGGAAGGTGGATGCTACTACTAGGATGCATGATGAGCGGTCGATCCAACCACCGCATTAATTCATTCACATGGCATTGAACTGAACGGTTGATTGGTTAGTGTTCTGGAATTCATGGATAATTCACATGGCAACGGGCACGAAGAATTGGTGGCTCTCCTTCCTTGCACGGTATAACCTTTTTTTTATGTGTGTGGCTAAATCTCAATCAAGTGAGAGATTGTATAAAAAAGAAGAAAGAAAAAATTTAAATAAAATTTTGCACGAATCTCAATCTCACGGATATAGCATAGGCGACTAATAGGCGCCGGCGCACCGGCCCAACAGTTTCGGTCGGTCGCACCCACGCTGTCCGATTCGATGAAATTTAGCCGTAAGATCTCCTTCCGCTTCGTTCCCAACTCAGTAGGAGAAAAAATCCCCTCGCCCCCGTCAATCGATTCACCATGCGCGCCCGCTGCAGCTCCGACCGTCCTCCTCTCCCGCCACCCTCCCTCACCGCAGGACGAACCTCGCGGCCCTCGCCGCCGGTCGGAGTTTTCCGTCCTTGCTCGCCCGTTGCAGCTTTCCGCTCCCCTTCCCTCCCACCAGTGCAGTGGTGGCCATGGCCCACGCAAAAAATCTTCGATGAAATTGTCGCAACTCCATGTGGGCGGGTTGCAGCTCGATAAATTCATGAGAAAACTGCCAGCGAAGGATTGCGGCTCCACCACTCATGGTTGCAACACCAAAGCGCGCAGGCAGTTCCTTCACCAGTTTTCATGCGGCATTGCAGCTTCGCCAAAACAAGAGGTTCTAGCATCCTGCATAGCCGATTGTAGCAAACGGAAAAGCCACATCCAGCAAAAAAACAAAAGCAACAAAAACCTCCAGTACTCATTGAAGCAAAAAAATTGCCGGTTCCAGCAAAATCTAAATATGTTGGTAGCAAATTTTGAGGCTGGTTCCAGCAAAAATTAAAAACGATGGAAGCAAAAATAGAAAGAATTGGGTAGCAAAAAAGCGGAGACATTCCAGCAAAAAACAAGGTTCCAGCAAAACATTATATGGTTCCAGCAAAAACATTGTGTGGTTCCAGCAAAAAATGAGATGGTTTTCAGCAAAACATTGATATGCTTGTCGCAAAAAAATTACATGGTTCCAGCAAAATCTGATTATGGTTCCAGCAAAAAAACACAAATGCAGCAAAAAACACCGTGGCCGCAGATTTTTGGGTGGGTGGGTGGTAGCAAAAACATGGTCTGGTTCCAGCAAAATCAAAGCATGGTTGTAGCAAAAATCGATTGGAAAAACAGACCATGTCATGAAGATGGATGTAGCAAAAATCCATAAAACACCGGTAGTAACAAAAGCAAAAACAGATGTAGCAAAATGGTTCATCGGTTCCAGCATAAATTACCGTGGTAGCAGATTTTGGGGAGGGGGTGTGGGGGTGGGTGGTAGCAAAAACATGGACTGGTTTCAGCAAAATCAAAGCATGGTTGTAGCAAAAATCTGATGCGGCGGCCATGAAGAGCAGCGCAATCAGTTGCGGACGGCCATGGCGACGAGCGCTGATTGCAGCACCGTCGTGATTGCAGCTCGCTCAGCTCCGGCCATCGCTCGCAGCAGAGGATAGCTCTGTTCCCAGCACGCAACTAAAAGGTGAAGGAAAGAAGAGATGAGAGGAGGACGGCCTGAGAAAAATCCATGGCAGCGCCATGGAAACAGAGCAGCCAGGCAATGAAAGAGAGAAAAAGTTACAGGGAAGAAGATAAGACACGGGTGGTCCAGGAGCTTCGGGGCTGCGGGGAACGTGTGTGGACCAAATGAAAAGGTGGGGCTGGATAGAACGGTGCGGAGGGACGCGTGTCAGCAGATGGGCAGGCAATTTCAGTCTACATCTACGACTCGTGCGCGACCGGCTGAAACGTTCCGCCGGCGCACCGGCTGGAAACGTTTCCCTATAGCATAACTGAGACTTGGTTATGTCTCAGTCGACTCAGATTTAGCAACTCCATTCTTGATTAGCACCATGAAATCCATGTCCGATGGTTCATCCCGCCTTCCCATATGGTACACGAACTAACTGGTCACGATAATTGTTCATCTTATCACGTTTGCTCGGGTTACTTGGTAGCCTGGCTTCCACGTCCCATTCCCATCGTGAAAAAAGCCCGTCCACACGCATATATGCACACCACGCTCCTCACTAGCGCCTCGCTCTGCTCACGACCATTACTCAACCATCAAACAAATACCACCAGGCACCAGCCATGGCACTTGTGTAGCAGCCGCAAGAGAGGAAGATGGTGGGCTTGGGCGTGGGCGTCGGGACGGGGGCGTTGGGCTCCGTCATCGGCAAGCTCGCCACCTTGCTCGGCCACGAGTACACGATGCTCAAGAGGGTACGCAAGGACATCGCCTTCCTCGAGCGTGAGCTCCGCAGGATGCAGATCCTGGTGGACACACTGGCAGACATGGAAGAGCTCGACGAGCTGGCCAAGGACTGGAAGGGCACCATGCGCGACCTCAGCTACGACATGGAGGAGTGCATCCACCGCTTCATGCTCCGTCTTGGGAATGGTGACGCCAAGCCCAGGTTCAGGAAGAAGACAGTGCGCCAGCTCAAGACTCTCTTTGAGCGCCATGGAATCGGCAGCCAGATCAAGGAGCTCAAGGCCCGCGTTGAGGAGGAGAACCGACGGCGGCAGAGGCTAAACCTCGACAAGTATATTGTAAGTCCAACAAGGGTCGTGGCAATAGATCCCCGGTTAGCTGCGTTCCACGGAGTGGCCAAGGGCTTGGTGGCCATAGACGGCCTTAGGGACCAGGTTATCTCTTGGTTGACGGAGGAGAGCGAGCAGCTCAAGGTGGTCGGCTCTATCAAATGCTACCTTTGAATGATGTTGATTCCCCGAATATTGTTCTTTAAGAGAATTTTCGACTCAGAAAGCTCCTTCCCTCCTCAACTAGAAAAGGTTTCAGCCAGAGGCGGAGCCACTGGGGGGGCGAGCGGGGGCCAGACCCCCCCCCCCCCCCCCCCCCCCCATGGATCGGCCACCCCCATGGATTTTTGGAGGGGACTAGTACTAATCTACCGTGTATTCTTTGATTAGTTCCGGCCTAGTAGCTACCAAAAGGCGCACAGGCCTTCTTTATTCTAGGCTGGCCCAAGCCAATGGCATGCGCGGTAGAGCCAATGTTGGCTGGCCCAAGCCCATGGCAAATAACCCAGAAAAGGCATTGGTTTTCCGTGATGGACGCATCAATCCAATCAGCGATTGATCAATGACCATGCGCAATAGTCGCATCTACACGTACATCCGTTCAGTTTCTCTTCGGGGCTGTTCGACGATCTGTTGCCGCCGCCGCCGCCGCCGCCCACACCCAGGGCTTAATCAAGCGTTGCTATTGGCCGTCATCTCCACGCTAGGGCACAGTCACAAGCAATCTTTCAGAAGCACGGATCCCTCGATGCTTCGTTGAGCAAAGTTAACCAGCGATTTGGTCGCATGCCCGCCTACACACTGACCAGTTATTATGACGAGCACATGCATGGGACGGAGAGGGGATGGATTTGATACTCTATAAGGTATGTATTTTGGCGACCTTGATCACACGCAATTTGATTTTTTATGTTTAACTATGTCTGCACGTTAGTAAACTATCAAGTAAATTTGAGTGGTGTCCCAGGCAGTGATGATTTTTCTTTCAAAGGTGTATGAGTGCAAGCGAAATCAAGCCATTCAGTTATACATACAACGATTGGTCATGTTCGCATATCTTAAACATAAATATGATAATGTTTTGTAACAAGATACTTTATGCCATATTTTGGAGAACTTCATCTACGTGCTGTGTATGTGGAATTATTCAACACTATTAGCTATAGCTAGACATGCTTTATGCATGCCCGCCCAGGCAAAGTTAAATGTGACTGATATGTGGATATAGAACTCTTTGATGGTTTGTGAGACATAAAAAAAAATTAGCTTCACCGTCGTCTCGCCCCCCCTATGTCTAAATCCTGGCTCCGCCCCTGGTTTCAGCTAGGATCTTAAAAAAATGTGGTGGTCCGCCATTGGCTATAATTACCATTGCGAGTTTGCTAGCCAATAAACCTCAAAACGCAGATGAATGGGAGAGACTCCAATATTCCATTGGTGCAGGTCTTTCATATGAGAGTGATGATGGTGGAAAGGGTATGTCACATATATTGTTACTTAGTTATTGGAATCTCCCACACCACTTGAAGACTTGTTTGTTGTACTTATGTATATATCCAGAGGATGCGGAAATCTCGTGTGAAGAACTGAAATGGAAATGGATAGCCGAAGGGTTTATTACTTCAAAACAGGGAAATTTGAATCAAGAAGCAGAGAGTTGTTTTAATGAACTTTTCAACAGAAGTATGATCCAGACAGTTGATGTTGACAGTTTTGAAGAGAAATATTGTCAGGTTCATGATATGGTGCTTGACCTTATAATTTCTCGATCAACTGAAGAGAATTTCGCCACTGTTTTGAACGGTGTGTGCAATTCGTTGCCAACCAAGATGCGTCGACTCTCCCTGCAATCTAGTGGGCTTGAACAGAAAGGGACAATCCAATCCATCATAAGAAGCAAGTTACATGTTCGCTCATTGAATGTGTTTGAAGAAACAAAGGAGATACCACCACTTGTGGACTTCCTGTCCTTGCGTGTGTTTGATATATACAAGGATTATTCGTCGTGGGAAAACAAGCATATAAGAAATATAGGAAGTTTCTACCAACTGAGGTATTTGAGGATGCACGGACTAGGAATCACAGAGCTTCCTGCAGATATTGGAAAGCTACAGAACTTAGAGACACTTGATTTGCGGGGCAGTCGTATTAGAAGACTGCCATCAACAATATCCCGACTACAGAAACTGGTGCCCCTATTGATTGACAACGATGACTTTGTGTTTTCTGCTGATATGTTTGGGAACATGCGAGCCCTGGAGGAAGTGTCAGATATCTATAAAGTTGACAATCCTGAGAAATTTTTGGAAGAGTTTGGACATCTAACAAAATTGAGAAAGATTTCGATGAGTCGGTTATGGGGGTGGTGGCGTGTGAATTTCGGGAATGTTAAATGCTATCGAGAAACACTGGGGTCGTCTCTAAATAAGTTGGGTAAATACAACCTTCAGTATCTTCATACTAACGGAGATATGGGAAACATTATATTCAGGGATCCATGTTGCACCTTTCCACTCCTCCAAGATCTTAAACTAGTGCATGACATGGAAAGGGTTCCCAAGGGAATGGCCTCCCTAACCAACATCGTGAAATTGGAGATAGCAGTCACACAATCTGATGAGGAAGGTCTCCACATTCTCATGGGTATGCCTTCTCTCGCCTATCTGCAGCTATCGGTAGGGTTACGTGGCGTCATGAGTCCCATGAATGTTGGTAGTAACGGATTCAAGCTCCTAGAGGTGTTCCACTTCCACTGTAACATATCATACGGAGAAAAGGGGATAGAATTTGCAGCAGGTGCTATGACAGCACTCCGGCGGCTCCATCTTTCCTGGCGCGCAAGGCTAGTGAGGTTGAGGTATAGTGATGGTGTTGGCATGGGCATCCAGCATCTTTCAAGCCTTGCACAACTCCAGGTCGAAACTTGGTGTGTTGGTGCAACTCTAGAGGAGGTGGAGGCCCTGGAGGGTCCCGTTGAAAAAGCAGTCACCTTGCATCCCAACCGTCAGACTCTTCAACTCCATCTCCATAGAAAAGATGAACATCTTATGTTCAAGGACGAGGAGGAAAGAAAGAGGGGAAGGCCCGCTGGTTTCTTCATTCCTTTGGTCATGTTGGAGGAGAATGCGCTAGAGGTATACATCTTGGCCCGCTGGTTTCTTCATTCCACTGCACTACATCGTGTGATTTACGGATCCCCCCCTTTTTTCCTCCACAGCAGCAAGAAGATCAAGTAAGCTGAGCTACACGTTTGTTTCCCTGACTCCGTGCTCTGCCATTTACCACGGCTCTACAACTTATTTCGAGAATACTGATAGTGGACACCTTATACTAGGATGTTTAAAATGTCATCTGATTCACTGATTTATCTTACAATTTATTGCTTATCGGTGGGTGACTGCTGAGATTACACCTTATCTTTGCTATTTACCATTTGGACCAATTTATCGCCGTGACAAGCGATTAATCAGGAATCTAGAAATTAATTAGGCTGGGCCCCTATGGTCAGAAACCTTAAAACATGGCCTTCCCTTCAGTGGCCTCCCCCACAACACAGTTCATCCCCCATTCAACTGGACATGTGTTGTAGTGTTGTCCTATTTTATTTTTCAATGACTCATTGTTTAACATGTAATATGTAGTTATGTACTGATGTAGTGTTTTTCTATCTAAAGGCTGGAGCACACTGGTGATTGTTTCCATTTTTACATTATTATTGCTTGGAACCTGGGAATTGCAGCAAAAACTGGCTGATTAGTTGTCGATTGATAAAATCAATAATCGACTGATTTCCAATTAATTTCTAATCCTCAGCCGACCGAAACGCTAATGACAAGCGATATCCTCAACAGTGATACTAGCTATAAGACCTTTTGTTACATTGTGTGTGGAATAAAGGGTTTGGTGCATCAGGTTTTTCATCCCATTGTTTGTATTCAACTACGAGCACAAACATTGGGTTTTCCTGATGCATGTCGAACACATGACCTATTTTTCTTATTCTCTTCTTAGACATTTGCGTCCCTTATGCAAGTTTCTATTGCATGTGTCACCTAAGCTATTTTCTAAATCTTGTAAGCTATTTATGAAGGCAAGCATTTTATGCTTCGGCAACAAACTGAACTGACCGGCTGTAGTTTCCACGAAATGTTGATACGTCTCCAACGTATTTATAATTTTGATTGTTCCATGCTATTATATTATCTATTTTAGATGTTTAATAGGCATTTATATGCTATTTTATATTATTTTTGGGACTAACCTATTAACCGCGAGCCCAGTGCCAGTTTCTTTTTGTTGTTGCCTATTTTAGAGTTTCGTATAAAAGGAATACCAAACAGAGTTCAAACGGAATGAAACTTTCGCGATGATCTTTCTTGGACCAGAAGGAAACCAGAAGACTTGGAGATGAAGTCGGAGACGCAACAAGACATCCACGAGGCAGGAGGGCGCGCCCCCTACCTCATGGGCCCCTCGTGGCTCTCCTGACCTAGCTCCTTCGCCTATATATACTCTTATACCCTGTAAACATCCAGGGGAGCCACGAAACCACTTTTCCACCACCGCAACCTTCTGTACCCGTGAGATCCCATCTAGGGACCTTCTCTGGTGTCCTGCCGGAGGGGGATTCGATCACAGAGGGCTTCTACATCAACACCATTGCCTCTCCGATGATGCGTGAGTAGTTTACCACAGACCTACGCGTCCATAGCTAGTAGCTAGATGGCTTGTTCTCTCTCTTTGATTCTCAATACCATGTTCTCCTCGGTGTTCTTGGAGATCTATTCGATGTAATATTCTTTTGCGGTGTGTTTGCCGAGATCCGATGAATTGTTATCTATCAATATTATTTGGTTCTTCTCCGAATTCTTATATGCATGATTTGATATCTTTGCAAGTCTCTTCGAATTATCGGTTTAGTTTAGCCTACTAGATTGATGTTTCTTGCAATGAGAGAAGTGCTTATCTTTGGGTTCAATCTTGCGGTGTCCTTTCCCAGTGACAGTAGAGGCAGCAAGGCAGTATTGTATTGTTGCCATTGAGGATAAAAAGATGGGGTTTTCATCATATTGCTTGAGTTAATTCCTCTACATCATGTCATCTTACTTAATGCGTTACTCTGTTCTTTATGAACTTAATACTCTAGATGCAGGAAGGAGTCGGTCGATGCGTGGAGTAATAGTAGTAGCTGCAAAATCGTTTCGGTCTACTTGACATGGACGTGATGCCTATGTTCATGATCATTGCCTTAGATATCGTCATAACTTTGCGCTTTTCTATCAAGTGCTCGGCAATAATTTGTTCACCCACCATAATATTTGCTATCTTGAGAGAAGCCACTAGTGAAACCTATGGCCCCCAGGTCTCTTTTCCATTATATTGAATCTCTTTTACATCATACTAGTTTCCGAGTACTATTTTGCAATCTTTTACTTTCCGATCTACAAACCAAAAATACCAAAAATATTTACTTTACAATTTATCTATCTCTATCAGATCTCACTTTTGCAAGTAACCGTGAAGGGATTGACAACCCCTTTATCGTGTTGGGTGCAAGCTGTTGATTGTTTGTGCAGGTATTCAGTAACTTGTGCGTTGTCTCCTACTAGATTGATACCTTGGTTACCAAATTGAGGGAAATACTTACGCTACTTTGCTGCATCACCCTTTCCTATTCAAGGGAAAAACCAATGCAAGCTCAAGAGGTAGCAAGAAGGATTTCTGGCGCCGTTGCCGGCGAGATCTACGTCAAGTCAAGCCATACCAAGTACCCATCATAAACTCTTCTCTCTTGCATTACATTATTCGCCATTCGCCTCTCGTTTTCCTCTCCCCCACTTGTAAAACGATTTTCGAAAACAATTGCCTTTTTTTCGCCCCTCTTCCGTTCGTCTCTTTTTGTTTGCTTCTTGTGTGCTTGTGTGTTGGATTGCTTGCTTTGTCACGATGGCTCAAGACAATACCAAATTGTGTGACTTTTTCAGTACCAACAACAATGATTTTATTAGCACTCCAATTGCTCCCACTACTAATGCTGAATCTTGTGAAATTAATGCCGCTTTGTTGAATCTTGTTATGAAAGATCAATTTTCTGGCCTTCCTAGTGAAGATGCCGCATCCCATCTAAACAATTTCGTTGATTTGTGCGATATGCAAAAGAAGAAAGATGTGGATAATGATATTGTTAAATTGAAGCTATTACCGTTTTTGCTTAGAGATCGTGCTAAAACTTGTTTTCATCTTTGCCTAAAAATAGTATTGATTCGTGGATCAAGTGTAAAGATGCTTTCATCTCTAAGTATTTTCCTCCCACTAAGATCATCTCCCTTAGGAAATATATTATGAATTTTAAGCAACTTGATCATGAGCATGTTGCACAATCTTGGGAGAGGATAAAATTGATGATACGTAATTGCCCTACACATGGTTTGAATTTGTGGATGATTATATAAATTTTTTATGCCAGATTGAATTTTGCTTCTAGAAATCTTTTAGATTCGGTCGCGGGAGGCACTTTTATGGAAATCACTTTAGGAGAGGCTACTAAGCTCCTAGATAATATTATGGTTAATTATTCTCAATGGCACACCGAAAGATCCACTAGTAAAAGAGTTCATGCGATTGAAGAGATTAATGTTTTGAGTGGAAAGATGGATGAACTTATGAAATTATTTGCTAATAAAAGTGTTTCTTCTGATCCTAATGATATGCTTTTGTCCACTTTGATTGAGAATAATAGTGAATCTACGGATGTGAATTTTGTTGGTAGGAACAATTTTGGTAACAACGCGTATAGATGCAATTTTAATACTATGCCATTTCCTAATAATTCCTCTAATAATTATGGTAATTCCTACAAAAATTCTTATGGAAATTTTAATAAGATGCCCTCTGATTTTGAGAATAATATTAAAGAATTTATGAGTTCACAAAAGAATTTCAATGCTTTGATTGAAGAAAAATTTCTCAAGATTGATGATTTGGCTAGGAACGTGGATCGAATTTCTCTTGATGTTGATTCTTTGAAACTTAGATCTATCCCACCTAAGCATGATATCAATGAGTCTCTCAAAGCCATGAGAATTTCCATTGATGAGTGCAAAGAAAAAACTGCTAAGATGCGTGCTAAAAAAGATTGGTTTGTAAAAGCGTGTTCTTCTAGTTTTCATGATAATAATGATGAAGATCTAAAAGTAATTTGTGTGACTCCTATTAAATCTTTGTTTTCCAATATGAATCTTATAAATATGGGACTGGAGATGAGTCAACTTTAGTTAAAAGGCGACCCAATGATTCAGAGTTTTTAGATCTAGATGCAAAAATTGATAAAAGTGGGATTGGAGAGGTCAAGACTTTAAGTAGCGATGAACCCACTCTTTTGGATTTCAAGGAATTTAATTATGATATAATTGTTCTTTAACAGATTGTATCTCCTTGTTGCAATCCGGGTTAAATTCTCCTCATGCTTATAATGAAAACAAAGCTTTTACTAAACATATCGTTGATGCTATGATGTAATCTTTTGAAGAAAAGCTTGAATTAGAAGTTTCTATCCCTAGAAAGCTTTATGACGAGTGGGAATCTACTATTGAGATTAAGATTAAAGATTATGAATGCTATGCTTTGCGTGATTTGGGTGCTAGTGTTTCCACGATTCCAAAATCTTTTTGTGATGTGTTAGGTTTTCGTGAATTTGATGATTGTTCTTTAAATTTGCATCTTGCGGATTCCACTATTAAGAAACCTATGAGAAGGATTAATGATGTTCTTATTGTTGCAATTAGGAATTATGTGCCCGTACATTTCATTTTTCTTGATATAGATTGCAATCCTACATGTCCTATTATTCTTGGTAGACCTTTCCTTAGAACGATTGGTGCAATTATTGATATGAAAGAAGGAAACATTAGATTCCAATTTCTGTTAAGGAAAGACATGGAACACTTTCTAGGAAGAAAATTAAATTCCCATATGAATCTATTATGAGATCCACTTATGGATTGCATACCAAAGATGACAATACCTAGATCTATTCGTGTTTTTATGCCTAGCAAAGGGCGTTAAACGATAGCGCTTGTTGGGAGGCAACCCAATTTTATTATTTGTTCTTTGCTTTTTGTTCCTGTTTAGTAATAAATAATTCATATAGCCTTTGGTTAGATGTGGTTTTATGTTTTAATTAGTGTTTGTGCCAAGTGAAACCTTCAGGATAGCTTATGGTGATAGTTGTGTTGATCTTGCTGAAAATCAGAAACTTTTGCGCTTAGTAAATTAGTTTTGAAAATTAAGGTGCTTTTGATCTGATTCTTTTTTCTCTGGATTGGTAGACAAATTGCTCAGGTTTTCCTAATTTGGATGGATTTTTGGAGTTACAGAAGTATTCGAGAGTTACAGATTACTACAGACTGTTCTATTTTTGACAGATTCTGTTTTTCGCGTGTTGTTTGCTTATTTTGATGAATCTATGGGTAGTATCGGGGGGGGGGGGGGGGTATGAACCATGGAAAAGTTGGAATACAGTAGATATTACACCAATATAAATAAAGAATGAGTTTTCAACAGTACCTTAAAGTGGTGATTTATTTTCTTATACTAACAGAGTTCATGAGATTTTCTGTTGTGTTTTGTGTTGTGAAGTTTTCAAGTTTCGGGTAAGGATTTGATGGACTACGGAATAAGGAGTGGCAAGAGTGTAAGCTTGCGGATGCCCAAGGCACCCCAAGGTAATATTCAAGGAAAACCAAAATCCTAAGCTTGGGGATGCCCCGGAAGGCATCCCCTCTTTCGTCTTCGTCTATCGGTAACTTTACTTGAGGCTATATTTTTATTCACCACATGATATGTGTTTTGCTTGGAGCGTCTTGTATGATTTGAGTCTTTGCTTTTTAGTTTACCACAACCATCCTTTCTGTACACACCTTTTGGGAGAGAGACGCATGAATCGTGATTTATTAGAATACTCTATGTGCTTCACTAATATCTTTTGAGCTAGGAAATATTGCTTTAGTACTTTACTTATATCTTTTAGAGCACGGCGGTGGTTTTATTTTATAGAAATTGTTGAACTCTCACGCTTCACTTATATTATTTTGAGAGTCTTTTAGAACAGCATGGCAATTTGCTTGGATTATAAAACTAGTCCTAATATGATGGGCATCCAAGAGGGATATAATAAAAACTTTTGTATGAAGTGCATTGAATACTATGAGAAGTTTGATTCTTTATGATTGTTTTGAGATATGAAGATGATGATATTAGAGTCATGCTATTGGAGTAATTGTGAATTTGATAAATACTTGTGTTGAGGTTTGTGAGTCCCGTAGCATGCACGTATGGTGAACTGTTGTGTGACAAATTTGGAGCATGAGGTATCTCTTTGATTGTCATCCTTTGTGTGGAGGTCGGGATCGCACGATGGTTAACTCCTACCAACCCTCCCCCTAGGAGAATGCGCGTAGTGCTTGGTTTTGATGACTTATATATTTTTGCAATAACTATGTGAGTTCTTTATGACTAATGTTGAGTCCATGGATTATACGCAGTCTAGCCCTTCCATCAATGCTAGCCTCTCTTATGCCGCACAAGTTTCGCCGGTACCATACACCCACCATATACCTTCCTCCAAACAGCCACCATACCTACCTATTATGGCATTTCCATAGCCATTCCGAGATATATTGCCATGCAACTTTCCACCGTTCTATTTATTATGACACGCTTCATCATTGTCATATTGCTTTGCATGATCATGTAGTTGACATCGTATTTGTGGCAAAGCCACCTTTCATAATTCTTTCATACATGTCACTCTTGATTCATTGCACATCCCGGTACACCGTCGGAGGCATTCACATAGAGTCATATTTTGTTCTAAGCATTGAGTTGTAATTTTTCGAGTTGTAAGTAAATAGAAGTGTGATGATCATCATTATTAGAGCATTGTCCCGTGTGAGGAAATTAAAAAAAGAGAGGCCAAAGAAGCCCAAATAAAAAAACGGAGAGGCCAAAGAAGCCCAAATAAAAAAATGAATCAGAGAAAAAGAGAGAAGGGACACTGTTACTATCCTTTTTCCACACTTGTGCTTCAAAATAGCACCATGATCTTCATGATAGAGAGTCTCTTATTTTGTCACTTTCATATACTAGTGGGAACTTTTCATTATATAAATTGGCTTGTATATTCCAACGATGGGCTTCCTCAAATGCCCTAGCTCTTCATGAGCAAGCAAGTTGGATGCACACCCACTTAGTTTCTTTTTTTGAGCTTTCATACACTTATAGCTCTAGTGCATCCGTTGCATGACAATCCCTACTCACTCACATTAATATCTATTGATGGGCATCTCCATAGCCCATTGATACGCCTAGTTGATGTGAGACTATCTCCCTCTTTTTTGTCTTCTCCACAACCACCATTCTATTCCACCTATAGTGCTATGTCCATGGCTTACGCTCATGTATTGCGTGAAAGTTGAAAAAGTTTGAGAATACACTAGTGCAGAACCGGCCTTTATCACCGGTTCGTAAGGGCCTTTAGTGCCGGTTCTGCAACCGGCACTATGGAGTGGAGACTAAAGGCCCCCCCTTTAGTACCGGTTTGGCACGAACCGGCGCTAACGTGGCACGAGCCAGGCCCGGGTGCGTGTAGGACATTAGTACCGGTTGGTAACACCAACCGGTACTAAATGTTTGGGTGTGTTTTGGTTTTAATTTTTATTTTTCCTTTAGTTTTGTGTTTTCAATTTAATTTAGTGATTGTTTTACATTATAATGAGTTGTTAAATCATTAGGTGAAAGTACCGCAGATTAGTTTCGACTGGATGCATGTGGATCCTAGCTAAGTGATCAAGTATATGCCATATCTATATTACTTAGATCACTAAGTGATCTAAGTAATATAGATATGGCATATAAGTGATCTAAGTAATATAGATATGGCATATACTTGATCACCTAGTGATCTAAGTAATATGGATATGGCATATACTTGATCACTTAGCTAGGATCCATCCAATTAAAACTAATATGCGGTTTCTTTCATAAATGATATAATAACTCATCATCATCATCATATTATAAGCGTGCATAACACCACAAAAGCAAATCACTCTTTGAGATTAAGTTCAGGACAAAGAACACGGACGCGCATGAGAGGACAACAAGTACTAAGAGCATGATAACTAGCTAAATCACTGATGCTGCTCTCTCTCAGGTAAAATAGCATAGAACATGTATAGCTCTCCTGATTCAACATATTGGAGCATGCAGATAAACCTGTCTCCTAATCGTGGGCTGCGCTTCTGATTGCTGCCCCCTAGTACTTCTATGCGATCGTTAACAATTTTGCTCCAATCTTTCATTATTAAGCATTCATCGCTTTCAGAAATCCTGAATGCACTCATGTGCACTGTAGGATATCTTGGCCGTAAGCTAACAATTGACATGCGACCTTTAGTCTCGATCCACTAAGGCACAACTGTCATCGGGAGTCCCTGTTGAAGAACATCGTATAGTAATTAATATACTTAGCAATGAAAGTTTAGCTTGAAAAATAATGTATGCAAAAGATGCACTGAGGACTAATAGTAAAAATCTTACCATCTTTCCTAAATACATGTGACCGTAGTTCAATACGATCACTATTGGTCGCACGTTTTGAGTACTAAGATTTTCAAATCAGGAAAATGATTTCTCTTAACAGCATCAAGATCCTCAAGCCATGAAACATAATGACTTATCTCCTCGCAGTTTACTCCGGGACAGTAGTAGGTCCTGTCTACCAAGCGCCGGACATGTTTGCTTGAATGGAAATAAGCTGTCAATAGAAATTAGTTGTCAACTATTTTTGAATAAACAATATCAAAGACATAAATATGGTTGAGAAACTCACATAATGGTAGAACTGGAGGCGTCTGCACATCGACCCAGATGTCTCTATTGCCTTCAATATCATCTTTCGGACGAATATCAAAGGTGATAACCATATCAGGCTCAAATGCATAAGCCTTGCATAGTGCTTGCCAAGTTTTGCATTCAAAATAGGTGTACGTGTCTGCATTGTATAATTTGACGTTGAAAGTATAACCAGCATGCTCGGTCTTTAGGTAAACTCTCTTTACCTCCATAGTTTCCATAGCACTGAAACCTATCTTATCCAAGACAAAAATTCTTGCATGGCAGGGGATGCGCTAGTAGAATAGTGAAAATTTAAAATTATAAGTTGAAGCAATGAAGCATATATAAGTCATGCTTAGTTACGAAAAAAGACTTGTCGTTGTGACTTACTGTATCCACTTCGAAGGTCTCATCCAGCTTGATGCTGAAGCGCCTATCATCAACAAGGAAATTTCTGTCGCACAGGCCGCGCTGGTCTTCACAGAATTCGCACTTAATGAAATCTTTTTTTGTCGTCAGACGACATTTCCTATGTTCATATAGGTGAAACATTAAACACTTACTAGTTCTATTAATTCAACTAATTCAACTACTTCTATTAGTTCAACTAGTTCTATTAATTCAACTAAGCATTTAATAAAAATAAACGTGTTCTATTAATTTTCTTACTAAAATAAAGTAGCTAGTTCCATATAGTAATATTTTAATTAGATCATCAAATCTCAGATATCTAAATTTTCTTACTAAAAATAAACTAGTTCTATTAATTCAACTAAGAATTTACTAAAAATAAACTAGTTCTATTAATTTTCTTACTAAAATATATAAAGTAGCTATATATATAGTAATATTTTAATTAGATCATCAAATCTCATATACCTAAATTTTCTTACTAAAAATAAACTAGTTCTACTAATTCAACTAGTTCAACTAAGCATTTACTAAAAATAAACTAGTTATATTAATTCAACTAGTTTAAATAATCTCATATACCTAAATTTTCTTACTAAAAATAAACTTGTTTTATTAATTTTCATACTAAAAATAAACTAGTTATATTAATTCAACTAGTTCAAATCTCATATATATACCTAATTAATATCTAGCTAATTCATCTAAAATTGACATTAATATTTAACATCTTTTCCATATAATTCATCTAACATTAACATTCTAACATTCTTATCTACGTAATTTATCTAACATTAATCTAAACAACAGAAAACAGAAAATAAGTAAAAACAATATGTGTGTGTGTGTACGAGCGGGGGGCGGCGGCATACGGGCGGCGACGCGAGACGGCGATGCGACGGGGACGGCGTGACGACGAGCGGGAGGCCGGGGGCGACGGCGCGATCGAGACGGCGACGTGGTACGGGGCGGCGGCGACGGGCGGCGGGGGCGACGGCGGTGACGGCGACGACGACGGGCGGTGAGGGCGACGGCGGTGACGGCGACGGGCGCTGAGGGCGACGGCGGTGACGGCGACCACGGGCGGCGGGGGCGGTGGCGATGTCGCGCGAAGTAGTTGGAGAAGAAGTGGTGGTCGATGAAACAGAATTTTTCGTAAGTGCCATATATATAGGAGGGGCCTTTATTACCGGTTGGAGCCACCAACCGGTACTAAAGGCCAATTTTCGCCAGGCCAAGGGGCGGGAAACTGCCCCTTTAGTACCGGTTCGTGGCTCCAACCGGTACTAAAAGCCCCCCTTTAGTACCGGTTGGAGCCACGACCCAGTACTAAAGATGTGCGCTGGCGCAGGAGCGGTGCGGGCAAGTTTAGTCCCACCTCGCTAGCCGAGGGGCGCCCGCACCAGTTTCAAAGCCCCGGCACGGCTGCTGTCTCGAACTCCTCTCTATAGCAGGCTTCTGGCCTAACTTTGGCGCGCTGTCCGTTGAGCCTGCTGGCCCTTCTGGGCCTGTATTTGCAAACCCTAGGGTTGGCAGGCCCAGCGGGCAGCGCCCCAACAATTTTTTATATAATTTTCTTCTACTTATTTTCGAGTAATTTTTTTTGCTGTATTTAGTTTCTTTGTGAATATAAAAAAATTATATAGTTTTTTTCTTTTCTGCATTATTTATTTTCTGCTATTCATTTTGTAGTGATTTTCAATTTCACCGTCATTTAGCTCTCTAAACAAATCGGTAAATGACTGAAAAATAGCAAATGATGTCAGAACGTGTTGGAAATTGATGACGTCGCTTTGAATGATGCATACTGAATGCAAAAATAGGCTGGAGTTCAAATAAGTTTAAAAAACATTGAAGTACCCATGTAACAGATGAGTTCTCGTCCGAAACCCTGATACTCCGAAAGAGATTGTCCAGTTTGTACACGAGGTGCATCCAGTTTTCGCCATGACCCTCTCTACTCTTTTGCACATGCTATGCGGGCGAAATGATGATACTATGCCAAGTTCCAACATTTTCAGAGTTTATTTTGTAGTGATTTTCAATTTCACGGTCATTTAGTTCTCTAAACAAATCGGTAAATGACTGAAAAATAGTAAATGATGTCAGAACGTGTTAGAAATTGATGACGTCGCTTTGAATGATGCATACTAAACGTAAAAATAGGCTGGAGTTCAAATAAGTTTAAAAAACATTGAAGTGCCCGTGTAACAGATGAGTTCTCGTTCAAAACCCTGATAGTCCGAAAGAGATTGTCCAGTTTGTACACGAGGTGCGTCCAGTTTTCGCCATGACCCTCTCTACTCTTTTGCACATGTTGTGCGGGCGAAATGATGATACCATGCCAAGTTCCAACATTTTCAGAGTTCATTTTGTAGTGATTTTGAATTTCACCGTCATTTTGCTCTCCAAACAAATCGGCAAATGACTGAAAAACAGCAAATGATGTCAGAACGTGTTGGAAATTGATGACGTCGCTTTGAATGATGCATACTGAACGCAAAAATAGGCTGGAGTTCAAATAAGTTTAAAAACATTGAAGTGCCCGTGTAACAGATAAGTTCTCGTCCGAAACCCTGATACTCCGAAAGAGATTGTCCAGTTTGTACACGAGGTGCGTCCAGTTTTCGCCGTGACCCTCTCTACTCTTTTGCACATGCTATGCGGGCGAAATGATGATACCATGCCAAGTTCCAACATTTTCAGAGTTCATTTTGTAGTGATTGTCAATTTCACCGTCATTTAGCTCTCTAAATAAATCGGTAAATGACTGAAAAACAGCAAATGATGTCAGAACGTGTTGGAAATTGATGACATCGCTTTGAATGATGCATACTGAACGCAAAAATAGGCTGGAGTTCAAATAAGTTTAAAAACATTGAAGTGCCCGTGTAACAGATGAGTTCTCGTCCGAAACCCTGATACTCCGAAATAGATTGTCCAGTTTGTACACGAGGTGCGTCCAGTTTTCGCCGTGACCCTCTCTACTCTTTTGCACATGCTATGCGGGCGAAATGATGATACCATGCCAAGTTCCAACATTTTCAGAGTTCATTTTGTAGTGATTTTCAATTTCACCGTCATTTAGCTCCCTAAACAAATCGGTAAATGACTGAAAAACAGCAAATGATGTCAGAACGTGTTGGAAATTGATGACGTCGCTTTGAATGATGCATACTGAATGCAAAAATAGGCCGGAGTTCAAATAAGTTTAAAAGACATTGAAGTGCCCGTGTAACAGATGAGTTCTCGTCCGAAACCCTGATACTCCGAAAGAGATTGTCCAGTTTCTACACGAGGTGCGTCCAGTTTTCGCCGTGACCCTCTCTACTCTTTTTCACATGATATGCGGGCGAAATGATGATACCATGCCAAGTTCCAACATTTTCAGAGTTCATTTTGTAGTGATTTTCAATTTCACCGTCGTTTAGCTCTCTAAACAAATCGGTAAATGACTGAAAAACAACAAATGATGTCAGAACGTGTTGGAAATTGATGACATCGCTTTGAATGATGCATACTGAACGCAAAAATAGGCTGGAGTTCAAATAAGTTTAAAAAACATTGAAGTGCCCGTGTAACAGATGAGTTCTCGTCCAAAACCCTGATACTCCGAAAGAGATTGTCCAGTTTGTACACGAGGTGCGTCCAGTTTTCGCCGTGACCCTTTCTACTCTTTTGCACATGCTATGCGGGCGAAACGATGATACCATGCCAAGTTCCAACATTTTCAGAGTTCATTTTGTAGTGATTTTCAATTTCACTGTCATTTAGCTATCTAAACAAATCGGTAAATGACTGAAAAACAGCAAATGATGTCAGAACGTGTTGGAAATTGATGACGTCGCTTTGAAAGATGCATACTGAACGCAAAAATAGGATGGAGTTCAAATAAGTTTAAAAAACATTGAAGTGCCCGTGTAACAGATGAGTTCTCGTTCAAAACCCTGATACTCCGAAAGAGATTGTCCAGTTTGTACACGAGGTGCATCCAGTTTTCGCCGTGACCCTCTCTACTCTTTTGCACATGCTATGCGGGCGAAATGATGATACCATTCCAAGTTCCAACATTTTCAGAGTTCATTTTGTAGTGATTTTCAATTTGACCGTCATTTAGCTCTCTAAACAAATCGATAAATGACTGAAAAACAACAAATGATGTCAGAACGTGTTGGAAATTGATGACGTCGCTTTGAATGATGCATACTGAACGCAAAAATAGGATGGAGTTCAAATAAGTTTAAAAGACATTGAAGTGCCCGTGTAACAGATGAGTTCTTGTCCGAAACCCTGATACTCCGAAAGAGATTGTCCAGTTTGTACACGAGGTGCGTCCAGTTTTCGCCGTGAGCCTCTCTACTCTCTTGCACATGCTATGCGGGCGAAATGATGATACCATGCCAAGTTCCAACATTTTCAGAGTTCATTTTGTAGTGATTTTCAATTTCACCGTCATTTAGCTCTCTAAACAGCAAATGATGTCAGAACGTGTTGGAAATTGATGACGTCGCTTTGAAAGATGCATACTGAACGCAAAAATAGGATGGAGTTCAAATAAGTTTAAAAAACATTGAAGTGCCCGTGTAACAGATGAGTTCTCGTTCAAAACGCTGATACTCCGAAAGAGATTGTCCAGTTTGTACACGAGGTGCGTCCAGTTTTCGCCGTGACCCTCTCTACTCTTTTGCACATGCTATGCGGGCGAAATGATGATACCATGCCAAGTTCCAACATTTTCAGAGTTCATTTTGTAGTGATTTTCAATTTCACCGTCATTTAGCTCTCTAAACAAATCGATAAATGACTGTAAAACAGCAAATGATGTCAGAACGTGTTGGAAATTGATGACGTCGCTTTGAATGATGCATACTGAACGCAAAAATAGGCTGGAGTTCAAATAAGTTTAATAACATTGAAGTGCCCGTGTAACAGATGAGTTCTTGTCCGAAACCCTGATACTCCGAAAGAGATTGTCCAGTTTGTACATGAGGTGCGTCCAGTTTTCGCCGTGAGCCTCTCTACTCTCTTACACATGCTATGCGGGCGAAATTATGATACCATGCCAAGTTCCAACATTTTCAGAGTTCATTTTGTAGTGATTTTCAATTTCACCGTCATTTAGCTCTCTAAACAAATCGGTAAATGACTGAAAAACAACAAATGATGTCAGAACGTGTTGGAAATTGATGACGTCGCTTTGAAAGATGCATACTGAACGCAAAAATATGCTGGAGTTCAAATAAGTTTGAAAAACATTGAAGTGTCCGCGTAACAGATGAGTTCTCGTCCGAAACCCTGATACTCCGAAAGAGATTGTCCCGTTTGTACACGAGGTGCGTCCAGTTTTCGCCGTGACCCTCTCTACTCTTTTGCACATGCTATGCGGGCGAAATGATGATACCATGCCAAGTTCCAACATTTTCAGAGTTCATTTTGTAGTGATTTTCAATTTCACTGTCATTTAGCTCTCTAAACAAATCGGTAAATGACTGAAAAACAACAAATGATGTCAGTACGTGTTGGAAATTGATGACGTCGCTTTGAAAGATGCATACTGAACGCAAAAATATGCTGGAGTTCAAATAAGTTTGAAAAACATTGAAGTGTCCGCGTAACAGATGAGTTCTCGTCCGAAACCCTGATATTCCGAAAGAGATTGTCCCGTTTGTACACGAGGTGCGTCCAGTTTTCGCCGTGACCCTCTCTACTCTTTTGCACATGCTATGCGGGCGAAATGATGATACCATGCCAAGTTCCAACATTTTCAGAGTTCATTTTGTAGTGATTTTCAATTTCACCGTCATTTAGCTTTCTAAACGAATCGGTAAATGACTGAAAAACAGCAAATGATGTCAGAACGTGTTGCAAATTGATGACGTCGCTTTGAATGATGCATACTGAACGCAAAAATAGGCTGGAGTTCAAATAAGTTTAAAAACATTGAAGTGCCCGTGTAACAGATGAGTTCTCGTCCGAAACCCTGATACTCCGAAAGAGATTGTCCAGTTTGTACACGAGGTGCGTCCAGTTTTCGCCGTGAGCCTCTCTACTCTTTTGCACATGCTATGCGGGCGAAATGATGATACCATGCCAAGTTCAAACATTTTCAGAGTTCATTTTGTAGTGATTTTCAATTTCACCGTCATTTAGCTCTCTAAACAAATCGGTAAATCACTGAAAAACAACAAATGATGTCAGAACGTGTTGGAAATTGATGACGTTGCTTTGAATGATGCATACTGAACGCAAAAATAGGCTGGAGTTCAAATAAGTTTAGAAGACATTGAAGTGCCCGTGTAACAGATGAGTTCTCGTCCGAAACCCTGATACTCCGAAAGAGATTGTCCAGTTTGTACACGTGGTGCGTCCAGTTTTCGCCATGACCCTCTCTACTCTTTTGCACATGCTATGCGGGCGAAATGATGATACCATGCCAAGTTCCAACATTTTCAGAGTTCATTTTGTAGTGATTTTCAATTTCACCGTCATTTAGCTCTCTAAACAAATCGGTAAATGACTGAAAAACAGCAAATGATGTCAGAACGTGTTGGAAATTGATGACGTCGCTTTGAAAGATGCATACTGAACGCAAAAATAGGCTGGAGTTCAAATAAGTTTAAAAAACATTGAAGTGCCCGCGTAACAGATGAGTTCTCGTCCGAAACCCTGATATTCCGAAAGAGATTGTCCAGTTTGTACACGAGGTGCGTCCAGTTTTCGCCGTGACCCTCTCTACTCTTTTGCACATGCTATGCGGGCGAAATGATGATACCATGCGAAGATCCAACATTTTCAGAGTTCATTTTGTAGTGATTTTCAATTTCACCGTCATTTAGCTCTCTAAACGAATCGGTAAATGACTGAAAAACAACAAATGATGTCAGAACGTGTTGCAAATTGATGACGTCGCTTTGAATGATGCATACTGAACGCAAAAATAGGCTGGAGTTCAAATAAGTTTGAAAAACATTGATGTGCCCGTGTAACAGATGAGTTCTCGTCCGAAACCCTGATACTCCGAAAGAGATTGTCCAGTTTGTACACGAGGTGCGTCCAGTTTTCGCCGTGACCCTCTCTACTCTTTTGCACATGCTATGCGGGCGAAATGATGATACCATGCCAAGTTCCAACATTTTCAGAGTTCATTTTGTAGTGATTTTCAATTTCACTGTCATTTAGCTCTCTAAACAAATCGGTAAATGACTAAAAAACAGCAAATGTTGTCAGAACGTGTTGGAAATTGATGACGTCGCTTTGAATGATGCATACTGAACGCAAAAATAGGCTGGAGTTCAAATAATTTTAAAAAACATTGAAGTGCCCGTGTAACAGATGAGTTCTCGTCCGAAACCCTGATACTCCGAAAGAGATTGTCCAGTTTGTACACAAGGTGTGTCCAGTTTTCGCCGTGACCCTCTCTACTCTTTTGCACATGCTATGCGGGCGAAATGATGGTACCAGGCCAAGTTCCAACATTTTCAGAGTTAATTTTGTAGTGATTTTCAATTTCACCGTCATTTAGCTCCCTAAACAAATCGGTAAATGACTGAAAAACAGCAAATGATGTCAGAACGTGTTGGAAATTGATAATGTCGCTTTGAAAGTTGCATACTGAACGCAAAAATAGGCTGGAGTTCAAATAAGTTTAAAAAACATTGAAGTGCCCGTGTAACAGATGAGTTCTCGTCCGAAACCCTGATACTCCGAAAGAGATTGTCCAGTTTGGAAATTGATGACGTCGTCTTTGGTCCCGGTTGGTGGCACCAACCGGGACTAAAGGGGGGGGGCATTGGTACCGGTTGGTGCCACCAACCGCGACCAAAGCCACCCTTTAGTCCCGGTTGGTGCCACCAACCGGGACCAAAGGCCTTGCACAGCGCGGTGCGGTGGGAAGTTTAGTCCCACCTCGCTAGCTGAGAGAGCTCAGCACCTGTTTATAAGCTGCGTTGCAGCTCACGTGCTGAACTCCTCTCTAATATGCAGGCATTAGTTGCCTACTGTTGTCACTGCCTTGTTGGGCCTATTGGGCCTGTGGGCCTGCATCCTGGCCCATGTACAGATGGGTTTCTAGTCGTATGCAGGCCGTGTGGCCCATTAGGCGGCATTTTTTTATTTTTTCCAGTACTTTTTTTTGTTTTTTGAATTATTTATATATTTTGATTGATTTTTTCCTGCTATTTAATATTACTGCGTTTTATCATTATATTCAAAAACAGATTTTGTTATTTTAGTTTCTATAAAAAAAACTTTATGAAAATTCTTTTTGCTACTAAAGTTTCTAACAAAACATTCTTTATGATAATTCTTTCTGCTTTTCATGTTTTGATCAGAAAATACTTTGATAATTTTAGTTGCATAAATTTTATATAATTTTAGTTTAAAAAATACTAGAGGTTTATAAAAGCTTTTTAGTTGATTCCTTTTGCTATTAGAGTTTATAAAAGCATTTCAAATGAACTCTGAAAAGGTTGAAAGTTGGCATGGTATAATCATTTCATCCACATAGCATGTGCAAAAAGTTGAGAGGGTTACGGCAAAAACTGGATGCACTTCATGTACAAAACGGACAATCTCTTTCGAAGTATCAGGATTCATACGGAAACTTGTCTGTTACAACAGGCATTTCAAATGAACTACAAAAGGCTGGAAGTTGGCATTGTATCATCATAATAGTTGTGCAGAAAAAGTCTTCACTTTTTCTTTGCTTCTGTCCTTTCCTTATTGCGGCGTAACCATGGATAATCTTCATCATTTATCAGGATGCTCGGGTCAGCCTTGACTTTGAAGGGAGGAATTTCATGAAACTTTTCATAATCTTCGGACACGTCTGTCTTGCCCTCCACTCCCACGATGTCCCATTTTCCTGAAAGAACTATGTGGCGCTTTGGCTCATCGTATGATGCATTCTCTTCCTTATTTTTCCTTTTTCTCGGTTTGGTAGACATGTCCTTCACATAAATAACATGTGCCACATCATTGGCTAGGACGAACGGTTCGTCAGTGTACCCAAGATTGTTCAGATCCACTCTTGTCATTCCGTACTGTGGGTCTACCTGTACCCCGCCTCCTTACAGATTGACTCATTTGCACTTAAACAAAGGGACCTTAAAATCTACTCCATAGTCAAGTTCCCATATGTCCACTATGTAACCATAATTTGTGTCCTTTCCCCTCTCGGTTGCTGCATCAAAGCGGACACCGCTGTTTTGGTTGGTGCTCTTTTGATCTTGGTCGATCGTGTAAAATGTATTCCCATTTATCTCGTATCCTTTGTAAATCATTACAGTCGAAGATGGTCCCCTGGACAACGAGTACAGCTCATCACAAACAGTGTTGTCACCTCTAAGACGTGTTTCCAACCAACTGCTGAAAGTCCTGATGTGTTCACATGTAATCCAGTTGTCGCACTGCTCCGGGTGTTTGGAGCACAGACTATTCTTGTGTTCATCGACATACGGGGTCACCAAGGTAGAGTTCTGTAGAACTGTGTAGTGTGCTTGAGACCAAGAATATCCGTCCCTGCATATTATTGGGTCCCCTCCAAGCGTGCCTTTCCAGTTAGTCTCCCCTCATACCGCGATTTAGGGAGACCTATCTTCTTAAGGCCAGGAATGAAGTCAACACAAAACCCAATGACATCCTCTGTTTGATGGCCCATGGAGATGCTTCCTTCTGGCCTAGCGCGGTCACGGACATATTTCTTTAGGACTCCCATGAACCTCTCAAAGGCGTACATATTGTGTAGAAATACGGGGCCCAGAATGACAATCTCGTCAACTAAATGAACTAGGACGTGCGTCATGATATTGAAGAAGGATGGTGGGAACACCAGCTCGAAACTGACAAGACATTGCAGCACATCACTCCTTAGCGTTGGTATGATTTCTGGATCGATCACCTTCTGAGAGATTGCATTGAGGAATGCACATAGCTTCACAATGGCTAATCGGACGTTTTCCGGTAGAAGCCCCCTCAATGCAACCAGAAGCAGTTGCGTCATAATCACGTGGAAGTCATGAGACTTTAGGTTGATGAACTTTTTCTATGGCATATTTATTATTCCCTTTATATTGGACGAGAAGCCAGTCGGGACCTTCATACTAAGCAGGCATTCAAAGAAGATTTCCTTCTCTTCTTTGGTAAGAGCGTAGCTGGCAGGACCTTCATACTGCTTTGGAGGCATGCCGTCTTTTTCGTGCAAACGTTGCAGGTCCTCCCGTGCCTCAGCTGTATCTTTTGTCTTCCCATACACGCCCAAGAAGCCTAGCAGGTTCACGCAAAGGTTCTTCGTCACGTGCATCACGTCGATCGAAGAGCGGACCTCTAGGTCTTTCCAGTAGGGTAGGTCCCAAAATATAGATTTCTTCTTCCACATGGGTGCGTGTCCCTCAGCGTCACTCGTAACAGCTAGTCCGTCGGGACCCTTTCCAAAGATTACGTGTAAATCATTGACCATAGCAAGTACGTGATCACCGGTACGCATGGAGGGCTTCTTCCGGTGATCTGCCTCGCCTTTGAAATGCTTGACTTTCTTTCGACATTGATGGTTGGTCGGAAGAAATCGACGATGGCCCAGGTACACATTCTTCCTGCATTTGTCCAGGTATATACTATCGGTGTCATGTAAACAGTGCGTGCATGCGTGGTATCCCTTGTTTGTCTGTCCTGAAAGGTTACTGAGAGCGGGCCAATCATTGATGGTTACAAACAGCAACGCGTGCAGGTTAAATTCCTCCTGTCTGTGCTCATCCAACGCACGTACACCGTTTCCATTCCACCGCTGCAAAAGTTCTTCAACTAATGGCCTTAGGTACGCATCAATGTCGTCTCCGGGTTGCTCTGGGCCTTGGATGGGAATTGGCATCATAATGAACTTCCGCTTCATGCACATCCAAGGAGGAAGGTTATACATACATAGAGTCACGGGCCAGGTGCTGTGATTGCTGCTCTGCTCCCCGAAAGGATTAATGCCATCCGCGCTTAAAGAAAACCATACGTTCCTTGGGTCACCTGCAAACTCATCCCAGTACTTTCTCTCGATTTTTCTCCACTGTGACCCGTCAGCGGGTGCTCTCAACTTCCCGTCTTTCTTACGGTCCTCACTGTGCCATCGCATCAACTTGGCATGCTCTTTGTTTCTGAACAATCGTTTCAACCGTGGTATTATAGGAGCATACCACATCACCTTCGCAGGAACCCTCTTCCTGTGGGGCTCGCCGTCAACATTACCAGGGTCATCTCGTCTGATCTTATACCGCAATGCACCGCATACCGGCATGCGTTCAATTCCTTGTATGCACCGCGGTAGAGGATGCAGTCATTAGGGCATGCATGTATCTTCTGCACCTCCAATCCTAGAGGGCATACGACCTTCTTTGCTGCGTACGTACTGTCGGGCAATTCGTTATCCTTTAGAAGCTTCTTCTTCAATATTTTCAGTAGCTTCTCAAATCCTTTGTCAAGCACAGCATTCTCTGCCTTCCACTGCAGCAATTCCAGTACGGTACCGAGCTTTGTGTTGCCATCTTCGCAATTGGGGTACAACCCTTTTTTGTGATCCTCTAACATGCGATCGAACTTCAGCTTCTCCTTTTGACTTTTGCATTGCATCCTTGCATCGACAATGACCCGGCGGAGATCATCATCATCGGGCACATCGTCTGCTTTCTCTTGATCTTCAGCAGCTTCGCCCGTTGCACCATCATCGTGCACATCGTCTGGTTCCTCTTGATCTTCAGCAGCATCACCGTATTCAGGGGGCACTTAGTTGTCATTGTACTCTTCTTCTTCGCCGTCTTCCATCATAACCCCTATTTCTCCGTGCCTCGTCCAAACATTATAGTGTGGCATGAAACCCTTGTAAAGCAGGTGGGTGTGAAGGATTTTCCGGTCAGAGTAAGACTTCGTATTCCCACATTTAGGGCATGGACAACACATAAAACCATTCTGCTTGTTTGCCTCAGCCACTTCGAGAAAATCATGCACGCCCTTAATGTACTCGGAGGTGTGTCTGTCACCGTACATCCATTGCCGGTTCATCTGCGTGCATTATATATAATTATGTGTGTCAAAAGTAAGAAAATTAGACAAGTATCTATGTAAAGTAAGAATTTTTTTCTTTCAGAAAGAAGATAAGACCAAGAGGCTCACCACGGTGGTGCCGGCGACGAGATCGGCGCGGGCGATCGACGGCGGTGAAGACGGGGACGGGGCGTGACGGACCGCTAATATGAACCTAGACAAATCTTGGGAAAAATGGAGCTCGGAGGTCGAGCTTCGAGAGGAGAAAGCTTAACTAGCGTGGCTCGGGCATTTCATCGAACACCTCATGTGCATGGGAGGTGAGCTAGAGCACCCAATGCCCCCCCCCCCCGCCGGCCAGCAAAAAACAGAGCACTATGGAGTGCTCTGCTGCGGCGATGGGGTATATATAGGCAACTCATTTGTCCCGGTTCATGGTATAAACCGGGACTAAAGCCCAGCTTTCTGTCCCGGTTCGAGCCAAGAACCGATACCAATGGTTGTGGGCCAGGAGCGAGGACCATTGGTCCCGGTTTGTGCCTAGAACCGGGACAAATGGGCCGAAATGAACCGAGACCAATGCCCACGAGGCCCCGGCCGGCCCCCTGGGCTCACGAACCGGGACAAATTCCCCCATGGGTCCTGGTTCGTGAGTGAACCGGGACTAATGGGCTGGCTAGGCCCGAACGAAAGCCCTGTTTTCTACTAGTGTTAACAACCCCTTTATCGCGTTGGGTGCAAGTTGTTGATTGTTTGTGTAAGTATTTGGTGACTTGTGCGTTGTCTCCTACTGGATTGATACCTTTGTTCTCAAACTGAGGGAAATACTTACGCTACTTTGCTGCATCACCCTTTCCTCTTCAAGGGAAAAACCAACGCAAGCTCAAGAGGTAGCACATGTCAGGTTCATTTAAAAAAATCAGATCTATTATAAAGATTCACAGGAAATATAAAGCACCCCAAACATATTAAAAATTACATCGAGGTCCATGGACAACTGAACGACCATTGCCGACGCAAAGAGCCACCAACGCGCCGCTGTTGCCACTCCCATACCTGAAGCGGCTTGACCTTGTCGATGATAGCTGGGAAGTCTTCGTCCATGTGCCCCTAAGGACCAGCTTTGGGGAGCCTCGGTTGTCTCCATTGAATCCTTGAATCGATCTGAAGAACCTCACACTAAATCTCACTATTGCTTACGCACGACGAGAAACCCTAACCTCACCGCTACGAGCAGCTCGCAAGACTCTACGCTGGAGCTCCATCTAATCCATCCCAACGAACGAACTTGAGGAGGATCGGAGCCTGGAAGACTGACTCGAAGAAGAAGCGCCGCCCTTGCGAGAACCAAAACTCTACCTATCTAAGCCGAGGCACCAGGAATACCCTCCTCGCCACCGACCATCGAAGTTGCAGGCAGAGGGCAGGTGAATCCACGGGCTCGCCGACGAAGATAGAAGGGAAGAAGGCTTTCCCTAGTCGCAATGTCAGGTTCGGTTTGTTATAGTATACTGGCTGAATCGGCTGTAGTTGCCTTCAACTCTGAGGTTCATATTTTTATGCTTTGGCAACCAACTGAAGTAAATTGTCTGTAGTTGCATCGAGATGGATGGTTTAGATCTACGAATTTCAAGAGCACCTTGGTTGACAACTGTGGTTTGGTCTTGGTTTGTAATTGTTACACCCAAAATTTCATTTTCTGAAACTGTGGTAAACACTGTTCAGGTTATGGCCAAGCTGAGGCCAACATTATTATCCCATAGGTAGAGGTCGCGGTAGAAATAGAATGTCCACTACTTAGACTCATTACAGAAGTAGAATGCTCTTCAGCAGAAATGGTTCACATAACAGCTGCGCTTAAGAGCATTTCTAATAGAAGATGAAAATTTGGAGATGTAAAAATTTACTTCTTAAAAAAACCGAGACTAATTCGAGCTAGACTAGCCTGTTGGTATTTTTTTATAGAAGAAAACTCCGTGAGCACCAAGCGCTTCAGCCGATACTCGAACACTGGTGGGCTGGCTGCGGACTCGCGCGCCTTGCCAACTAAGCTACGCCCCGTTCTAAAAAAAAGAGGTGGGGGGGGGGGGACTCCAACAAATGATGCAAAACGGAGATGTAAAAGAGTAACTTGAATAGAAGATGAAAACTAGAGATGCAAAACTGGCCACCAGCCGCGTGACTGCTGTAGTTCTTGTGCAGTTGTTGTATAGCCGCACAAATTGAAATAGAACAACCGATAGTCAACTTAAAAATTGCACATGTGCACGATATAAAATTATTACATAGTTCATCGGATCCACAAGATCAAATGCAACACACATAAAACATAGTTTTGCACAATACAAAAAACAATAAATGAAACTAGGCGCCTCTTTCGCCATGATATTTCCAATACTCCTTCAACAAATCCTTCTGAAGTTGATCGTGCGCATCAGGGTCTCTAATTTCATTGTACACCTTCATGAAGCGTTTCGCTCCTCTCTTCTCATCGGCATAGCGCGTATGCCCATCAAATGATAGAAGGTGTAATCTAAACCCTGTCCATGATCATTATCAATGATCATGTTATGCATGATCACACAAGCAGTCATGATATACCAAAGAGTTTTTTATCCCAGAATCTAGATGGTCCTCGCACAATAGCAAATTGGGATTGAAAAATCCCAAAAGCCCTCTCAACATCTTTCCTAGCCGCCGCTTGTGCATTGTGAAAGATGGGTTTTTTCTTACCTTGGGGTTTTGCAATTGGCTTGAAAAAAGTACTCCACCTCGGGTAGATGCCATCCACAAGATAGTACTCGTAGTTATATGCGCGACAATTTGCTTCGAAGTTCATTGGTGGTGCTTCTTCATTTGCTAACTTGGAAAAAAGTGGTGATCGGCTGAGCACATTGATGTCATTGCAAGATCCAAGCATCCCAAAATATGAATGCCAAAAGCATGTTTCTTGATCCGCAACGGCCTCAAGAATGATAGTGGCATCCTTCCCACGACCCTAGAAGTGCCCATGTGATGCTCTTGGGAAAATTTTCCACTTTCAATGCATGCAATCGATGGACCCTAGCATACCTGGAAACCCACGAGCTTTGTTCATCTCCAACAGCCTCTAAGTGTCCTGAGCATTGGGAGCTCAAGAGTACTCTGCACCGAACACTTCTACCATAGTCTTTGCAAATTGTTTGACATAGAAAATAGAAGTGCTCTCTGCCATCGCCAAGTTGTCATCAATGTAGTCTGCCGGAACACCGTAGGCCATCATGCGCAATGCGCGTAGTGACCTTCTGTTTGGTGCTATGTTCAAGCAACCATGCACAATTCCTCCTCTGCTTGAAGGATTGGTCATGCTGCTTCATGGAATTGCAAATGTGAATGAACAAGTCTTTGGACATTCTGAACCGTTGTCAGAAGTACCTCTCCAGAAAAACAGGTGGTGAATCGAAATAGTTGCGCATCAACTGCTTGTGCGCATCAACTCATTATCTCCGAATAAACGCACGGCCATACACGGAACCACCGTGCTTCTGCTTTCCCCCTTGTGCATTGCGTCTAGCATAGCAATGTCCTCTTCTTCGTTCAAATCAAATTCCTCATCCGACGAGGAATCGTCCACGAAAGAGAAGTCACATGAGCTCATCTACAATGCGGAAAATCACCATCGATTTAACTCTCCAACCCCAACAAAAAAAGTCAAGTTTCATCTTTTTTTACCTTCGGGAATTTTGTAACACATTGCTTGTGGGGTGGACGAAATCGGCCGGCTGCGGATTGGGTAGTCGTTCGATGGCGGTGGGTGCGGGTGGCAGCGACTGCTTGGCAGAGGAGATGGTCGCAGGTCGGTAGAGAAGAAGGCGGGAGCTCGACGCAGTCGGCGGCTGGCTTTGCACAACCGGAAGAAGCCTAGCCCATCGTAGACCTCGCTGGGGAAGGCATTTAGGCCAGCCGCAGCCGCCGAAGATGCTTCGATTTGGCGGCGGCCGAAAGTGAGTCGGCGGCTGCGGGCGGCGGGCCGGTGAGGCAGGCGGCGGGGGATGATGGAGCAAAGTCGCGGCGGGCCCGGCAGCTACCGGGCGGGCGGCGACGTTGGCGATTTGGTGCTGATTCGGCCGGCGGCAGAGTTGGGCGGGCGGCGGCTGGTCGCGCGGAAGTGAAATGAATGACAGTTGGTCAGTTGGCGGGCGGTTGCGGTTTTACATCTCCATATGGTGGAAATGCAAATTTGCACCGCGATGTGTTGTAGCTTACATCTCTGGGAGGTGGAGATGTATTTTTTTTTCATCTACACCATCTATTGAAGAGGTGTTTTGGGGCCTTGGAGATGCAAAAGATAGTTATTTTTGCATATACATCTTCTATTAAAGATGCTCTGACAAGATCATTTTATCTTCAGTTTAATTGCACTTGTTTCCCTCCTTCCTGCAAAGAAAGGTTGAAACTGAGTCTTTGTCCTCACAAGAAATCACGAGCGGGATAAGCAAGTAGTGCTCGTTAATGTGAAAATCAGATATTTTTTTTTAATTGAGTCGTCATAAAACAAGACTGTTGTGCAACTGTTTCACCGTCCTCCAAAGCAGCCTGTATTGATCACTAAGCTTGTCAAAAATATTTCATCAGACGAATCACTCTGCATTACGTACTATAGGATAGACCACAAAATCCCGTGTCTGGCGCGGTTGACGAATCCTATTCCGCCAAACTGCTATCGTATATATTATTGTGATATTTTTCGTCATTTGGCGCAAAATAGTGTGTTAAGACGCATCCCCTAAATCTAATGGGCTAGCCCGATAGACTGCACTGGGTTATACCATGTTTTCAAAGGTTTCCTCCGGTTTTTCTCGTGGGGTTTTCTCTGCTTCTTATTCTATTTTTTTCTTGTTTTAACTGGGTTTTGTTTGGTTTTATTTTTTTTCTTTTTCTTGTCGCTTTCATTTTATATAAAAAATCATTAACATCTTTTTGAACTGTTTTTTTTTAATCATGATTTTTAAGATTCGTGAACTTTTTTTAAATTTGAACTGTGTAGGTGGGTTTGCCTGAACCTTCTACTCCCTATGTTTCTAAATATAAGACCTTTCAGTATATATACATATTTTAGATTGTAGATTCACTCATTTTGCTTCATATGTAATCCGCATTGGAATCTCTAGAAAACCTTATATTTAGCTAAGCTTCCCTCCAGTTTTTCCGACGAGTATTTGGCTTTTTTTGTTTTTGTTTTCTATTTTTTATGATTCATTTTTATTTTTTAATAATTAATATTTACTTTTTATAATTTCAATATAGTTTACAAGTCGTAAATTTTTTGTGCGAACATTTTCTAAATTCATGACCAATTTAAAAATTCATGAATATTTAATACATCGCTGTACCTTTTTTAAAATCATGATTTTTTTAACCCAAGAACACTTATAGATAAATGTACAATAGTTAGTCAATTAATAATTTTGTTAGCTACCTTACTGTAAGTCGTCCTTATCTGGCTCTGTCCGATCGAGCCCAGAGATGGATGCCACTGCGACTACGAAGGTGCATGAGTGTGCAAGGGTAGATTCATGGAACCTATCTCACTAGGCTCTCACGTTCTTTCCGTCTTCCTCGAGAATCATTAGTTAAGGGTTAACCCCGTAAATTTCACTTGGGGTCATGCCTTCGCGTGACAAGTGTTGCACCATCGTGACTCGCGAGACTTCTCCGCAGCGCTCTGTATTCGACATTTATCGCATGGAGAGGCTACCGCAAGGGGTTTGTGGTTTCCGATTTTTGCTTTTTCTATTTTTGTTTCTTTCTTTTACACTTTAGTTCTTGAACATCTTAGGTTTTGTAATATACATTTTCATCAATTCCCCCCAGCCGTCTTCCATCCTCGCACCGCCGCCTGGTATTGTTTCTTCCGGCGATGCCCCTCGTGTTGGTGCAGGCTCCTTCAGTTGTTGTTTCTACAGCTGCGCTCCGTCGACGATCGCCTTCTCCCTTGCTCTATGGCGAACATACTCTCCGTTGGTTCGTTGACTGTCCTCTCCATTCTTCATGTGTTGATTGGAAGTTACTCCCTCCGTTCCTTTATATAAGGTGTATTTGCTTTTTGATAAAATTCCACAATGTAAAGTACATTTCTTCTAATTTGTCGTAATTCCCTTTTAGCCCTTCAAAAAAAGAAATTATCTCTCCCCTGATTGTACGTATATCTTATAGTAGAGAAAAAAAAGAAAGTATCTCTCTCATTGTGTGTATCTCTTCCTTTGGTAGGCTAAATGATTTACTTTCCAATAATCAACTAATTAACAAAGGGTAATTTTGTCCTATCTTGTCTATAATTATGTGCCTTGGTCACCGTGTCGAAAATAATACAACTTATATAAAGGAATGGAGGGAGTATAAAGTTGTGTCCGAGTATAGCTAGCAGTCAAAAAGGCAAAATCCAACACGACCGGATTGAGCTGAATACAATACACATGGAAGCTGTTAGCAATAATATTGATTAGATACGCATGGAGAAGCATACGTTGCATGGGTGGCATTGCCGTGCGTGCTAGTTGAGTTCAGCTAGTGTGTTAGTAGTCTGCTTTTGTCACGTATTAGGAGTTGTGACCGTGTCCCTTCAAAAAAAAAAAAAAAGGAGTTGTGACCGTGTCCGTGCTATGCACTAGGTTAGCTGTGTCCGTCTCGTACTCGTACCTAGTTCAATTGTGCTTAGGCTGAGTACTAGTACGTGTGTACGTGCGTTGTCTATACACACGTGATACGTACTATACAAGATTGTATATAGCCATGACAGAGTGCAACGTGGGATATTGAGAGAAATAATCAAAGTATTCTAACATCATCTCGACCCGTACTTGATCGATCAATCCCATCATCATGGGCCTCTCCCTCGGTAAGGACACTGCTAGTTCGCCATGGCCGGACCTCCCGCCAGAGCTGACCGCCCAAATCCTCGCCCGCTTGCTCAGCCACACGGACCGCCTCAGCTTTGGCGCCGTGTGCTGCGGCTGGCGCCTCGCCGCGCGGCAGCACCGCTCGCTGCTGCCATCATCCATGCCGTGGATAAACATCGGCAGCGGCGCGTACAAGGATCTTGCTGGCAACGGCAAGGCTCGCCGTTTCGCCGTGCCCGAAGGGTACCGTGCATGTCCCACCTTCGGCAGCTGGGTCCTCTACGAGCACGAGCGCTCCTCTCGGTGCTTCCTCGGAGACCCTTTCTCCCCTTCTACGCCGGCCATCGAGGTCCCATGCCGCCACTACTTGAGCCCCATCACTGGTCACGGCAGCGTGAGTATGAGATTCTACGAAGGCGACATTTTCCTGACATGGCCCCTGAAAAAGATGGTCGTGTGCTCCCCTCATCTCGTCGTCGCCACATCCCTCTGCAATGGTCCACTCAAAATTGCATGTTTTCGGCCAAGCAATGAAACGGCGATCCAGCCGGCGACGCTTTTATGGTCAGAAGGAGATTACTCGCACGGTCATCAATGCCATGATTGGGACTTCTTCTACACGGACATAGCCTTCCACCATGGAAAGGTCTTTGCTCTAAGCTTAACAGAGAATCTCTTTGCCTTTGATTTGGCCATCGAAGAGATGTCGCTATCTCAAACTAGGAGTTGCATCGAGCATGCCATCAAGGAAGGGCCAGCTGCAGCGGCAGGTGCCGCGCTAGATTACCACAACCACCACCTGGTCACGTCTTCGGACGAACAAAAACTACTAATGGTGCGGTGGCGAATCCCTTTACGGGAAAATCGGACCAAGTTTCATCATCGAATGATGGATCTGCAGGTGTTCGAGGCGGACTTGCAGAAGGGTCGGTGGTCCGAGGTCAAGGACTTGGGTGGCCAGGCCCTTTTCGTTGGCCAAACAGGATCGAGAGCGCTTGCGGTGGGTGGTTTGTCAGATCAGATGTTCCAAGCAAATCGTGTGTTCCTTCTCGGGGACGACTGGGCACGCTTCCATCCTAACCGCCCCTGGTGCAAGTGTTCTGACTGCCAAAAACTCGGCTATAAAGCTCCTAGCTATTGTGTGTACAACATGGTGAGCGGTGAAGTTAGTGTAGTTTCTTTAGGCACAGGTCATTGTTCGATAGAATCTCCCGATATGTCATGGTTTTTCCCTTCAGGGTGAAAAGACCGTAACTTTTCTATGGAAAAGAAGGGTAATTTTTTATGTAGTGTAATTAGTCTTTTGCGGTAATGAATGCCTTGTAACTAGTCAATCAATAATTCTGTTAGTAAATTTGTACTATGGATCGTCCTTATCTGGCTCAGTCTGGCCCAACCCCGAGATGGATGCCACCGTGACCACAAAGATGGAAGAGTGCGCATGGGTAGACGCCTGGAACTCTACCTCCCCTGCTCATGTGTTCTTCTCGTCTTCACTAGTTCTCTCGTGGAGTGCTAGCTCCTACTTCCTCTGCTCAGGTCCATTGGACCTTCCTTGTATTTTGGGTCAAACTTTGATCATCTATATATATTCCTATAGATTCAATTCAAACAATCAACATAGGAAAAAACTCCTTCAAACATCAGGTTGATTGAATGGTGAATGCTTTTAGAAAATTTAGCACATAAAAAACAACCGTCCTCATATTATTGTTTAGTAAGTTGCAACTAATATGTCTTTATCAGTGGATCTAAGTAAATCAAAACTAGATAGATTTTAGTAAATGTGCCAAAACATAGATAGTAAATAATAGGCCTTTGTAATCGTAACTAAACAAATCACAATTTATCTATGTTCATAACCTCTATCTTGCGAAAGTAGTAATATAGTATCTTAATGCATGATTGGTTCATGACTAAGTTCGCCGCAACTAACCTTAGGAACCCGTGGCTAGCAAAGAAATTGTGTCAAACAAAATTACCACCACAAGTCTGTCCGGGTTTTTCAAAAAACTAACCTTATGACATGTGGACCATATGGCTAGAAAAATGTAGTAAGCCACAACTATAACAATGGACGGAACTGCAACCCAACATGTTGTGGCATGACTAAAGTTAGACATGGCAACCTTAAGTTCTAAACTAGCACAACATGCCCTTAGTAATTAATCATACTGTTCGTGGGCGGTACGAGGGATCGTTCATCTAAGGTGCGAGGGACTCCAAGAACGATCTACACCGATACATTCTTCTTTCGCTGCAACTCAGTGACGGTAACGATCGTGATCCCAACCCATTATACATCTTCCTATTGATCTTGGGTGAAAGTAGACGCCAAATTTGTTGTTTTCTACTACGTTTCCCAACATCCTGCCCGACATCATAGTGCGCCGTCGACTCTGGTCGATTGTAAAGACACGACAAGATTTAGTCCAATAACAACTTTAATCAAGAAGAGAAGCAAGTAAAGTAATGGCAAGTACATTTACATGGGTGCTTATTATACATTGAAAAGTTCACATGATGAAGGTGTGTGGGACGTGGAGAGAATTGATGTAACCATATCAAGACTTGGTATTCACTAGTGAAAACGGGAGGGACTGCTAAACTGAATTATACACTGAACTAAAGCCAAATACACCAATGAAGAAAGAGTGTCTGCTAAACCAAAGCCACAAGTGCTAGCTTAACAAAAATTGGACACAGAACGCAAGACCCTCGGAGGGTCCTGCCACGGTAGCGTGCAATGTGCTCATCATGAGCATCTTCCGTTGCTTGTAATTAACTAGCTTGAGCGCTAGGTGAAGGTGGAGAAAGAAAATCAGGAGGACCCACCCCGAGGAGAGAGAGAACATCGGCCAGTTCGGGCGGCGATAGTGCTCACCTCCATTGGGGTAGAAGGTGGTGGAGAAGGCGCTTGCCAGAGCAAGGCAGAGTAGCGGCTCGGTTGAGTGAGTGAGGCGACGCCAGGGCATAGTGTCAAGCCGTGTCGGGGCGGTGCTCAATCGCTACTAGGCCAGGAGGAGAGCTGGAGCTGGAAGCCATCGCATGAAGTTCCAGTGTGTGGCGGGGCCGAGCAAGCTGATAGAACGGAGAACGGACGTTTGGCTCTCGGCCTCCATGGAGGCCTTTTCTTTTGAAAAAAATCAAAATTCAAACTATTAGGTTTCAAAAAAATCTGAAAAAATTTGTGCAAGTAAACAAGGATGTTATGTGTATGTATGTAAAATTTCAGGATGAAATACATTGAAATGCGACGTGTACAAAAAAGACAAATTCATGGCTTGGAAGGATGAATAGTATCATGTGTTAAAAAGCCCCATATTTGTCTTTTTTGCACAACCCTCATTTCAATGTATTTGGCCCTGAAAATTTACACACATATGCGTTATGCCTCCATGTATATCTATATATTTTTTCAGGTTTTTTTGAAACATAGAAAATACGAAATTTGACAAATTTTGAATTTTTCAAATCCGGCCTCCAAAGGCAATATCCGGATAGAAAGCTATGTGAATCATTTTTAAGAAACTACATGAAAATATTATCGTATTTTTACCAAAGTATACTACTCCCTCTGTTACTAAATATTTGTCTTTTTAGAGATTTCAATAACCGTATAGAAAGTTATTGAGAAATTGTTGCACTATAACTGTATAGATAAAAAATAAACAATAAACAATACAATCAAAAGTTGAGAAATTGTAGTTTTTAGGGATAGTCTAGGTCTCTTTATTACTCAATGTCATGAGGTGCAATGGAGGTATGTGGGGAGATCAGAAACCACACTTGGCGACAATTAAAAATAAAGAGAACTACGAGATAGATTATGAACTAGGAGTTGGACCGCCTACCTTCATGGACATAGCGAAGTTCAGGGAAATCGGAAATCTTTTCTGCGTTGATTAATCTCCATAACAATGGCGCAATGGCTGGAGAGACACTTGTTATCGATTGCTTTGACAACTCCAAGGAAGTCCGAAGCGACAATGCACCTCTGGACTTGCAAATCGGTGTAGCAGCGCCTAAAATACATGGGCACGTGAGTACAGATGATCCCATGCAAGTAGCTTCCACACCTCGGTTCTCTGCCACTAGAATAACACCATCAAAATTTTATTCCACCAAATGATCTCAAGGAGTAACCCAATTGGGCGCACTTGGGTGGGGCTGTCAATTGTTGGCGCCGCCTCTCGCGGCGCCGCTTCTTCTTCTACCTCTGAACTCTCTCTTCTCTCTTTGTTTCTCTCAAACACACAAGAACACCCCCCCCCCCCCCCCCCACACACACACAAGCACCAAGGAAGAAGAACACATGGCTTTGCCAGTAGACACCTCCCTGATGCACGCTGTGGCTACATTGTTGCCTTAGCTCTCACGGCCTTAATCTTTCTCATTAACTCAATACAACACTTATACACCAGGGGTTGGCTGACTTGCCAAGCCAGCCGCTACACCCGGCCACACTCACTCACTAACCCACGTACTCACGCACTAACTTGGCCGGCACACTCAGCCACCAACCAGCTAGCTACATGCACTAACTAATTACCACGCCACGCCATGCATGCCCACATACACCACTTGTGTCACGCTCACAACGGCCAAACAGCCTGGTCATACGGGCTGACAACTCTGCTAGCTAACTAAGTAACCAACGCATGCATTTGACTCGATGCAAAACAAATTAACCACATATACAACAAGGTTAACTCTAACAATCACTCCCTTAACCTTGTTGTCACTTATTCCTCCCTCCTTGAAGCCCATGGTCGTCGATGTTGTCGGTGCAACTCGTAGATGGCCGCGAATGCCATCTTGTCATGCTGATTGCCGCCGTCGCCACTGGCCTCGAGGAGGTCCACACCTTCCACGCCTTCACCACAAGTGTGCCACTGCGACACACTCGCGGCCCCATGTTTGCCATCGGTGCCGCAACTCGCCGATGACTCGTTCGTCGCCGGTGACTCGCCTCCATGTTCGCCCGGTGACGCAACTCGCCGGTGACTCGCCTCCATGTTTGCCACCGGTGCCGCAACTTGCCGACTTGGACATGGAACTCCTCGTGGCAATGACCTCCGCTCCATGGCCATCACTTCCTTGCCGCTGGTGCCGCAACTTACCGGGCAACACACCTTTCTCCATCGCTCATGACGCAGCTCGACGATGATGGAGACACGCACCGGCTGCTAGCAGCATCGCGCTGCCAACGGCGTCCACCTTGCGCCGCCGACGTCCCCCTCACATGGAGTCCGCGGGGCCGCCACCACCGCCTCAGATCGACAAGGCTCTGATACCAATTGTTGGAGCAGCCCAGGAAAGAAGGAGAAGAAACAGTGAAAATCACAAGTGTGTGCGGTGCCGCAAAATTCCATGTGTGTTCTTCTTCTACCTTAAGCTCTTGTGTGTGTGTCTTCTTCTTCTTCCCTGGGCTGCTCCAACCACTACTAGAAAAACGGCTATAGCTAATATGGACACTAATGGCGCACCATGTATGTGGTGCGCCACTGCTATATAGCAGTGGCGCACCGGATATAGGTGCGCCATTAATGGCCATATTACTAATGGCGCACCTGGTGTGTGGTGCGCCATTACTAGTTTTGTCCTGGCCCCACACCCTTCCCAGATTAGCAGTGGCGCATCAGGGGAAAGTGCGCCATTACTAGTTTTAACTAGTAATGGCGCACCACACCCACGGTGCGCCACTACTAACAATATTTTTTTCAAAACTAGTAATGGCGCACCACACACCAGGTGCGCCATTACTAACCTTGGTTACCAATGGCGCATTCCTAGGAGGTGCGCTATTGGTAACCTGAGAGCAGCTAGATATTTTTGACAGCCACCTTCCACACTCACTTTCCCCACTTCATTCTCTCCACCTCTACCAAGCTTGGTCTCGGCTGCCTCCTCCTCCTCACCTCATTTGCACCATAGATTCATCCAAATTAAGTGGCTAAATTTCCTTTTTTTGATAGGTAAGTAAGGGGAAAGCTTTCTTTATGTTCTGGATCTACTTTTTTCTCCCTCCAACGTACACACTTTTTATGGCCTAGATCTACGTATGTTTATGGTGTTGCATATGTTTGTGTTTGCAGGTACCGGTATTTGAAATGCGATAGTTGCCAATATTTTGCCGAAATGTTGATTCATTTCCGTTTCGGCGAGAATTTGGCACTATGCATTCTTTTTTGTCCTATTTTTAGGCAAAGTCATGCCAAATTTGGTTTTGGTTCTAAAATATCGTTTTGCTCTACCCCGCAGGCGACCATGGTCCGCACGATGACCGAAGGCATCATGAATAGGTTTTTGAGCTCCGCGAAGGCCGAGATGCTTCGAAAGAACGAGACGGAGATAAGATGTCCGTGTCGAAGATGCAAGCTGAAGAGCCTTATGGACCCGGATTCCAGACAGGTGCGGGACCACCTGCTCGTGCGTGGTTTCATGGATGGCTATCGGTGGCAAGGTGATGAAGATGATTATGAAGTTGTCCATGGGAGCCGGGCAAGAAATAAGGAAGAGCAGCAAGACAATAGCGGCGAGGGTGGGCGAGAAGACGAAGAATCTCCAGGACATGATCACGAAGTAGATGCAGGACATAGTCATCACGTAGAAGATGCCGGACATGATGATGAGGAAGATCAAGACGAAGGGCATGATCATGAAGATGAAGATGCCGTAGCAGACGACGATGGACCATCGATGGGCTGGGTGCAGGACCCTCATATTCAAGAGCTGCTTCTCAAGCAGACGGGTAACGCAAGAGCTGCCGCCCGAGAGAAAGCCAAGCTGGATCAACTGGAGATAGACGCGGTTACTCCATTGTATGAAGGATGCAGGCCCGAGGATACCCGCCTGAAAGTAACGCTCATGGCTTTGGAGATGAAGGTAAAACACAAAATGACCGACGCATGCTTCGACGAGAACATGTCATTCTGGCACGAACGTCTTCCCAAGGGGAACAAGTGCCCGACCAGTTTCGAGGAGGCGAATAAAATCGTGTGTCCTCTGGATTTACCGCACGTGAAATACCATGTGTGCATGAACGATTGCATCATTTATCGGGACGAGCACGCGGAGTCTACCATATGTCCGGTGTGCGGCGTCACTCGATACAAGAAGAGGAAGAAAGCTCCTCGAAAAGTGGTGTGGTACTTTCCGATCACTCCTCGTCTACAGCGGTATTTCGCGGACCCTAAGCTAGGAAAGCTCCTGCGTTGGCACGCGGATATGGAGGAGAAGAAGCGAGAAGATGACAGAAATGATCCGGAGATAAATAAAAAAGACAAGATGCTGAGTCACCCTAAGAATGCGAGCCAGTGGCAAGCGTTGAACTTCGAACATCCAGAATTTGGGGACGATCCAAGGAACATCATCCTGGGCGCGAGCACTGATGGAGTCAATCCGTTTGGCAGCCAGAGAAGCACACATAGCACCTGGCCTGTGTTTGTGTGGATGTACAACCTTCCCCCTGGATGTGCATGAAGAGGAAGTACATTCACATGAGTATGCTAATTGAAGGGCCGAAACAACCAGGGAACGACATCAATCTGTATCTGGGGCTGCTGGAAGAGGAGCTAGACACGCTGTGGAAAACGCCAGCCAATACGTGGGACGCAGCAGCGAAACAATATTTCCCTATGAGAGCCGCACTGCTCACGACGGTGCACGACTATCTCGGTTACGTATATGTCGCGGGGCAGGTGGTCCACGGATTTTGTGCATGCGTCAGGTGCGTGGATGACACAATGTATCGCCAGCTAGATAGAGATCCCGGGTCTTCGAAAACCGTGTTCATGGGACATCGAAGGTGGCTTCGCGACGATGACGCATGGAGAAAACGCAAGGATCTGTTCGATGTTGAAACCGAACCCCGAAGTCCCCCACGTACGAGGAGCGGCGAGGAAATAGACGAGCTGTTGAAAAATTGGAAAGAGTGCCCACCGCCGGGAAAGAAGCGAAAGGCGCCAGAGCCGCTGCTGAAGGTATGGAAAACGAGGTCTATTTTTGGGACTTGCCGTACTGGAAGATCCTCCATGTGCCTCACAGCCTTGATGTCATGCATATCACGAAGAACGTGTGCGAGAGTCTGCTTGGTACCCTGCTCAACATGCTAGAGAGGACCAAAGATGGGCCGAAAGCAAGGGCAGACTTGCAATCAATGGGCATCAGGGAGGAGCTTCACGCAAAACGCCCTAATGATGATGATGATGATGAGGCGAAGGACACGTAAACTCGTCGCAAAGGCAAAAAGGCCAAGAAGATCGAATATGACTGCCCTCCCACGTGCTTCACTCTAAGTCAGAAGGAGATCGAGCAGTTTTTCACCTGCCTCGTAGGAGTAAAACTTCCTTACGGTTACGCGGGGAAGATAAGCAGATACCTAGACTCAGCGAAGCAAAAGTTCAGCGGGATGAAGTCTCACAACTGTCACGTGCTGATGCGCAAATACTTTCAGTTGCAATCCGTGGGATCATGGACGCGCACGTCCGTGAAACGCTATTTGGCCTATGCAACTTTTTCAACGTCATCTCTCGGAAGTCGGTTGGTGTGAGGCAACTCAGAAGGCTACAGGAAGAGATCGTGGTGATACTATGCGAGCTTGAGATGTACTTCCCGCCCGCATTCTTCGACGTTATGGTGCATCTGCTGGTCCATATCGTGGAGGATATCATCCAACTCGGGCCGACATTCCTGCACAGCATGATGCCGTTCGAAAGGATGAATGGTGTCATCATAGGATACGTTCGCAACAGGGCACGTCCAGATGGAAGCATAGCCAAGGGCTTTCTGACCGAAGAGTCCATCTCCTTCTGCACGAATTATCTAGGCATCCAGAACCCCGTTGGTCTGCCCGTCAACAGGCACCTCGGCAGGCTCGCTGGATGGGGTCACCGCGAGGGTCACCGCAAGATGCATGTCGACTTCAAGGGTCGACTCGCCGACTTTGAAAGAGCAAACCTAGTCGCGCTACAACACATAGATGTGGTCGATCCTTGGGTGGTAGAGCACAAAACCTTTATTGAGAAGACGTACAATAACCGAGGCCAACAGAGGACAGACGGAGATATAATCAAAGAGCACAACTCATGTTTCACACGTTGGTTCAAGGAGAAGCTTCTGTCGTACCCTTTACATGAGGATTCTTCCGTGGAAGAAAAACTCATATTCGCCTTGTCACAGGGCGCCGAGCACAACCTGGTGACCTATGAGGCGTACGATATCAACGGCTACACATTCTACACCGAGGAAAAGGACATGAAGAGCGATTATCAGAATTCTGGGGTAATGATGGAATCCTACACCGGTAACGACAAGGACAGATACTACGAAAGGATCGAGGAGATCTGGGAGCTGAGCTACGCTGGAGAGAAGGTTTCGATGTTCCGTGTCAGATGGGCCAAGAGCGTCCTAAAAGAAGACCGGTATTTCACCACCATGGTTATACCCGAAGCCAAATCCAAGACCGCGGGCGCAAACGTCACCGCGAAAAATGAGCCATGGGTACTGGCTTCCCAAGTGGACCAATGCTTCTTCATTACCGACCCGTCAAAGCCCAGTCGTGTTGTCGTGAGGAGAGGCAAAAGGAACATCATTGGAATAGATGGAGTCGCCAATGAGCAAGACTTCGACAAGTACGGTGACTCGAAGATGGAGGATGACGACAATGATGGAGTACCATACACCACAAGAAGAAGCAGGACCACCCTACCTAAAGGACGTCCGTTCAAGAGAAGAACTCAAGGGGTTCCGGGGCTAAATTATTCAACCGCGAGAAAGAAGGGCAAGAAGATTGTGAAAAGATAGCTAAGATCGAATCACGACGTGTCGGCCGCGTGTGTGTGTCAGTGGCAAGCTCAATTATTACATGCAACTAAATTATTACATGTATCACTTGATTTCAACCATGTCATCTAATTCTAAATCTTTGCACAATGGTTTTATCACTCCATTTGCATTTTCCTTTTTTTATATCTCAAATCTTAAATTATTACATGCAACTAAAAATCCAAAAAAATAAAAAAAAGTTAGTAATGGCGCACCAGGCCATTGCTATCACGGTGTTTACGGCGCACCCCTAAATGATGCGCCATTGATATACCAATTTTTATGGCGCGCCCCTAAAAGGTGCGCCATTGCTAACCCTCCCCCACTAAAATATCCAAGAAGACCCAGCCGGTCGTCCTTCTCCCCAATCTGCATCTTGCCCCTCACCTCTCGCCACCGCTGCCAATCCCCTTCCACCACCACCGCCACCGGCACCGGCACGGCATCCACCTCCGCCTCCTCCTCCACGGCCAGCTAATTATAAGGCCCAACCCACCCAAACTCCCCCGATTCGATCCCATCCCCGCCGCCAACGACCTCCTCATCTCCCCCAACCTTACCTCAGCCCCGCCGCCGCGTCCCTCCTCCAGTCCCACCGCGGCCATCGTCCTCTCCTCCTCCTCCTCCTCCTTCCACCCAAGCCCCAACCCTAACCCTACCCTTTCGCATCCACCATTCTCTCCATCAACGGTCGCTCGCACTTCCTCCAACGAGGGAGGAGGGGGCCGGCACAGGCAGTCGTGCGGTCAACGACGACGACGCGGTAGTGCCCTCCGACGCCGCTCTTCCGCACGCGCAAGGACAGAGCCGGGCGCTATCGACGACGTCAAGTCAAGGTCCCTTCTCCCTCCCCTTCTCTGTTGGTCGCCTACAAATGCACTCTTCTTCGTGCCATGGCTATGTTCCATTAGGGCTTAGGAACTCTCACGGTCGATTGGCTCAATTGGGCCTTCTTTGGGGTCAAATGCTCATTCTATGTGGTCTCTAAATGCCGGAACTGCACCGAATTGTCTCTTAGTTTCCTACTAAAATCCCCAATTTTTTCTAGTGTGTACTGCTGTTTAAGGCTTGCTTATACGGCTGTAATTCCAGGCTTAATTGTATTCTCTAATTTTTAATTGCTTATACGGTCTTCTGTTTAGCATGTACCGCATACTCTGTACACTGCATCTATGGTCTGTTTAGTTAGGTACATGGAGTTGTAGTACTCTTCTCACTGGAGTATTTTAGTTAAATTACTCCAGGAGTACAATGAGAAGGAGTATTACAATGAGAAGGTTAATTTCAGTTAATGCTATGAGTACTCTTCTCACTGGAGTTTTAGTAGTTGTAATTTCAGTAAATTTTGCTTGTTATGTGCTTCAGTTCAATATTTTGTGCAGGGACAAATAGTTACCCCTTTCTCCTGAAATGTTGATTAATTTCCGTTTCGGTTGAGAATGGGGCACTCCTAGGTCAAGAAAATTAGCAAAGGTCATGCCCAATTTTCTTGACCTAGAAGGTGCCCGATTCTCAACCGAAACAAAAATTAATCAACATTTATAGACAATGTTTTTTCTACAAAGCAAATATTTCTAAGTGGCTTTTATAGTTTTCCCTTAAGTTGAAATGCAAACTGTTTTTTCTTCCTGCAGCAAGAGCAATAGTGCACTTAGTAGGATAGAAAATATATAACCTGCAATAGTGCACTTAGTAGGATAGCAATAGTGCACTTGGAACAATGTTTTGGGTAAAGGGGTGTTTATAACCTGTAATGTGAAAATATATAGGATAGAAGAATAGATACTACCCTGATCTCATCCAATAACTCTAGTAGCCTTTTTTCCTATTTAGAGCAAACATGGCCGACAACGATGAGGCCGGCGGTTCGGGCAAGCCATTCTGGGAGCTGTCCCAGGAGATGGAGGAAGAACCTCACCGCTATGAGGACGCCGCAGAAGACACCGATCCCGACTACACAACCCCTAGTGGCGTCGGGGATGACACCACTGATGGTGCCGCCAGGGATGCCACCACTGATGATGGCAGTGAATGCACAGATGGCAGCCAACCGAAGAGGCAACGGAAGGACCGGCGCCCGAACGTTCTCGGCACCGTCAAGGAGGAATTTACTGAAGTGTCCTCCAGTGGGCATCCAACGGCGCCCAAAGAATTAGTCAGTGGGTACACGGAACAACTCGGGTGCATTCTCCGGAGCACCGTCTCGATCAACACCGAGAACCTAAGGCATCGTGACCGAGGGAATTTGCGCAACCTCCTCTTCACGAAGCTGCACGAACGATACAAGTTCCCCGATGACTTCGCAAACACACGCCTCTCAAGGAATAAAGTGAACAATGCCGCCCTCACGAAGATGAGCACGGCCCTGGCTACTTTGGAGAGCCGCGGTGAAGAGAAGGATTCTAAGTGGTGATAGTTATTAGAAGATCAAGGAGACAAATCCTTCGATCAGCGAAGCTGACTATCTGGAGTTCAAGATCAAGTGCGAGAGCAACGCATCCGCGGAATCAAGTCAGTGGGGGAAAGATATGCGGGACTTGAACTTAGGGGTCCACAAACTCGGTCCCGGCGGTTACAGAGTGGCGGAACCTAAATGGGACAAGGAGGACGCGGAGCGTGCCGAGCAAGGCCTACCACCCCTCTTCAATAAATACCATGAAAAGCACACCAGGAACTATGTCAGGGCCCGATACAAGGTGGACCCGGTAACAAAGGAGCTTACCATGGATCCGAAGGTGAAGGCGCTTGAGCTTGTTCTGGTAAGGAGTACACCCCCGCGTAATTAGCTCCATATGGTTGCATTCTAATTAATGAAGCCAAATTTCTAAATGGTTCACGTTCCTTCCACAGGAAACTAAAAGCAGTAGCGCGGGGTCTTAGAGCACCCCGTCTGCCCCTTGGGACACCACTTTAAATAGGGCGTTGAACGTAATGAAACACAAGGATAAGTTCAGTAAGCCGTCGTCATCTGGTCGTGTGGCCGGCAGAGGCTTGTCTAGGAAATGGTCGGAATACTATAAGGCTGGGCGAAAGGAGAGAAAGACCAGCTCGGAAAGCCAGGAGCGCGAGGTTAAAGAACTCAAGGCACAAGTGGCGCGGATTTCAGAGATAGTCCAAGAGCAAGTGCGAGACCAAGTGGGAGCGACGATCACCGCCATTATGCCTTCCCTGCTTGAGGGGCTGCGGGGGTGGATTGCGGGCGGCCAACACGGGCCGCCCCCGATTCCTATCTTCACGGGCAGCAACTCGCACAACGCACCGGCATTGGTGTCTCCGGCGGAGGCGGCATTGGTGTCTCCGGTGTCGGTGCCGGCATTGGAGCTTAATGCACCCGGGTGTGGGAAGAATAAGCCGGCCGACACCTCGGCAGCAAGCGGCCCCTCCGTCACTTGCACGCCCGCCGTTGGCGGTGCCTCGACATTAGCCGAGCTCGACGCCATCACGGTAACTAAGCCTCGGCCGATGACTTCATTTCCTTGCCTTTGACTGGGAATCCCTGACGCCCTACATGTTTTCGTAGGGCGCCGCCAACGTTCTATGCACTCTCCTGCACTTCATGGACGGCGAGTTGATCGATGTTGCTAAGGCCGAAATCGTTGAACCGGGCAACCGCGTGTTCCACGGTAATCCGATGCCACCCACCGTGTATAGGGTTCAACTGGTTCGGGTGCTGCGGGGCTGCGACGACTTGTTACCTACGTATCAACCCCCTGGGGCTGACGAAAATGATGTGATGACCCTCAGCGCCTGCTTAAACTGGTCCATGCTTTGGCCGAAGAGCCAGATTCATTTGGGGGCGGGGGACACCACCCCACAGACAACACCGCCAGTCGTGCCGGCGCCAAGCCATGGCAAGACCGCCGCAACGCTACCGCCGTCAGCTGATCCGGACATGCATATGGCACAGGATCCGGACGACGACGACGGTACATTTTCCAATGTCGATAAGTACTACAACGAACATGGGTACGGTGATGAATTCTTGGGGCCTCCTTCTCAAGAACCCAACCCTGCAAAAGGCGGTCGCGATCTAGCTGGTACTGCGGAGAAACCCAATTGCAACAGGCGTCGTCTGGCGTTCAGTTCTCAGGAGACGGCTCCAGCTGCCGCCTTCACCGAGACTCAAATAGCCGAGGTGCGAAATATTATCAGCCCCAACACACTCAAGAAGGTGGTCTCTGAGCAGAACTCGATCCCATTACAGCAGAAGAAGCAGAAGGGACGGAAAAGAAAAAATAACAAGGTTGCGAGCCAGCCGGCACCGAGTACGATCCGTGCTCAGGACGGGCCACCAATACCTAAGGATATCTCGAGGAGGGTGCATGTGGCGGGTAGGCTGATGCTACCGACTAATCTGCTCAATGCTGCAACCGGTGCTATGCGGAGTCTGCATGACTGTGTTCTTTCTATGGAGAACCGGCGTCTCTCCGAGAATGATGTGGCATACCCGATTTTCGTGGCCAAGGTGCCAGAGGGCAAGGGCTTTGTCGATAGCACCATCGGGCGCATGATCGTCCTGCGGTTTGATGACATCTTCGCTATGTTTAACCTTTATCCGCTGCACTACACCTTCATTCGGCTATTTTCGCTCAGTATGGAGATGCGGATCATTAGAGACAAGACCCCGGACATCGTGATAGTCGACCCCTTCTACATGCGTGCCAAGATCTTGGGCAGCGCTGGGAACCGGCAAGTCGCAAGTTCATACCTCGAAGGCGTCATTCTGGCGAACCAGATAAGGATAACTTCCTCGTGCCTTACTTTTCCGAGTAAGTCATCCCCTCACCGCCCCGTAACATATGATTTCTAAGATTTTGATCGTTCTTTTTTTCTAACATTCCATGTTTTGTGCAGTGACACACATTGCACACTCATCCTCTTAAGCCCGAAATATTCCATGGCCACATATTTTGACTCGGACCGTCAGTCGAAGAAAGACTACACAAATATCAAGAAAGTTCTTGATGATGCTCTCTCCGGCTACGCCAAATCTGGAGGCACCTTCAGGAGGCCAATTTGTAGGTACGGCAAGCACGTGTTCACCCACGTAACGACGTTCCCCTGCGTCAAGCAGTCGTCTGGCAGTCAGAAGGATGCCTACTACGCCCTCCGTCACATGCGAGCGATCGTACGGGACCATAATCACCTTATGCTACCAAATAATCTCAAAGAATGGGCCGCACGCTTGTCGGCAATCCAGGACGAGGACATCAGACAAGAATTATTTCGCATCCAGTCGGAGTTTGCAGAAATCATCTATCAAGATATCCTTCATACCTCGGGGCAGTTCTACCTCAAATATCAACCGTCCAACAGTGAAATAGAAACAACGCTACAAATGCAGGCTGACAACGACCGCACATTCATGAGCGGAGGAGGAACCGGATGAAGATCAGTTTCATCGCGATGATGCTCATCGTGACCGCAACCCTCTTCTATGTGATGGTAGTTTAGATATCGACTTGTAATGTGAAGACAAACTCGCTACTCGCGGTCTCGAGAGTTGTAATGTTCTAACTTTGTTCGGTATTTTGCATTCGGAGACTAATATGATGAATTGTATTCGGAGACTAATCTTCTATTTTATTCGATAAATCTGCTGTTTATATGTTGTGCTGTTTATATTCTGTGATGTAATGTATTTTGTAACCTGTGCAAATATCAAAAAAGCAAAAATTAATAATTCCTAATATTCATAGTAGTCATGCACCATATTGCACTTTAGTGGCGCACAGAAATAAACACATCAGTGACGCATTATCTAAAAGTGCGCCATTAGTAACCCAGAGCACAAGGTACACATGGCCCCTTGGAGTAACAGCAGTGGCGCACTTTAGCTGCGCCATTAGTGTCTGGGATAGTAATGGTGCACCAAGTGGTGCGCCACTGTTATGTAGATTAACAGTGGCGCATCAGGCGTGCGCCATTACTATTTATTAGTAGTGGCGTGATAATAGTGACGCACCTATAGTGCGCCATTAATAGCCAAAATAGATGCGTCATTAACAGACTTTTTTCTAGTAGTGAACAAGGGACATGCCGAGGGATGTGTCATTGTTTGAACAATAACCAGTCCGGCCATGAAATTCCCAATGAAGTTTTGCAGAGCAAAAGGGCTCTGAAAGATGTTCTCAAGAATCACTTTCCGACGTGTCACCCAAATCATCAACAGAGCGACCTGTTGAGGGATGTGACAATGGTTGGACAATAGCGAGTTCAGCCATAAAATTGCCAGTGAAAGTTTGCATGGCCAAAAGGCCTCCGAAAGATGTTATCGTTACTCATTTTCTTGCATGTCGCCCAAATCGCCAATAGAGCAACAATACCTTTGACAAACCGAGAATGCGATAATGACTCCATTAAGAAGAAAAACCATTGATTCGCGCCCCTGCACTGGCTGACAGAGATACGCTTGGAAAAATCGTCCTCTACGAGGGCACAAACACTTTGATCCCTTGCTCAAGGAATGGCGCCAGTGGCCTTCAGGGGCGTGACAGAATCAATGTACGATGGTAGGGGCTATATTCCGGCGGTGTCAGATAGTTCACATTTGGGGATAGAATGTTGCACAAGCCTCGAGAGAAACACCTTGATCTTGCTTGGGACTTTGGTCTTCCACATACAACACCATTGTTTAAGTTTGACCATCGTGGAGGAATCCACGCTCAATTCTTCATAGACTTTTTTTTTGTGGTGAACAATAATATGTATGTCGACCTAACAATGAAGACTCCTGAATTTTTGAAGTGCGAAGCACAAAGATCTGAACTACATTGATCTTTATGTTTACCTTTGTGCGAATAGTAAACCTGTGAACTTGACTCCAAGTATCAAGATCTACAAAGGAACTGGAGAAGATGTGCCAAGAACTTAGACAAAGAGCATATGGAAAATGACCGACTGGAACAAGAGAAGGTTGCAACGGGAGCTAGGCTTTTGAAACTGACTGAACTTCAAATTTCCCTTATAACTAAAAATAAATGATCCAGACAGACATTTGTGGAGAAAATGCACTCATGACAAAATGATTGCGGAATTGCATCTCTGCAGAATCTGCCAAAAAAGCATTGGAAGAGAGGGACGCAGAGGTAGTCAGCGCTGCTACTTCTTGAGCTTGCGTTGATTTTTCCTTTGAAGAGAAAAGGATGATGTAGCAAGTGAAGATAAGTATTTCCCTCACTTAAGAACCAATCCAGTAGGAGGCACATACAAGTCTCCAATCTATGCACCTACACAAATTAACAAACACTTGCACACAACGCGAAAAAGAGGTTTTCAATCCCTTCACGGTCACGAACAGGAGTGAGATCTAAAAGAGATAGGTATACAAGATAAATAAATGAGCAAACTAAAGTAAATATAAATAAATTGTAGCAAGGTATTTTTGGTTTTTTTGGTTTATAGATCTGAAAATATATGATGGAAAATAGACCCGAGGGCCATAGGTTTCACTAGAGGCTTCTCTCTTGAAAGAAAACATATGGTGGGTAAACAAATTACTTTCGAGCAATTGATTGAAAAGTGCAAAGTTATGACAATATCCAAGCCAATGATTATGAATATAGGCATCACGTCCGTGTCAAGTAGACTGACTCCTGCCTGCATCTACTACTATTACTCCACACATCGACCGCTATCCAGCATGCATCTAGGGTATTAAGTTCATAAAAACGGAGTAACGCCTTAACTAAGATGACATGATGTACAGGGATAAACTTAAGCAATATGATGAAAACCCCATCTTTTTATCCTTGATGGCAACAATACAATACGTGCCTCGCAACCCCTACTTTGTCACTGGGTGAGGACACCACAAGATTGAACCTAAAACTAAGCACATCTCCCATTGCAAGAAGAACCAATCTAGTTGGCCAAACCAACCCGATAATCCGAGACGGACGCGCGTCGCGTGGCTTTGCCATTGCCGACCTGCCGGCCGCCCGCCCACCCGAACCAAACCAAACCCGTGGTCCGGATCCAGCCCGACCCCACCAGCTCAACTCCCTTTTGATTTCCACCGCCCAGCGCTCACCCGTCCGCCAGCGCGGCGAAGCCGTGTCCGGAAGGAACCGGTTGGCGCCAGGCCGGCCTCCGCCACCGCCTCCACGGAGGCTATAAAACGCGCCCCGGTGCGCCCTCTCCTCCCCGCGCTCCGGTCCCATGTCTCCTCCAACCTTTCTCGTTCGTGACAGGCCGTGCCTCCACTCTCGCCTCCTCGCGTTTGCGCGACTGTTTCCTTCCCCTTCCAATTTCTCTTGTCCTCGTGACGATTCGTCACGTCTGATTTGATTTCATTCACTCGTCGTCGCCGTTGCCTTGCTGTGCTCGCAGGGTATTCGAGTTTGGCCCGTCTCCTCCGCCTTCGTGCGAGTTCGGGAAGCGGTAGATCGGGGGATTCATCTGTTTGGTTTGCGAATCTATCTCAGAATCTATTTTGTGTGTTTGCAACTGTGGGTCCTGTGTTTCTCGTATTCGCATCCGTGGGCATTGCAAGAAGAACCAATCTAGTTGGCCAAACCAACCCGATTCGGCTGTGCTGGAGAGTGCAGCGTTCGCATTCAATGTCCATTACAGCAAAAACTTTCAGCTTCCGAGTGACCTTTCGTATACCGATCGTGTGTGGCAAAAATTTAGACATCGGCTTGGCTCATGACGAGGCGAGGCGGGCGGCGGAGGAGGAGTGCGCGTGGATGTCCCTCTTGTTCTCATGCTCATATATGTGGGGAAGAACCTCCCTTATAAAGAGGTCCAACTCCCACCAAACTAGCAATGTGGGACTAAATTTAAGTTCCACCTCTTGCCTTGCACGAATGGGCTGCGTGAGCCTCTAGGATTTATTGGAAATTTCTTAAATTGTTATTGGGTTGGCCCAAAATATAGACAAAATTCCAGCAGTAAAGCCAATGTATGAGGGAATCACCTGAACGATGATCCCACACATGCATGAAACAAGTTAGTGCTGTAGTAGGAATCTCTTTGGATATACACAGATGTACTTGACAAGAAGTAGGGCACAAATCACACACAAAAAAACACCTTCATGCTTATGTTGCCTTCTATAATGACACAAAGTCCATGCAACACCCGTCCAACGAGGTCAGATCGACCCGACCTAGCAATGCAATTTTTTTAAAGGCTTATTTATAGTTTGCAATTTTGCCAAAAATCTAAGTTTTAATTGACATAAACTTCTTATTCAAGTTCCTTTCCAACTGTAAGTTAGAATGGGTAAAATTTGAAAAGTATAATCACAATAATACGATTTATGTTATGGATATTTTCATATTTTGTGGGACGTACAAGTTTTATCCAAATTCCTGATTGGAAGATCTTGGTTACTAATATGCCAGGATTTGTAGGAATTTGCCAACATTTTCTAAACCAACTCTATAATACGTGACAGTAATATTTGTGAGCAATGAAACATGATATTCACATGCAAACAAATTTCACATGAACAGTTAGCAAAAGAAGAGAGAAACAAAGGTGGGGGTAAAACGGTCGTTACATGTGAGATTAGAGAGGAGAGAGGTTAGATATGTCAGATTAGAGAGAGAAACTTGTGAAAATTAAAACAGGAAAATTATCAAATGGACAAAGTAAAATTGGTCATATCATATATGTCTAAACAAACATGCAAAGTAAAACGAGGCATTTATCATATAGCCGTAGAAGACGGGCGTTTTTTCGTAGTACAGAGCCCTATTCTCTTGAAAGGAGCATCTGTTTCCTTCAAGCTATCCAAGAAAGAAACAACTCACCCCTTCATCACTCTGCTAAAATACAAGTCAAAACCTCCTTTCCATGTTGAATTGTCTTTGATGCCATGTTTTTTCAATGTTTGCCACTTGCTGGAAAAATTCTTGCGTGCGGGATTTCACAACACAACTGGACTAGCAGCTCTCACCACACTTTTCTTGCCATTATATTCTTTCATGAAGAAAATTGTCTAGTAATATACGGCCGGTGACATGGACAAGAAGCACCGTTTTTTTGCGACGAATTCTTTGTCGTTTCCTTATTTCCTTAATTCTGTGTCCTCATGTCGCCAAGTCCAGAGGAAAGGAGGTAATAGAAACCCTATCCCTGGCCTTCAAAGCCTACCAAAATAAGCAACGACACAAATTAAAGATAATGGGACATGCATGCAGTAAGGTGAATGAGGAGCGAACAAAACAGATAATATTTGGTGGTCTTACTTCTTTGTCCCAGTTGGCGCGCAGAGTAATGGACATGAATAACACCGTCTGCACGACAAGTGCGCAGGTTATTCCCATCCACAGCCCCTAACATATTTTACATGGAGGTCTTGTTATGTCAAGTGAGAAATACTACAAGTGAACACAAAGATGATAGTAAAAGTACTAGTGATAAGGCCATATATAAGGGTAGTAAAATAGTACTACTGATTACCACTCCACCAAGATGGTACACAAAGGCAAAACATAGAGCCGCTGGGATGCCCACGAGGTAGTACGCACTGAGATTGACATAGGAACCAATCTTTTGAAAGCCACAGCCTCTAACAATACCTGTAAAACGTGCCAATTAATAACCTTATATTTGCAGCATGTACGAAAACTATAGGATCTTCCTTACAATACCTGAATGAACACACTGCATGTCATCAAACAACAATGCCACGGCAATAATTGGCATAATTTTTGATATGTACTCCACCACTTCCTTGTCGTTGCTGTATGCATACCCCCATAGATTGCGCACCAAAATGATAGCAAGAGAAACTGATATGCTTGACGCAACACCCAGGACCATGATCACCTGGGTCGCTAAACGGGCTGCATCTGGTCGCCCAGCACCTAGCTCATTTGACACACGGGTGCTACGTACGTAGATATACTGGTAGAAAAAAGGCCTTTAGTCCCGGCTGTCGCGCCTCTTACGAACCGCGACTAAAGGCTTTAGTCCCGGTTCTTGTGGCTGACCGGGACTAAAGGCCTCCTCCGCAGGTTTAAACCTGGTTTTTTGTGAATTTTTTTATTTTTTTTATTTTCAAATTTCTGAATTATTTTAACCTCTAATCTCTAATCATCACCCCTCATCACTGCTCAATTTATCCTCTAATCTCTAATCACCCCTCATCATTCCAAATCATCTAACTTCCCGGACGGTCACCCATCATCTCACTACTCCAGCCTGAGCACGCTTAACTTCCGGGTTCTATTCTCCCTCGTTTCCAAGTCTGCACTTGTTGTTTTTCTGACAATAGTAGGATGTCAATTCTATTAACCCTCAGGAATTTAGCTTGAGCATGAAGTGACATATTTCACTGTTTGAGTTTGAAACTATTGTTTTAAAAAACAATAATTATTTAGTAACACTAATATTTCTGGAATAATTAGTTTGACCATTGTTTGATCACGGTTTGACCAGATTTGACCAAAATTTTAAAAAATGAAATAATTATTTAGTAACACTAATATTCTAGAATAATTATTTTGACCATTGTTTGACCACAATTTGAATTTTTTTGAATTTTTTTGCCTCTCCAGATCTTAAAAGCTCCGTATCTTTTTTTCTGTTAGGTTTTTGAGGATTCTAAAAATGTTTAACGGGGTTCCCCCGTTAAATTCGGATGTAACTTTTCGAGTAGATGATTTTTCATATAAAAAACTTAAGGGACTAAAGCCCCTCCCATCCGCCAGCGCGCGCTGGGCCCAGATAGTTGGTCGCGGGCCTCCTCCCGAACCGCGACTAAAGACCCCTTTAGTCGCGGTTCGATTATTTTGGGGACTAATGGGGGCGTATGGAAGCCTCTTTTTCTACTAGTGATAAAGGATTTGATACATATCAGCTTCTATTTCGTATAATAGTTAAAGGCTTATGAGTTTGAGCTGACCTTATAGCAGCACTAAGCCCATATGGGACCCTGAATACCAACAAGATAGTATTCAAACTGCAAGAAATTCAACTGCATGTTACTATCAAAAAAGAGAAAATAGCAAACCAAGTAGTATGAAATGAAATAAGCCATGCTTGAATATGTCGCCTCATGGGCTCACCTGATTGACAGTACTGATGCCTCAAGTTTAGGATTTGGAAGAAATCCGGAAACAAGTACCAGGAGCTCAAACGACCACCACTCCCAGCTGCTCGTGTAAAAATATATGCATGTCAGATGGAATTACTTAAATCAATCAACTGGAGATGGCAAATTTGCACTTGCGACATATAGCATATAGACATCAAACTCACCAAACCATGAGCGCAGATGGGACGGCAAGCCTCAAGAAACCGAGGATGTCGCGAAATGCCTCCGTCGACAACCCCGTCCATGTGCTCTTACAAGACGGGGAGAGCCTGATATAGAGAGCCAAGATGGACACATTCGTGAGGTAGGAGATTGTATTGGCCAAGGCAGCACCCTTGTTGCCTAGACCAAGCTTGTAGACCAGCAGCCAGCACACGAAGATGTGGTTCAGTGCTGTGACGCCCGAGCTCAGCATCACCGGAAGAACCATGTTCTGCGTCTGCAGGAATCGGACATGGCACTGCAGCGGACCGTATACAAACAACGACGGAATCAACCATCAGATGTAGCTCCCTGCTTCCATGGCAATCTCAGGGTCCTGTCCAAACAACAGAAGGATCTGACCGGTGTATCCCCAAATTACGGCAACCACGGCGCTCACCGGAGTGAGCACAAGGATTGTCCTCTGCTTGTAGATGCCAAGAAGATGGTGCTGCTTTGCTCCAAAGGCTTGACCACACAGCGTGTCCAAGCTGCTCGACATGCCAGACTGAAATTCAATGCAAGCATTGAAGTTGATGATGATGTCCAGGAGGTCCAATTAAATTGGTGCATCGATCAATGGAAAAAGGAAAAAAATTTGTCATACCAACAAGCTGAAGCCAGTTACGCCGGCGAAGGAGGTTGCGATGGAGGCACTCGAGAGAGCGAGTTCGCCGAGATGACCCACAAACATGACGGATAACATTTGGACCACATCCTGTAGGAGGCTTCCGACGATGAGAGGCCCGGCAAGGTACAACTGCTTCTTCACCTCAATCACTACCAGGCTCTCCTCTCCTGTCTTGTCAACAAGGGGCTCCTCCATGCTTGAAAGTTGAAACTAAGGTACCTAGGTGCTGATTTACCGGTGAAATGAAGGGATATTTAACATGTACTATGTTTGAGCATGAATGGGACGATTCAGAGAACAGCAGTCAAGTGGACTAAAGAATCTCTATGGGAGACAAAGGAGGTAACTTGGCAGCCAAGTGGACTAAAAGAATCTATACGGGAGACAAAGGAGGCAGCATGGCAGCTAGGTTCAAACAACTGACGGAATAACTTTACTACCCGACAAACTATAGTGAGGTGGACAATTAACAATACATGCTCAAGCAGAACAAGATTTCCATTTCTATGTCTTCATGCTAAATGTAAGTGCACTTACATGTGCAGTACTAATCAGCATATTGAAAGGTAGAAGCATATACTCCCTCCGTCCCAAAATAAGTGTCGTTGACAACTTTTTATTTTGGGACGGTGGGAGTATATACCAAGGTAATGAATGAAGCCTTTTCCCACCTGTTGTCACTGTCATACCTTTTGAATACATCAATAATGCAGCCAATCGCTTGCAACAACACATATCTACAAACTTTGCTCTATTTTTATTCTGTCTTGTCTGACCACTCACGTGCTACGACCTCCTTCATAGATATAAAAAGGGGCATTTCCCAAGATCCAAGGCCATTAGAAATCAATTGATTAGGACCTGCAAAAGTAAAATAAAATCATAATGGTTCTTGATTCCATTGGAGTTAGGTGAACATAAAGAACAAAAGCTCCCAAGCTGTTCTTCAAAATCAGGCATCGCTGAGCTTGCAACAAAGGAAAAACACCCTAGTTTAATTTACAACCCTCAATTTAGAACTGGTTAGGACGCACAACCTAACTACTGATACCTCTGAAATTACAATCCTGAGACAATGCGAAGGTGCCCAAAAATAAAACCAGTCAAACACCTGAACCATCCTGCCACACTGAATCAAGACTGAACATCCATATACAGTAACAATCACTCTTATTATCTAAAAATAATTAAATATGCACCAACGTTTCTTTTTTATGCCATGAGAACTGGTTACGTGGATCATAGTACACTCTATACTACTATACATGCTTTGATGTAGCGTCGAAATTGAAGTTAATATTTTTCGTTTCAAAATAATTATTTAAAATAGATAATGTCTTCAATACTATTAGCAAGCGTAGCATCCGGACTGCATGCTCGTGTTATAATTATGTACTTCAAGCGCAACAGCTGACATCCTATGAACAACGCAAGGACCATCAATTGATACATGCTGAGTATACCCATTTTATTTACGTTTTGTTACACTGTATACTACTGCATTTACCTCCAGGTTCATCGATTTTCACTTGGTGAGATTCTTCTATATAGTACATACAAACAAGAAAACGGGTATTCACCTTCAGGTCCATCGATTGACCAGGCGTCACGTGTAACCCTGGTCTTCAAAGTATACTGTGTAAAACTGTAACACATATGCTACTTCAACCAATCAGGTCTAGAACTGTAGCTCAGGGCCTTGGCCTTCTTCCTAACCTGAAAATTCTACATACAGAAGCAAAAGGACTGCATATTTCAGCATGCAATTTTTTCAATGAAGTGGAAAAAAATTAAGCCATTGAAAGTATAAACTGTTGTTACGCTGGATTTCTGCTCGTAACTCTTGGTATATCCTTGTTTCATCAAGCTCTGTTAACTTCCCCAACTCACTAATTTCTAATCCAACACTCTCTTTCTTGATACAAAATCTTTTCAGCTAGCTCTTGTAAACACTTTATCTTTCCAACCTCCGGAACACTGGAGTGGACATCATTTTGAACAAAAAAATGGCGTAAATTGACAAGATGGCTAATGTTTGTGGGAAATTGTAGTTACCAGGCCAACTTTGTAGGGTCAACAGCTTTATAACTGATAAAATCCAGATAGTGTGCTAGGCATAGTTACCACTTCTCGCCGAGAATATGGCGATTCTGTTTTTAGATCAGTCTTGAGAAGTTTTGTGGCAAAACTGTTGGAGAATCCAATTTGATAAATAATACATGGGCACAAATATCTCTCGAGATCTCATCAATAGCTTGTGAGCGTTCTAAGAATCATCAAAGCCAGCAAATCTACAATGTCTGTTCTGTTCCACAATTTAATCACTCCCCAATAGGAAGGCTCACCTGAATCGGAGAAGATGAAGGCGACGGATCTCCCGCCTTGGACCTCGAATTAACTTTGATGCCAGCCCCAGCGCGATCATCGGAACTTGAAGGGCCAAGGTCTCCCTGCGCCGTCTCCTTTCTGCGAGCCATAGCGCCGGTGAGCGGCGTGGCCCACTGGTGGCGGTGCCTACAGTTACTCCCTCGGTCCGGAAATGCTTGTCATCAAACTGAATAAAAGGGGATATATCTAGATGTATTTTAGTTATAGATACATCTCTTTTTATTCATTTTGATGACAAGTATTTTCGGACGGGGGGAGTACAGAGCAAGGCGGGGGGCAGGAGGTGCTGCAGGTGAGCTACCGATGGAAGGGGCAACGGTGGTGGTAGGAAGTTTTTTAAAGGCCACTTTTCTCAACCTCTGTAATCATCATCCGATAAAATATTTATTTTTCCATTTTCAATTTAAAAACTTCAACTAAAAGCATAGGGCCCACAAATCAGTCATAGAGGTGTGACGGTGAGCGGCAGAGGCGCACCTGCAGTGGTGCGTGCTAGAGGTAGCGCGTGGAAATGGCGCATATGAGTGGCGGCGGTATCACATGGCGGCAGTGGCTGTCGCCTCGCAGGTAGAGTAGGGGGCGGGGCAGGGCGGCGACGGCTTAGGGCGGTCCAACGCATGGGAGCGGTGGTGTAGTGACGCGTGGTGGCGCCGGTCGGCCTCGCATGCAAGGTATGAAACGAGGCAGGGCGGTGGTGCAGCGTGTGGCGGTGGCGGCAATGCAGGGTGGTCCGGTGCACGGGAGCAATGGCGACGACGGCCAACCTCGTGGGCTGGGTAGGAGGCGACACAGGAGTGTCGACGCAGCGGTGTGGGCCTTCGGCGGTGGCGATGGCCATTCCGGCGGCCAAGCACGGTTGTTCGGCGTTGCGCTCGTGAAATTTTACGGGATCCCATAAAAAATCGGGTTTACGGGAATGGTTGGAGGCCTTGTTTCGCTCCAACTTACTGTAAACGGTAGTTTTTGTGTGGATATAGGAGCTGTTGTAGTTGCTCTAACTGCAGTGTTCGAAGCTATCTCCTTTACTCATGAGATGAGATGATCAAACAAGGAGGCTCACTAACTAGCCCGGAGGGCAGTTAGCGATGATATGGTTCATGCCTTGTGGTCTTTAAATTGGCCTGATGGTGCGTGTATCCCAGTTAACATGGCATGAAACACACAACAAAAGAAATGTAAACGTCAACAAAGCCAGCCACCAGACATCACGGACACGTCCTGCCACCAACCACGTCCAAATCTAGCCGAGGCCAGCGACCCCATCTTTGTCATATGAGTTTGGGTTTTTATTAAAATCTTGAGAGCCCAGCCCAGGAATCTGGCATGCCCTGTTGGAGACCGAGTCCGGGTTCGGTGCTAATAAGACAGGGATCGCTAGTTTGAGAGCACGGTAGCGGGCGACACACTAACGGGCTCTCCAATTTAGCGCGGTAGTCGTTGCCGCTCATAGCCATTATTGTACATTCGACCGGTCCTTTCCTTTCGTTTTTTGTTGTATTTTCGTTGGTTTTATTTTTTGATGGTTTTCTTTGGTTTTTTTTTCTTTTGTTTTCTCATTGGTTTTCTCGTTTTTTCTTTCTTTCTTCATTTTTACTTTGGCTTTCCTTTCCTTTTCCATTGTATTTGTTTCTTGTTTCTTTCTTTGTTTTCATTGGTTTTTTTTCTTTTTTGTTTCTTTGTGGTTTTATTTGTTTCTTGAACTCATGTCTACTTTTTCTCAATATACAATGTACATTATTAAAGCACGCGAGAAACATTTTTCTGATACACTTTGGGCATTTTTCAAATATATGATGTACACTTTAAAAAGTACATATTTTGAAAACTTTTTTGAATACACAGTAGCATTTTCCAATTACATATTGTTCGTTCCGCGCGGCACGTGCTGCAGCTCCACGCCCATGAACCGCTTCTCCATCTTGCGCACCTCCTCTAGGTACGCCTCCATGTGCTCATCCTTAGGCGTGTACTCTTTGTTGGAGAAGTTGACGAGAAGCTGAGAGTCGCCCTTGATGGTGAGGCGCTTCACTCCCAGCGCGGCCGCGGCCCTGAGCCCGGCGAGCAAGCCTTCGAATTCTGTGATGTTGTTGGAGACCTTCTCGCCCTGCTGAAAGCAGAGTTGCACTGCGTAACAGAGCTTGTTCTTGGTGGGTGAGATGAGGATGGCCCCCGCCCCTGCGCCTTGTCGCGCAAACGCCCCGTCGAAGTACATGATCCACCCGTCCGGCTCTTCGTCTCCTGGTAGGAGGGAGCAGTCCTCGCCTACTCCGTGGTCAGGAGCGTCAGTCCACTCGGCCATGAAGTCCACGAGGGCCGCGCCTTTGTTGACCCTTGTGGAGCTGAACTCAAGATTGAATGCCTGAAGCTCAATGTTCCATTCAGCAACTCGCCCGGCTGCGTTCGGGCTCCGGAGCACCCTCTCCAGCGGGTACGCTGAGACAACCTTGATGGGGTGGCCTTGAAAGTAGTGGCGCAGTTTCCTGGAGGCGACTAGAAGTGTGAGCAGGAGCTTCTGAGGCATGGGGTAGCATGCCCGGGCCTCCCTCAGTGCCCTGCTGACAAAGTAGACAGGGTGCTCGACGAGGGGGGAGGCATCAGCGTACTCTTGTTCTTCACGAGGGCATAGGTCCTCCATGGCCTCACGAGGCCAGCCCTCGGGAGCCTTGACAGCCACGGGATCAATCGTGGCCTCAGGAGGAATGTCGACCATCGTGCCGGTCGAGGCTCCAGATGCCTCGCCCTGACGGTGCTGCGCCTTGCTTGTCGGTTGCGCATCCTGCTGAGGTTTCTTGGTCGGGCGTTCCTTCCTTAGTGCCACCAGGGCGGCGCTGGCTGAGTGAGGGGTTGCTGCAAGATAGAGCACCAAGGGCTCGAGAGGGCACGGTGCCACCATCACTGGCGGGCTGATCAAATATCTCTTGAGGTCCTGGAAGGCTGCGTCTGCCTCTGGGGTCCACTCGAATGGCTCCTTCCTCTTCATCAGCTTGAAAAACGGGAGGGCGCGCTCCCCCAGCTTGGAAATGAAACGCCCAAGTGAGGTTACGCAGCCCGCCAGCTCTGCATCTCCGGGTTCATGTCCTCTATCGCCTTGACCTTCTCCGGGTTGGCCTCGATCCCTCTGTGCGACACCAAGAAGCCCAGCAGCTTGCCGGAAGGGACCCCGAACACATACTTCTCGGGGTTAAGCCGGAGATCCACGTTGCGCAGGCTGGCGAACATCTCCTCCAGATCTTCTATCAGGGTCCTGGCCTCCCGAGACTTCACCACTATATCGTCAACATAGGCCTTTGTGTTCCTCCCGAGCTGCGAACCCAGGGCGATATGCATCAACCGCTGGAAGGTTTCCCCGGCATTACGCAGCCCGAAGGGCATGCAGGTGTAGCAGTACACCCCGCATGGGGTGAGGAATGCTGTCTTCTCCACATCCTCCACGGCCATCTTGATCTGGTGGTAGCCGGAGAAGGCATCTAGGAAGCACAACAGGTCGCACTCGGCGGTGGATTCCACGATCTGGTCGATGCGAGGGAGCGAGAAGGGATCTTGCGGGCAGGCCTTGTTGAGGTTGGTGAAGTCGACACACATGCGCTCCTTCCCTCCTTTCTTGGGGACGATGACGGGGTTCGCCAGCCACTCTGGGTACCGTACCTCTCTGATGACCCCTGCGGCTTGTAGCTTACGGGTTTCCTGGACGATGAAGGCCTGCTTCTCGGTGGACTGGCGGCGAGCCTTCTGCTTCAGTGGCCGCACGTTTGGACATACCCTCAAGTGGTGCTCGATTATCCCCCTTGGGACCCCAGCCAGGTGTTTTGGTTCCCAAGCGAATACATCCTTGTTGGCTCGCAAAAATTTGATCAATGTCTCCTCTTGACCCTGAGGGAGGCCAGCCCCTATGGTGAAGGTGGCGCTGGTCGTCCCATCCTCACAGACCTGCACTTGCTTCGTCTCGGCTCGGTCTTGGGAGAACAACTGCTTCTTCTTGGCCGGCGCTGCTTCTGGGGCCTCCTGACCCTTCTTCTCGCCGGGCAGCGCAGACGCGGCTGTCCTGAAGGTGAGCTTGAGGGCCTGCAGCGCGCCTTTGGTGTCCCCCGCCACCGTGAGGACGCCGTTGCTGCCAAGCATCTTCATGAGGTTGTACGCGGGGTGGGTCGCAGCCATAAACTGGGCCAAGGCCGGGTATCCCAAAATAGCATTGTACGGCAGGTCGATCTTGGCGATGTCGAAGTCGATGAGCTCGGTGCGGTAGTTGTCGCGGGTCCCGAAGGTGACAGGGAGACGGATCTGCCCCAAGGGCCTGGTGGAGCCGCCGCCGACCCTGGAGAAAGGCTTGGAGGGGCGGAGCCGGCTGGGTGGCACGTGGAGCAGGCCGAACGCCACGGGGAGAGCACGTTGAGGCTGGCTCCACCATCGATGAGGGTTCTGGTGATCGCCACATGGAAGACGGTGGGGGTGCAAAGCATTGGGAGCGTGCCTGCTCCCGTCGTGGCGGCGGGGTGATCCTTGTGGCTGAAGGTGAGGTCGGCCTTGGGCGCCCCCCAGCCCGGGGGAGCCCCCGAGCTCTCCCGACTGGCGCCTACTCGCCGGCAGAACTACTTGATGTGGCGGTCAGAAAGTGGTGCCTGCGAGCCACCTAGGAGAGTTGCGACGACCGGGGGCGCTGATGACCCACAAGTGTAGGGGATCTATCATAGTCCTTTCGATAAGTAAGAGTGTCAAACCCAACGAGGAGCAGAAGGAAATGACAAGCGGTTTTCGGCAAGGTATTCTCTGCAAGCACTGAAATTGTAGATGATAGATAGTTTTGTGATAAGGTAATTTGTAACGGGTAACAAGCAATGAAAGTAAATAAAGTGCAGCAAGGTGGCCCAATCCTTTTTGTAGCAAAGGACAAGCCTGGACAATTTCTTATAATGAGAAAAGCGCTCCCGAGGACACATGGGAATTATCGTCAAACCAGTTTCATCACACTCATATGATTCGCGTTGGGTACTTTGATAATGTGATATGTGGGTGGACCGGTACTTGGGTACTGCCCTTACTTGGACAAGCATCCCACTTATGATTAACCCCTATTGCAAGCATCCGCAACTAAAAAATAAGTATTAAGGTAAACCTAACCGTAGCATTAAACTAGTGGATCCAAATCAGCCCCTTACAAAGCAACGCATAAACTAGGGTTTAAGCTTCTGTCACTCTAGCAACCCATCATCTACTTATTACTTCCCAATGCCTTCCTTTAGTCCCAAATAATGGTGAAGTGTCATGTAGTCGACGTTCACATAACACCACTAGAGGAGAGACAACATACATCTCATCAAAATATCGAACGAATACCAAATTCACATGACTACTAATAGCAAGACTTCACCCATGTCCTCAGGAACAAACGTAACTACTCACAAAGAATATTCATGCTCATGATCAGAGGAGTATTAATATGCATTGAGGATCTGAACATATGATCTTCCACCAAATAAACCAAATAGCATCAACTACAAGGAGTAATCAACACTTCTAGCAACCCACAGGTACCAATTTGTGGTTTTGATACAAGATCGGATACAAGAGATGAACTAGGGTTTTGAGAGGAGATGGTGCTGGTGAATATGTTGATGGGGATTGACGCCCCCCCCCCCCGATGAGAGGATCGTTGGTGATGATGATGGTGATGATTTCCCCCTCCCGGAGGGAAGTTTCCCCGGCAGAACAGCTCCGCCGGAGCTCTAGATTGGTTCCACCAAGGTTCCGCCTCGTGGCGGCGGAGTTTCGTCCCGTAAGCTTGCTTATGATTTTTTTCCAGGGTAAAAGCCTTCATATAGCAGAAGAGGGGCACCGGAGGGCCCCCAGGGGGCCCAGGAGACAGGGGGCGCGCCCTGTAAGAGAGGGTGCGCCCCCCACCCTTCTGGCCAGGGTGTGGGCCCCCTCTAGTACTTCTTTCGTTCAATAATTCTTATAAATTCAAAAAATGACTTCCGTGGAGTTTCAGGACTTCTGGAGCTGTGCAGAATAGGTTTCCAATATTTGCTCCTTTTCCAGCCAGAATCCCAGCTGCCGGCATTCTCCCTCTTCGTGATAAACCTTGTAAAATAAGAGAATAGCCATAAGTATTGTGACATAACTTGTAATAACAGCCCATAATGCAATAAATATCGATAAAAGCATGATGCAAAATGGACGTATCAACTCCCCCAAGCTTAGACCTCGCTTGTCCTCAAGCGGAAGCCGATATCGAAAAATATGTCCACATATTTAGAGATAGAGGTGTCGATAAAAATAAAATACGGACATGAGGGCATCATGATCATTCTCATAACAACAACATACATAGATTTTGTCATATGATTTCTTATGCTCAAGTAACAATCTATTCACAATGTGAAGTATGGTTCAGAAACTTCATTGAGAACTAACAAACTATAATCTCAGTCATTGAAGCAATTGCAATTTATCATAACATCGGAAAGAGTCAAGAATAGAGCTTTTCAGCATGTCCACATACTCAACTATCATATAGTCTTCTACAATTGCTAACACTCACGCAATACTTATGGTTATGGAGTTTTAATCGGACAGTGAGAAAGATAGGGGCTTATAGTTTCTCCTCCCAACGTATTCACCTTTAGGTGATGTCAACAATAGTAGCTCATGCTAACTTACATCCAATTGGATATATATATATATCAGGATCTTTCCAACACGAGGTGCTTGCCAAAGGATAAAATGAAAAAGGGAAAGGTGAAGATCACCTCGACTCTTGCATAATATAAATGGCATAAAGTAAAAGATAGGCCCTTCGCAGAGGGAAGCAGAGGTTGTCATGCGCTTTCAAGGTTGGATGCACAAAATCTTAATGCAAGAGAACGTCACTTTATATTGCCACTTGTGATATGAACCTTTATCATTGCAGTCCGTCGCTTTTATTCCTTCCATATCACACGATCGTATAAAGTTTATTTTCTCCCACATTAATAAGTCATACATATTTAAGAGCAATTTTTATTGCTTGCACGGATGACAACTTACTTGAAGGATCTTACTCAATCCATAGGTAGGTATGGTGGACTCTCATGGCAAGACTGGGTTTAAGGATATTTGGAAGCACAAGTAGTATCTCTACTTAGTGCAAGGAATTTGGCTAGCATGGGGGGGAAAGGCAAGCTCAACATGTTAGGAAGATCCATTACAATATACTTTAACTGAGATTTGAGAAAACATAAACCATTACGTTGTCTTCCTTGTCCAACATCAACTCTTTAGCATGTCATACTTAATGAGTGCTCACAATCATAAAAGATGTCCAAGATAGTATATTTATATGTGAAGCTTCTCTTTCTTTATTACTTCCTATTAATTGCAACGATGACCAAAACTATGTTTATCAACTCTCAACAACTTTATGCCTCATACTCTTTATATGTGAAGTCATTACTATCCATAAGATCAATATGAACTCTTTTTTTTTTATTCTTTCTATTTTCTCAAGATCATAGCAAAGTACCAAAGCCCTTGACTCAACACTAATCTTTATTATATAGCTCACGGACTCGATTACATAAAGAGATCACAAAGCGAAACTCAAAACTAATTCATACCAAAACTTTATTCTACTTGATCAAGATATTACTAAAAGGATCGAACTAAGTAAAACGGTAAAGATAGGAGTGTGATGGCGATACGATACCGGGGCACCTCCCCCAAGCTTGGCAGTTGCCAAGGGGAGTGCCCATACCCATGTGATTATATCTGTTTTGCTGGCGAAGGAGATGGAGTTGTTGATGATGTAGGCTTGTCGTCCCTCTTCCAAGGCATAGGCTCCCCATCATAGAAGGATGACCGAGTCTCCGGGATCCTTAAATATGCGGCCAAACTCATTCTCTTGAATCTATATTCATACTCACAGTTTTGGTTTTGCAGGTCATAGATCTGGGCTTGGAGGTGCTCGATTTTCTCGTGAAGCTTAAAGATGGCCTCCCCGATGTCCTTGGTGTCCAGCTTGTGGTTGTTGGTGAACTCCGTGATCATTATGTGGTTGGAATCAAGTCCACGCTCCACCATCTCCTGACACTTGAAAATTTGTTGCTCCATTGCCTCGAGCCTTGCCTCCACACTTGCGGTCCTCCTTGGTCCCTCAACGTCGCAGATGTGCAGCACCCCCTCATGCATCTCAATGGTTTGAGGGTGTTGCATCACCTCCGTGAGGTAGGGGTTGATGACCTTCTCGAAGAACTTGTCCTTGGGAGCGCTTGGACACGTCATGGTGCTTTAGATCTGTCAGAAAAACAACTCGAAACAAAAACAGAAGATTTTTGCATGATACGACAGTCGAAACCTTCGGGAGATTATATAATGAATTTTTACCGACCAAAATACGTGTCGTGCAAGAAAACGGAGTCCGGGAGGCACACGAGGTCCCCACGAGACAGGGGGGCGCGCCCAGTAAGGGAGGGCGCGCCCTCCACCCTCGTGGAGGCCTGGTGTCCTTCCCGGATTACTTCTTGCTTTCCAAAATTCTTAAATATTCCAAAACGGATAGAAATTGCCATTAGAATTGTTTTGAAGTCGGTTTACTTACCGTACCACATACCTATTCCTTTCTGGAGTCTGGAACATTCTAGAAAGTGTTCCTTATGTATTCCTCTGGGGTTATGGTCTCAATAATATTAGTTTCAACATTTATAGGATTACCTGAGATATAATGTTTGATTCTTTGACCGTTCACCACCTTCGGATTTGTGCCTTCGAAGTTGTTGATTTTTATGGTACCGGAACGATAGACCTCCTCGATAACGTAAGGACCATCCCACTTAGAGAGAAGTTTTCATGCAAAAAATCTTAAACGAGAGTTGAATAGCAACAAATAATCACCTACGTTAATTCTCGCTTTTGTATTCTTTTGTCATGCCATCTTTTAACTTTTTCTTTAAACAGCTTGGCGTTCTCATATGCTTGGGTTCTCCATTCATCAAGTGAGCTAATATCAAATAACCTCTTCTCACCGGCAAGTTTGAAATCATAGTTGAGCTCTTTAATAGCCCAATATGCTTTATGTTCAAGTTCGAGAGGTAAGTGACATGCTTTTCCATAAACCATCTTATACGGAGACATACCCATATGATTTTTATAAGCAGTTGTATAGGCCCATAATGCATCATCAAGTTTCTTGGACCAATTCTTCCTAGATCTATTAACAGTCTTTTGCAAAATTAATTTGAGCTCTCTATTGCTCAATTCTACTTGATCACTAGACAGAGGGTGATAAGGAGATGCAATTGTATGATTAACATCATACTAAGCAAGCATTTTACGAAAGGCACCATGAATAAAATGTGAACCACCATTAGTCATTAAATATCTAGGGACTCCAAATCTCGGAAAAGTAACCTCTTTAAGCATCTTATTAGAGGTGTTATGATCAGCACTACTAGTTGGAATAGCTTCTACCCACTTAGTAACGTAATCAAAAGTGACTAAAATATGTGTATATCCATTAGAGGCATGAAAAGGTCCCATGTAATCAAAGCCCCAAACATCAAATGGTTCAATAACAAGAGAGTAATTCATAGGCATTTCCTGGCGTCTACTAATATTACCAATTCTTTGACATTCATCACAAGACAAGACAAACTTACGAGCATCTTTGAAAAGTGTAGGCCAATAGAAACCGGATTGCAATACCTTATGTGCAGTTATATCTCCAGCGTGGTGTCCTCCATATGGTTCGGAGTGACACTTGCGTAGGATCTGTTCCTGTTCATGCTCAGGTACACAACGTCTAATAACACCATCTACTCCTTCTTCATAAAGGTGTGGGTCATCCCAGAAGTAATGTCTTAAATCATAACAGAACTTTTTCTTTTGCTGGTATGTGAAACTAGGTGGTATAAATTTAGCAACAATCTAATTAGCATAATCAGCATACCATGGAGCAGTACGAGAAGCATACCGCTAATTGTTCATCAGGAAAGCCATCATCAATAGGTAGTGGGTCATCAAGTACATTCTCTAACCTAGACAAGTTGTCTGCAACTGGGTTCTCAGCTCCCTTTCTATCAATAATATGCAAATCAAATTCTTGGAGCAAGTGGACCCATCTAATAAGTCTAGGTTTAGCATATTTCTTTTCCATAAGATATTTAATAGCAGCATGATCAGTGTGAATAGTAACTTTAGAATCAACTATGCAAGGTCTGAACTTATCACATGCAAATACTACTGCTAAGAATTCTTTTTCAGTGGTAGCATAATTTCTCTGGGCAGTATCAAGAGTTTTACTAGCATATTGAATAACATTTAGTTTCTTATCAACTCTTTGCTCTAGAACAGCACCTACAGCATAATCACTAGCATCACACATAATTTCAAAGGGTAAATTCCAATCAGGTGGCTGAACAATAGGTGCAGTGATCAAAGCTTTTTTAAGTATTTCAAGTGCTTCTACACAATCATCATCAAAGACAAAAGGAATATCTTTTTGCAATAAATTAGTCAGTGGCCTAGAGATTTTAGAAAAGTCCTTAATGAACCTCCTATAAAAACCGGCGTGACCAAGGAAACTTCTTATACATTTTATGTCCTTGGGACATGGCACCTTTTCAATAGCATCAACTTTGGCTTTATCAACTTCAATACCTCTTTCAGAAATTTTATGCCCCAAGACAATTTCTTCATTAACCATAAAGTGGTACTTTTCCCAATTCAAGACGAGACTAGTGTCTTCACATCTCTGCAAAACTTGATCAAGGTTGCTCAAGCAATCATCAAAAGAGGATCCATAAACGGAGAAATCATCCATGAATACCTCACAAATCTTTTGACAAAAGTCAGAGAATATAGCCATCATACATCTTTGAAAGGTAGCAGGTGCATTACATAAACCAAAAGGCATACGTCTATAAGCAAAAGTACTGAAAGGGCAAGTAAAAGTAGTTTTGGATTGATCTTCCGCTGACACAGGTATTTGAGAGAAACCAGAATAACCATCTAAGAAGCAGAAATGCGTATGTTTGGATAGTCTTTCTAGCATTTGATCAATAAAAGGTAAGGGGTAATAATCTTTCTTAGTAGCTTTATTTAATTTACGAAAATCAATTACCATCCTATAACCTGTAATAATTCTTTGCGGAAACAATTCATCCTTATCGTTAGGAACAACAATAATACCTCCCTTCTTAGGAACGCAATGGACAGGGCTTACCCATTCACAATCAGCAACGGGATAAATCATACCTGCCTCAAGGAGCTTTAGTATCTCCTTTCTTACCACTTCTTTCATTTTGGGATTTAACCGTCGTTGAGGGTCTCTGACTGGTTTGGCGTCTTTCTCCAATTTTATTTTGTGTTGGCATAGAGTGGGACTAATGCCCTTAAGATCATCCAGAGTATATCCAATAGCAGCACGGTGCTTCTTCAGAGTTTTCAATAATCTTTCCTCTTCTTGCTCTGAAAGGTTAGCACTAATAATAACAGGATATATCTTCTTTTCATCAAGATAAGCATATTTAAGATTATCAGGTAAAGGTTTGAACTCAAACACGGGATCACCCTTGGGTGGAGGGGGATCCCCTAAGATTTCAACACGTAAGTTGTGTTTCAGAATAGGACCCTGTTGAAGAAATACTTCATCTATTTCCCTTCTTTCATTCATAAACATATCATTTTCATGGTCTAGCAAATATTGTTCTAACGGATCAGCAGGAGGTACGACAATAGAAGCAAGACCAATGATTTCGTCCTTACTAGGCGATTCTTTATCACGGGGTTGTCTACGAAATTTAGCAAAATTAAACTCATGTTCCATATCCCCTAAGCCAATTGTAACAACATCCTTTTCATAATCAATCCTATCATTAACAGTATTCAAGAAGGGTCTACCAAATATAATGGGACAAAAGCTATCTTGTGGGGAACCAAGAACAAGAAAATCAGCAGGATATTTAACTTTCCCACACAAGAATTCAACATCTCTAACAATCCCAAATGGCTTAATAGTGTCCCTATTGGCAAGCTTAATAGTAACATCAATATCTTCCATTTCAGCGGGTGCAATATCATGCATAATTTCTTTATATAAGTCAAAAGGTATTGCACTAGCAGTAGCACCCGTATCACATAAGCCATGATAACAATGATCTCCTATTTTAACGGAAATAACAGGCATGCCTACAATAGGTCTATTTATCTTAACGTCGGGTCTAGCAATATTAGTTGTTTCATCACAGCAGTAAATAACATGCCCATCTATATTATCATCCAAGAGATCTTTAACCATAGCAATACTAGGTTCAACTTTAATTTGCTCAGGAGGTGTATATGTTCTATTATTACTCTTACGAACCACAGTTGAAGCTCTAGCATGAACCTTTATCCTAACAGGAAAAGGTGGTTTCTCAACATAAGTAGTAGGAACAATAGGATCATTATAAGTGATAGTCTTTTCTTCAACTGTAATTGGTGCAACTACTTTTACTTTAGTGGGAGGATTATATTTAAACCACTTCTCCTTAGGGAGATCAACGTGAGCAGCAAAAGATTCACAAAAAGAAGCTACTATCTCAGAGTCAAGTCCATATTTAGCGCTAAATCCACGAAAAGCATCGGTACCCATAAAAGATTTAACACAATCAAACTTAGGTGTCATACCTGACTCCTTACCATCGTCGGAACCCCAATCTTCAGAGTTGCGTTTAATTCTTTCCAATAAATCCCACTTGAATTCAGTAGTCTTCAGCATATAAGAACCAACACAGGAAGTATCGAGGATGGTGCGATTGTTGTCAGAAAGCCGAGCATAAATTTTTTGAATAATCATTTCTCTTGAGAGCTCATGATTGGGGCATGAATATAAGCCATGATGTTACAATAGGTATTGCACTAGCACTAGCACCCATATCACATAAGCCATGATAACAACAATCTCCTATTTTAACAAAAATAACAGGCATGCCTACAATAGGTCTATGTATCTTAGCATCGGGTTTAGCAATATTAGTTGTTTCACCACAGAAGTAAATAACATGCCCATCTATATTATCATCCAAGAGATCTTTTACCATAGCAATACTAGGTTCAACTTTAATTTGCTCAGGAGGTGTATATGTTCTAGTATTACTCTTACGAACCACAGTTGAAGCTCTAGCATTATCCTTTATCCTAACAGGATAAGGTGGTTTCTCAACCTAAGTAGTAGGAACAATAGGATCGTTATAAGTAATAGTCTTTTCTTCAACTGTAATAGGTGCAACTACTTTTACTTCAGTGGGAGGATTATATTTAAACCACTTCTCCTTATGGAGATCAACGTGAGCAGCAAAAGATTCGCAAAAAGAAGCTACTATCTCAGAATCAAGTACATATTTAGCGCTAAATCAACGAAAAGCATCGGTATCCATAAAAGATTTAACACAATCAAACTTAGGTGTCATACCTGACTCCTTACCATCGTCGGAACCCCAATCTTCAGAGTTGCGTTGAATTCTTTCCAATAAATCCCACTTGAATTCAGTAGTCTTCAGCATATAAGAACCAGCACATGAAGTATCGAGCATGGTGCGATTGTTGTCAGAAAGCCAAGCATAAATTTTTTGTATAATCATTTCTCTTGAGAGCTCATGATTGGGGCATGAATATAACATTGACTTAAGCCTCCCCAAAGCTTGAGCGATGCTTTCTCCTTCGCGAGGCCAGAAATTATATATGTAATTACGATCACGATGAACAAGATGCATAGGATAGAACTTCTGGTGAAATTCCAATTTCAATCGTTTATAGTTCCAAGATCCCTTCAAAATTCTTAAATATTCCAAAACTGATAGAAATTGCCATTAGAATTGTTTTGGACTCGGTTTACTTACCGTACCACATACCTATTCCTTTTCGGAGTCTGAAACGTTTTGGAAAGTGTCCCTTATTTATTCCTCCGGGGTTATGGTCTCAATAATATTAGTTTCGACATTTATAGGATTACCTGAGATATAATGTTTGATTCTTTGACCGTTCACCACCTTCGGATTTGTCCTTCAAAATTGTTGATTTTTATGGCACCGGAACAATAGACCTCCTCGATGACGTAAGGACCTTCCCACTTAGAGAGAAGTTTTCCTGCAAAAAATCTTAAACGAGAGTTGAATAGCAACACATAATCACCTACGTTAAATTCTCGCTTTTGTATTCTTTTTTCATGCCATCTTTTAACTTTTTCTTTAAACAGCTTGGCGTTCTCATATGCTTGGGTTCTCCATTCATCAAGTGAGCTAATATCAAATAACCTCTTCTCACCGGCAAGTTTGAAATCATAATTGAGATCTTTAATAGCCCAATATGCTTTATGTTCAAGTTCGAGAGGTAACTGACATGCTTTTCCATAAACCATCTTATACGGAGACATACCCATAGGATTTTTATAAGCAGTTCTATAGGCCGATAATGCATCATCAAGTTTCTTGGACCAATTCTTTCTAGATCTATTAACAGTCTTCTGCGAAATTAGTTTCAGCTCTCTATTGCTCAATCCTACTTGACCACTAGACTGAGGGTGATAAGGAGATGCAATTCTATGATTAACATCATACTTAGCAAGCATTTTACGAAAGGCACCATGAATAAAATGTGAACCACCATCAGTCATTAAATATCTAGGGACTCCAAACCTCGGAAAAATAACTTCTTTAGGCATCTTAATAGAGGTCTTATGTTCAGCACTACTAGTTGGAATAGCTTCTACCCACTTAGTAACGTAATCAACAGCAACTAAAATATGTGTATATCCATTAGAGGCAGGAAAAGGTCCCATATAATCAAAGCCCCAAACATCAAATGGTTTAATAACAAGAGAATAATTCATCGGGCATTTCTTGATGTCTACTAATATTACCAATTCTTTGATATTCGTCACAAGACAAGACAAACTTACGAGCATCTTTGAAGAGAGTAGGCCAATAAAAACCGGATTGCAATACCTTATGTGCAGTTCTATCTCCAGCGTGGTGTCCTCCATATTATTCGGAGTGACACTTGCGTAGGATCTGTTCCTGTTCGTGCTCAGGTACACAACGTCTAATAACACCATATACTCCTTCTTTATAAAGGTGCGGGTCATCCCAAATGTAATGTCTTAAATCATAAAAGAACTTTTTCTTTTGCTGGTATGTGAAACTAGCTGGTATAAATTTAGCAACAATGTAATTAGCATAATCAGCATACCATGGAGCAGTACGAGAAGCATTAAGGACCGCTAATTGTTCATCAGGAAAGCTATCATCAATAGGTAGTGGGTCATCAAGAACATTCTCTAACCTAGACAAGTTGTCTGCAACGGGGTTCTCAGCTCCCTTTCTATCAATAATATGCAAATCAAATTCTTGGAGCAGGAGAACCCATCTAATAAGTCTAGGCTTGGCATCTTTCTTTTCCATAAGATATTTAATAGCAGCATGATCAGTGTGAATAGTAACTTTTACTACTGCTAAGAATTCTTTTTCAGTAGTAGCATAATTTCTCTGGGCAGTATCAAGAGTTTTACTAGCATATTGAATAACATTTAATTTCTTATCAACCCTTTGCCCTAGAACAACACCTACAGCATAATCACTAGCATCACACATAATTTCAAAGGGTAAATTCCAATAAGGTGGCTGAACAATAGGTGCAGTGACCAGAGCTTTCTTAAGTATTTCAAATGCTTCTACATAATCATCATCAAAGACAAAAGGAATATCTTTTTGCAATAAATTAGTCAGAGGCCTAGAGATTTTAGAAAAGTCCTTAATGAACCTCCTATAAAAGCCGGCATGACCAAGGAAACTTCTTATACCTTTAATGTCCTTGGGACATGGCATCTTTTCAATAGTGTCAACTTTAGCTTTATCAACTTCAATACCCCTTTCAGAAATTTTATGCCCCAAGACAATGCCGTCATTAACCATAAAGTGGCACTTTTCCCAATTCAAGACGAGACTAGTGTCTTCACATCTCTGCAAAACTCGATCAAGGTCGCTCAAGCAATCATCAAAAGAGGATCCGTAAACGGAGAAATCATCCATGAATACCTCACAAATCTTTTCAGAAAAGTCAGAGAATATAGCTATCATGCATCTTTGAAATGTAGCAGGTGCATTACATAAACCAAAAGGCATACCTCTATAAGCAAAGGTACCGAAAGGGCAAGTAAAAGTAGTTTTGGATTGATCTTCCGCTGACACAGGTATTTGAGAGAAACCAGAATAACCATCTAGAAAGCAGAAATGTGTATGTTTTGATAGTCTTTCTAGCATTTGATCAATAAAAGGTAAAGGGTAATGATCTTTCTTAGTAGCTTTATTTAATTTATGGAAATCAATTACCATCCTATAACCTGTAATAATTCTTTGCGGAATCAATTCATCTTTATCATTAGGAACAACAGTAATACCTCCCTTCTTAGGAACGCAATGAACAGCGCTTACCCATTCACTATCAGCAACGGGATAAATCATACCTGCCTCAAGGAGCTTTAGTATCTCCTTTCTTACCACTTCTTTCATCTTAGGATTTAATCATCGTTGATGATCTCTAACTGGTTTGGCATCTTTCTCCAATTTAATTTTGTGTTGGCATAGAGTGGGACTAATGCCCTTGAGATCATCCAGAGTATATCCAATAGCAGCACGGTGCTTCTTCAATGTTTTCAATAATCTTTCCTCTTCCTGCTCTGAAAGGTTAGCACTAATAATAACAGGATATATCTTCTTTTCATCAAGATAAGCATATTTAAGATTATCAGGTAAGGGTTTGAGCTCAAACACGGGATCACCCTTGGGTGGAGGGGGATCCCCTAACATTCAACAGGTAGGTTGTGTTTCAGAATAGGACCCTGTTTAAGGAATACTTCATCTATTTACCTTCTTTCATTCATAAACATATCATTTTCATGGTCTAGCAAATATTGTTCTAACGGATCAGTAGGAGGTACGGCAATAGAAGCAAGACCAATAATTTCATCCTTACTAGGCAAATCTTTATCACGGGGTTGTCTATGAAATTTAGCAAAATTAAATTCATGTTTCATATCACCCAAGCCAATTGTAACAACATCCTTTTCACAATCAATCTTAGCATTGACAGTATTCAAGAAGGGTCTACCAAATATAATGGGACAAAAACTATCTTGTGGGGAACCAAGAACAAGAAAATCAGCAAGGCATTTAACTTTCCCACACAAGACTTCAACATCTCTAACAATCCGAAATGGCTTAATAGTGTCCCTATTGGCAAGCTTAATAGTAACATCAATATCTTCCATTTCAGCGGGTGCAATATCATGCATAATTTCTTTGTATAAGTCAATAGGTGTAGAGACCAGACCTCAAACAGTCTGTGCTGCTGTGCACCAGTGTCATCCCTGGATCAGTAATGCTGACACGCACAGTACAAATGGAGGATTTATAACAGAGTAGCAATCACACACTTATTACATCGAGTATCTCATAAGAGAATAAGTATGATAAATATGGCTTAAGGCCATCTAATACGATAACAGCGGAAGACTTGGAAGATAAGTGAGTCCATCAACTCCAACGGCATCACTAAGTATAAGACCACGACCTAAGGCACCTTACTCGTCGTCTGAAAAGTCTGCAACATGAAACGTTGCAGCCCGAAAATGGGTCAGCACATGAATATGCTGGCAATGTAACACATAGAGAGTAATGACCAAAAAATGCTATACTACATGCATATATGGCTGGTAGAAGGCTCTATGGTTACAGTTTTGCGAAAAGCCAATTTTTCCCTACTGCAAAGGAATAAATTTTATTTAACTATCATGGTGGTTGTTAAACATTGAGAATGGTTAACAGCATCCTCAATCCCAATTAAGTATCATCATTAACCCAACAAAATTAATTAAAGTAACATGATGAGATTCACATGATAATCCAAGTACTAGATACTCAAGATGTCCATAACCGGGGACACGGCTAACCATGATTAGTTTATACACTCTGCAGAGGTTTGCGCACTTTTCCCCACAAGACTCGATCGCCTCCGCTTGATTCTCGCACTACATGATGTTTGAGAAACGGATGACCGAGACACAGTCTTTCAGAAACAATAACTCTTTACTCCGGGTGGACAGTTACACCTACTTTCCCCTACATATGCTAGCCCACCTCTTCAAGAGATCATGTGACCTACTCAACTATGCTAGAGCCCATAATAGCTTGTGGCTGCACACGGAAGTTTCTAGCATGAATAATCTCATGATCCCTTTGAACCTGGGTGGCGGTCCAAAAGAAAAACAGGCAATCCTGGAATACCCAGGTACCTCAATCCACCCAGATGTGAGTTTTAGTTGCCACCTTAAGGTTAACCATTAATTAACAATCTCACATCTGTCATGGTAACACTCAAACCCAATCCACGTCTACTAGCATAGCATAACAAAATAAGCAAACGTAGAAGTAACTCCCAAGGGTTTGATAATAAACAGGTGATAGGTACTACCTCAAATACTTCCGAATTCCCACAGTTTAATTAGATCCTAACCATGCAATGTTTGAGGATTGGTCTAATGCAATAAAACTGGGTAGTAAAAGAGGTATGATCAAAGTGTTACTTGCCTTGCTGATGATCCGTGAAACCTAGAGATTCGAAGTAGCAAGCGGCGCACTCCGGGTACTCTATTGCAAACAAACAAGCATACAATAAGCACTCATCAAATGCATAGGTAAAACTCAAATAAAAGATCTAACCAGAAAGTTCAACTTAAGAACTCAGGCTTGCAAAAAGAATCGAATCAAACGAAGCAACGAAAGTCAAACGGCGAAAGAAACAAGCTTCGTTTACTAATCTGGATCTAAGTCAAATTTTACTGTAGCAAAAACTGGTTTGAGTTGGTTAAACAGAAAGAGAATTTCGAGACGAAACTCTAGGCGCTTGAATCGCCTGATTCCGATAAACAAGCGAAAAGATAAACTAAAACGAAAATCTGATCAGAAATCGCGATCTGGAATAATCGCGAAAAATCCAACGAAAAATAAAACTGACGAACAGTTAAATGAACGGACGTTCGTTAACTGCGACAAAACGGTGAACACTTTCGTTAAAACGAACGGATCGGCGAACATTCACTAACTAAAACCGAAGAAATAAACCAATCTAATAAAAAAAATAAACCTAAGGTTTCAAAAATAAAAAATTAAACGGAGGCGGTTTTTGAAAAAAAACCGGACGGTCGGCGGCGGCTGCGGCTACCTCGTCGGGGCAACTCCGGCGGGGCTCGGGACGGGCTCCGGCGGGGCTCGGGGGTGCGGCTAGGGGCGGCGGGGCTCGGGCGTCGTCGGGGGCGGCAAGGGGCGGAGTCGGCGGCGGCGTACGGGCTCCGGGGCGGCGGCTCCTTCGGCGTCGGGCTTCTCCGGCGTCGGCGGCTTCGGTCGAGGTGGGGAAAGGCGGCGGGGCTGGGGGAGTATATATAGGAGGGGGGTGCTCCGGCTTGGGGAAGGGGCTAGAGGCGGCGGCGTGGCCGTGCGGGACTCGGGCGGCGGCGGCGCTGTCGTGCCCGAGAGGGAGATGGGGCGCTGCGGAGCTGGGCCGTTGGCTGGGCTTCGGCCCAGTCGGCGCGCTCGCGACTTTTTTTTAAAATAATTTCGCCGAACCTAAAAAAAATCATAGAAAAATAAATAAAAATCTAAAATGCCAAAACAAATTTTCACCGTCTAATTAAAATAATTAGAACGAGATGAACATTTTCTTGGCCCTAAAAATGCAGTTTTTAAAACGTGCAATTTTTTAATGCAAATAAAATCCGAATAAAAGCAAATATTTGATTTTAATATTTTTCCTCCAATATTTCAATTATTTTGGAGAAGTCATATTTTCTCCTCTCATTTATTTTAATACGAAATATTTTTCGGAGGAAAAATAAATTAAACCGAAAATCCTCGTTTCATTATTTGATAAAAATCTAATATGAAAACCGGGAAAATCCCCAACTCTCTCCGAGGGTCCTTGAGTTGCTTAGGATTTCGAGGATTTTGCCAAAATGCAATAAAATATGCTATGCAATGATGATCTAATGTATAACATTCCAAATTGAAAATTTTGGATGTTACAAACCTACCCCCTTAAGATGAATCTCGCCCTCGAGATTCGGGTTGGCTAGAAAATAGGTGAGAGTGGTTTTTCCGTAGATCTTCCTCTCGCTCCCAGGTGGCTTCGTCCTCGGTATGGTGACTCCACTGAACCTTGCTGCGGGTGACTCGACTGGCATACTCAAGAATCTTAACTGGTTTCTCCTCATAGGTCAAGTCACTATCCAGCTGAATCGCTTCCAATGGCACCGTATCTCTCAGTGGTATCTCAGCCATCCCTGTGTGGCACTTCTTCAACTGGGAAACGTGAAATACATCATGAACTCCTGACAATCCTTCAGGCAATTCCAGCTTGTAAGCAACTTCTCCCATACGCTTCAAAACTTTGTATGGTCCTACAAAACGTGGCGCTAACTTTCCTTTAACTCCAAAGCGCTTCACTCCTCGAAGTGGTGATACACGAAGATAAACTCTGTCTCCAACTTCGTGAACTGTCTCCTTACGTTTAGAATCCGCATAACCCTTCTGCCTGGATTGGGCTACCTTGAGCCTATCGCGAATCAACTTCACTTTCCGTTCAGACTCTTTAATCAAATCTGGTCCAAACAACTGGCAGTCTCCAACTTCGTTTCATAACAATGGTGTTCTACACCTCCTTCCGTATAAAGCTTCGAAAGGGGCCATCTTCAAACTGGTTTGATAACTATTGTTGTAAGAAAACTCTGCATACAGCAAATTGTCGTCCCAACTAGATCCATAATCTAGCGCACAAGCTCTCAACATGTCCTCCAAAATCTGATTGACTCTCTCGGTCTGTCCGTCTGTCTGTGGATGAAAGGCTATACTGAATTCTAGCCTGGTACCCAAAGTTTCATGTAACTGATTCCAAAACTTTGAAGTAACCTGGGTTTCTCTATCTGATACAATGTTCCACGGAACTCCATGCAGACATACGATCCTGGTCATGTATATCTTTGCCAACTTAGCACTGGTGTAAGTGGTCTTCACTGGGATGAAATGACCTACTTTCGTCAAACGATCGACTACAACCCATATTGAGTCATAGCCTGAACGAGTCCTGGGCAATCCCGTGATAAAATCCATGCCTAGTTTATCCCATTTCCATTCGGGTATCGGCAATGGCTGTAGCAATCCTGCTGGCTTCTGATGCTCTGCCTTCACACTCTGACATACATCACAAACTGCTACATACTCCGCAATATCTTTTTTCATTCCGGTCCACCAGAAAGTATCCTTCAAATCCAAATACATCTTGGTATTTCCTGGGTGAATCGAATACAGTGAATCATGGGCCTCTTGCAAGATCAACTTCCTGATCTCCGGATCATTAGGCACATAAACGCGGTCCTCAAACCATAAGGTATCGTGCTCATCCTCGCGAAATCCTTTGGCTTTTCCTTTGCTCATCCTTTCCTTTATCTCATCAATCTCCTTGTCTGTCTTCTGAGCTTCCCTGATCTTTTCCATCAAGGTAGACTGAATCTCCAACGTTGCTAAATAGCCTCTTGGAACTATCTCCAAACATAGCTCGCGAAGATCCTCGGCTAATAATTTCGGTAACTCTCCGGTCATGAGTGTGTTGACATGGCTCTTGCGGCTCAACGCATCAGCTACTACGTTAGCCTTCCCTGGGTGATAATGCAATCTCATATCATAATCCTTAATGAGCTCCAACCATCTCCTTTGTCTGAGATTCAACTCCTTTTGCGTGAAAATGTACTTCAAACTCTTTTGATCCGTGTACACCTCACAGTGGTTTCCGATGAGAAAATGTCTCCATGTCTTCAATGCATGTACTACGGCTGCTAACTCCAAATCATGCGTGGCATAATTCTTCTCATGGGGTTTAAGTTGTCGTGAAGCATATGAAACAACCCTTCCCTCCTGCATAAGCACTGCTCCAAGTCCTCGACGTGAAGCGTCGCAATATACTTCATAATCCTTGCGTTGGTCTGGCAGAATCAACACTGGTGATGTAACCAAACGTTTCTTCAACTCTTGGAAACTAGCTTCACATTCCTCAGTCCAATTGAACTTGGTGTCCTTCTTTAACAACTCTGTCATGGGCTTAGAAATCCTCGAGAAATTCTTAATGAACCTCCGGTAGTATCCTGCGAGTCCAAGGAAACTCCGGATTTCTCCAACTGACGTGGGTGATTCCCAACTTGTTACTGTGTCAACTTTGGTGGGGTCTACTGCTATTCCTTCTCCGGATATAACATGTCCGAGGAATCCAACTTCCTTCAGCCAAAACTCACATTTGCTGAACTTGGCGTATAACTGATGTTCTCTGAGCTTCTCAAGTACCAAATGCAAATGCTCCATATGCTCCTCTTCGTTCTTTGAGTAGACCAAAATTTCATCAATGAACACTACAACGAACTTATCCAAAAACTCCATAAACACTTTGTTCGTCAGGTTCATGAAATAGGTAGGTGCGTTAGTCAGACCAAATGACATAACGGTACACTCATATAGCCCACACCTGGTGGTAAAAGCCGTCTTAGGTATATCCTGCTCTCGAATCTTTAACTGATGGTATCCTGATCATAGATCGATCTTGGAAAATACCTTAGTTCCTTGTAATCGGTCAAACAAATCATTGATCATCGGCAGTGGGTACTTATTTTTGATGGTCACTTCATTCAATCCTTGATAATCAACAACCATCCTCAACGATCCATCTTTCTTCTCCACTAGAAGTACGGGTGATCCCCAAGGTGAAGAACTTGGGCGAATATAGCCTTTATCCAGTAACTCCTTAATCTGCTTCTTAATTTCTTCCAAATCCTTAGCGGGCATCCTGTACGGTCTCTTAGATATCGGCCCTATGCCTGGCAAAAGTTCAATAAAAAACTCTATGTCTCTATCTGGTGGCATGCCTGGCAACTCTTCTGGAAATACATCCGGGTAATCTTTCACCACTGGTACTTCTTCCTGTACAACTCCTGATAAGGAATTTACTTGAGTCCTCTTCGGCATATGCCGGGATACATACTTAATCCTTCTTCCTTCTGGGGTGGTAAGCAAAATCGTCTTACTGGCGCAATCGATGTTTCCCCCATACATCGATAGCCAATCCATACCCAATATTACATCCAAACCTTGCGACTCTGAAACTATTAGGTCTGAGGGGAAAACATGCCTACCTATGGCCAATGGCATCTGAAAACATCCTTGGCTTGCCATATACTCTGCTCCTGGCGAGGTTACTAACATAGGTGTTTTGAGAACTTTGGTGGGCAATTTAAACTTATCCACAAATCCCCTTGATATGTATGAATGCGATGCTCCAGTATCAAAAAGAACGAGTGCAGTAAATGACTTAACCAAAACTTACCTATTACTGCCTCTGGCTGTGCTTCAACCTCCTCCACGCTAACGTGGTTCACATGTCCTTTGTTGAAAGGGTTCGGCTTCTTCCCAGAGCTTTCATTGCCATTTCCATTCTGGGCTTCAGGACATTCATTGGCATAATGTCCAGTCTTCTGGCACTTAAAGCAAGTGACTTGGCTCAGGTCTCTCTTAGCTGGGGTTGAAGGGTTGGTACGGTTCTGCCCATTGCTTCCTCCATTCCCATTACCATTCTTGGGGCCATTATGGTTGTGCGAACTACCTCCTCCATGGGTATGCTGAAACTGTCCTCCCGATTTCGGGGTAAAACGTGGCTTCTGCTGAGCTCCAGAATTATACTTCCCTTGTCCATACTTCCTCTTACGGTTTTCAATCTGCTGTTGCTTCCCTTCAATCATGAGAGCTCTATCTACCAACTCCTGGTAGTTGTTGAAGGTTGCTACCATTAACTGCATGCTCAGCTCATCATTCAGTCCTTCCAGAAACTTCTCCTGCTTGGCTGCATCTGTAGCAACGTCCTCTGGAGCATAACGTGCTAACTTTCTAAAGTCCTCCACATACTGGCCTACGGTGCGTCCTCCTTGGCGTAGGTTGCGAAACTCACGCTTCTTCATAGCCATAGCTCCTGCTGAAACATGGGCAGTACGGAAAGCTTGCTGAAACTGGTCCCATGTGACAGTGTCAATAGGGTGTGTGGCTCTGTAATTCTCCCACCATGATGCTGCGGGTCCATCAAGCTGATGTGTTGCAAATTGCACTCTCTCCGCATCTGTGCATCCTGCAGTGGTCAACTCCCTTCCAACTTTGCGGAGCCAATCATCTGCAACAATCGGCTCGGTGCTGCTGGAAAACACCGGCGGATTTAGCCTCAAGAAACGGGCTAAGTGATCAACAGGTGGTGGTGGCGGGTTGTTGTTGTTGTTATTGTTGTTGTTGCCTTGGTTCTGTACTAACACTTGCATCAGGGCATTCTGCTGCTGAATCAACTGAGTGATCTCCGGTGGGAAAACAAATCCGGTGTCGCGTCTCGGAGGCATCTGATAGGTTTCAGAAAAGGTGAGAATTTAGAATAGAATGAGGTCTAGAGGGAAAACACTACCCATATGCACATGAGTCAAACACAAACAATATCACTCAATCAAACAAGGCATACAATCGATCTAACTATCGTTAGAAAGTGCTCGGACTATACTATATACATGGGGGAAATACTACTACTGATTATGGTGGTCTACTAGAAATTTTGATCGGTCGAAGACTCCATGATATCCGCTCCAGCTTCATCAACAAAATCTTCTTCACTGGGGTCCGAGTCGGTGTCGTCGATGATGATGTAGTTATCCGGGCAAGTAGAATCGTCATCTTCTCCTCCTGGTGCTGGGTCTCCCATGAATACTCCAATCTTCTTTATCAGGTCGTCATTCTTCTCCAACAACGTGGCGATCTCCTCCTCATATCCATCGCGCGTAGACTTGAGTTCTTCCTCCAACTCCGTGAGCTTGATCAATGCCTTCTTCAGATCTAACATGTCTGCGCACATCTGGTTCTCCTGGCGACGAATGTGTTGGTTTTGCTCCTGGATGAAAGCTGCAATTGATCCATCCTTCTTGGTGCTGATCATCTCCCATTGCTCATCTCGGCGTCCACAAATCTGATAAATAGTATCCTTAAGCTCCCTATGGTAGACTTCTCCAATGCGTCCCATAGAGATGTGGGTGCCATGCTCTTCCCTAAACTCCAGGTTGGTGCATCAAAGGAAAACTCTATAGGCTCAGTGAGTGGCGTAAACGTCCTTCCTGGAACTTGAACTTGAATCTTCCAACGCTCCTCTTCTGGTAGTGTGGCTTTGTAAGTCCCGGTGAAGCTTGGTATTCTGATGTTCAGGTACTTAGTGACTTCCTTCAAGTGTCTTCTAAAAGGTGTATCTTCATCCGGTTGCATGAACTTGTTCCTTGCATCCGCCATTCCTAAAAGAGTAGAAAGTGGAGAGGAGTCAGAAATGAGAAGAGAGTAGTGTTCTAGGGTTTAAGCTTAGTGGTCGTGTCCTACAGTCAGCGTGTGCTCTGATACCACCTTTGTAGAGACCAGACCTCAAACAGTCTGTGCTGCTGTGCACCAGTGTCATCCCTGGATCAGTAATGCTGACATGCACAGTACAAATGGAGGATTTATAACAGAGTAGCAATCACACACTTATTACATCGAGTATCTCATAAGAGAATAAGTATGATAAATATGGCTTAAGGCCATCTAATACGATAACAGCGGAAGACTTGGAAGATAAGTGTGTCCATCAAATCCAACAGCATCACTGAGTATAAGACCACGAGCTAAGGCACCTTACTCGTCGTCTGAAAAGTCTGCAATATGAAACGTTGCAGCCCGAAAATGGGTCAGCACATGGAATATGCTGGCAATATAACACATAGAGAGTAATGACCAAAAAATGCTATACTACATGCATATATGGCTGGTAGAAGGCTCTATGGTTACAGTTTTGTGAAAAGCCAATTTTTCCCTACTGCAAAGGAATAATTTTATTTAACTATCATGGTGGTTGTTAAACATTGAGAATGGTTGACAGCATCCTCAATCCCAATTAAGTATCATCATTAACCCAACAAAATTAATTAAAGTAACATGAGGAGATTCACATGATAATCCAAGTTATAGATACTCAAGATGTCCATAACCGGGGACACGGCTAACCATGATTAGTTTATACACTCTGCAGAGGTTTGCGCACTTTTCCCCACAAGACTCGATCGCCTCCGCTTGATTCTCGCACTACATGATGTTTGAGAAACGGATGACCGAGACACAGTCTTTCGGAAACAATAACTCTTTACTCCGGGTGGACAGTTACACCTACTTTCCCCTACATCTGCTAGCCCACCTCTTCAAGAGATCATGTGACCTACTCAACTACGCTAGAGCCCATAATAGCTTGTGGCTGCACACGGAAGTTTCTAGCATGAATAATCTCATGATCCCTTTGAACCTGGGTGGCGGTCCAAAAGAAAAACAGGCAATCCTCGACTACCCAGGTACCTCAATCCACCCAGATGTGAGTTTTAGTTGCCACCTTAAGGTTAACCATTAACTAACAATCTCACAACTGTCATGATAACACTCAAACCCAATCCACGTCTACTAGCATAGCATAACAAAATAAGCAAACGTAGAAGTAACTCCCAAGGGTTTGATAATAAACAGGTGACAGGTACTACCTCAACTACTTCCCAATTCCCACAGTTTAATTAGATCCTAACCATGCAATGTTTGAGGATTGGTCTAATGCAATAAAACTGGGTAGTAAAAGAGGTATGATCAAAGTGTTACTTGCCTTGCTGATGATCCGTGAAACCTAGAGATTCGAAGTACCAAGCGGCGCACTCCGGGTACTCTATCGCAAACAAACAAGCATACAATAAGCACTCATCAAATGCACAGGTAAAACTCAAATAAAAGATCTAACCAGAAAGTTCAACTTAAGAACTCCGGCTTGCAAAAAGAATCAAATCAAACGAAGCAACGAAAGTGAAACGGCGAAAGAAACAAGCTTCGTTTACTAATCTGGATCTAAGTCAAATTTTACAGTAGCAAAAACTTGTTTGAGTTGGTTAAACAGAAAGAGAATTTCGAGACAAAACTCTAGGCGCTTGAATCGCATGATTCCGATAAACGAGCGACAAGATAAACTAAAACGAAAATCTGATCACAAATCGCGATCTGGAATAATCGCGGAAAATCCAACGAAAAATAAAACTGACGAACAGTTAAACGAACGGACGTTCGTTAACTGCGACAAAACGGTGAACACGTTCGTTAAAACGAACGGATCGGCGAACGTTCACTAACTAACTAAACCGAAAAAAATAAACCGATCTAATAAAAAAATAAACCTAAGGTTTCAAAAATAAAAAAATAAACCGAGGCGGTTTTTGAAAAAAAACCGGACGATCGGCGGCGGCTGCGGCTACCTTGACGCGGCAACTCCGGCGGGGCTCGGGACGGGCTCCGGCGGGGCTCGGGGGTGCGGCTCGGGGCGGCGCGGCTCGGGCGTCGTCGGGGGCGGCGATGGGCGGCGTCGGCGGCGGCGTACGGGCTCCGGGGCGGCGGCTCCTTCGGCGGCGGGGTCGGGCGGCTCCGGCGTCGGGCTTCTCCGGCGTCGGCGGCTTCGGTCGAGGTGGGGAAAGGCGGCGGGGCTGGGGGAGTATATATAGGAGGGGGGGTGCTCCGGCTTGGGGAAGGGGCTAGGGGGGCGGTGTGGCAGTGCGGGACTCGGGCGGCGGCGGCGCTGTCGTGCCCGAGAGGGAGACGGGGCGCTTGGGAGCTGGGCCGTCGGCTGGGCTTCGGCCCAGTCGGCGCGCTCGCGACTTTTTTTTTATAAATAATTTCGCCGAACCTAAAAAAATCGTAGAAAAATAAGTAAAAATCTAAAATACCAAAACAAATTTTCACCGTCTAATTAAAATAATTAGAACGAGATGAACATTTTCTTGGCCCTAAAAATGCAGTTTTTAAAACGTGCAATTTTTTTAATGGAAATAAAATTGCAAATAAAACCCGAATAAAAGCAAATATTTGATTTTAATATTTTTCCTCCAATATTTCAATTATTTTGGAGAAGTCATATTTTCTCCTCTGATTTATTTTAATACAAAATATTTTTCGGAGGAAAAATAAATTAAACCAAAAATCCTCGTTTCATTATTTGATAAAAATCAAATATGAAAACCGGGAAAATCCCCAACTCTCTCCGAGGGTCCTTGAGTTGCTTAGGATTTCGAGGATTTTGCCAAGATGCAATAAAATATGATCTAATGTATAACATTTCAAATTGAAAATTTAGGATGTTACAATAGGTATTGCACTAGCACTAGCACCCATATCACATAAGCCATGATAACAATGATCTCCTATTTTAACAGAAATAACAGGCATGCCTACAATAGGTCTATGTATCTTAGCATCGGGTTTAGCAATATTAGTTGTTTCACCACAGAAGTAAATAACATGCCCATCTATATTATCATCCAAGAGATCTTTTACCATAGCAATACTAGGTTCAACTTTAATTTGCTCAGGAGGTGTATATGTTCTAGTATTACTCTTACGAACCACAGTTGAAGCTCTAGCATTATCCTTTATCCTAACAGGATAAGGTGGTTTCTCAACCTAAGTAGTAGGAACAATAGGATCGTTATAAGTAATAGTCTTTTCTTCAACTGTAATAGGTGCAACTACTTTTACTTCAGTGGGAGGATTATATTTAAACCACTTCTCCTTATGGAGATCAACGTGAGCAGCAAAAGATTCGCAAAAAGAAGCTACTATCTCAGAATCAAGTACATATTTAGCGCTAAATCAACGAAAAGCATCGGTATCCATAAAAGATTTAACACAATCAAACTTAGGTGTCATACCTGACTCCTTACCATCGTCGGAACCCCAATCTTCAGAGTTGCGTTGAATTCTTTCCAATAAATCCCACTTGAATTCAGTAGTCTTCAGCATATAAGAACCAGCACATGAAGTATCGAGCATGGTGCGATTGTTGTCAGAAAGCCAAGCATAAAATTTTTGTATAATCATTTCTCTTGAGAGCTCATGATTGGGGCATGAATATAACATTGACTTAAGCCTCCCCAAAGCTTGAGCGATGCTTTCTCCTTCGCGAGGCCAGAAATTATATATGTAATTACGATCATGATGAACAAGATGCATAGGATAGAACTTCTGGTGAAATTCCAATTTCAATCGTTAATAGTTCCAAGGACCCGTATCATCACATAGCCTATACCATGTCAATGCATCACCCTTCAAAGATAAAGGGAAGACCTTCCTCTTAACAACATCATTGGGAATACCTGCAAGCTTAAATACTCCACAAACTTCATCCACAAAGATAAGGTGTAAATCGGGATGCAATGTTCCATCTCCTGCAAAGGGATTAGCTAGCAGTTTCTCTATCATACCCGAAGGAATCTCAAAGTGAACATTTTCAATAGGTCCAGAAGGTTGAGGAGCAATTCTTTGCTCTACTGGTCGGGGCGAAGATGCCCCAAACAAGCCCCTCAAAAGATAAGTTTCCATAGTAACAAGTGACAAAAAAATTCAGCACACTATATAAATGTTTCCTTAATAAGTTCCACTCACCAAAGGCGCTTCACTCCCCGGCAACGGCGCCAGAAAAGAGTCTTGATGACCCACAAGTATAGGGGATCTATCGTAGTCCCTTAGATAAGTAACAGTGTCGAACCCAACGAGGAGCAGAAGGAAATGACAAGCGGTTTTCAGTAAGGTATTCTCTGCAAGCACTGAAATTGTAGGTAACAGATAGTTTGGTGATAAGATAATTTGTAACGGGTAACAAGCAATGAAAGTAAATAAAGTGCAGCAAGGTGGCCCAATCCTTTTTGTAGCAAAGGACAAGCCTGGACAAATTCTTATAATGAGAAAAGCGCTCCCGAGGACACATGGGAATTATCGTCAAGCTAGTTTCATCACGTTAATATGATTCGCGTTCGTTACTTTGATAATTTGATATGTGGGTGGACCGGTGCTTGGGTACTGCCCTTTCTTGGACAAGCATCCCACTTATGATTAACCCCTATTGCAAGCATCCGCCACTACAAAAGAAGTATTAAGGTAAACCTAACCATAGCATTAAACTAGTGGATTCAAATCAGCCTCTTACTAAGCAACGCATAAACTAGGGTTTAAGCTTCTGTCACTCTAGCAACCCATCATCTACTTATTACTTCCCAATGCCTTCCTCTAGGCCCAAATAATGGTGAAGACGTTCACATAACACCAATAGAGGAGAGACAATATACATCTCGTCAAAATATCGAACGAATACCAAATTCACATGACTACTAATAGCAAGACTTCACCCATGTCCTCAGGAACAAACGTAACTACTCAGAAAGCATATTCATGTTCATGATCAGAGGAGTATTAATATGCATTAAGGATCTAAACATATGATCTTCCACCAAATAAACCAACTAGCATCAACTACGAGGAGTAATCAACACTACTAGCAACCCACAGGTACCAATTTGTGGTTTTGATATAAGATTGGATACAAGAGATGAACTAGGGTTTTGAGAGGGGATGGTGCTGGTGAAGATGTTGATGGAGATTGACCCCCTCCTGATGAGAGGATCGGTGGTGATGACGATGGTGATGATTTCCCCCTCCCGGAGGGAAGTTTCCCCGGCAGAACAGCTCCGCCGGAGCCCTAGATTGGTTCCGCCAAGGTTCCGCCTCGTGGCGGCGGAGTTTCGTCCCGTAAGCTTGCTTATGATTTTTTTCGGGGTAAAAGCCTTCATATAGCAGAAGTGGGGCACCGGAGGGCCACCAGGGGGCCCAAGAGACAGGGGGCGCGCCCAGTAAGGGAGGGCGCGCCCTCCACCCTCCTTGCCAGGGTGTGGGCCCTCTCTGGTACTTCTTTCGCTCAATAATTCTTATAAATTCCAAAAATGACTTTCGTGGAGTTTCAGGACATCTGGAGCTATGCAGAATAGGTTTCCAATATTTGCTCCTTTTCCAGCCAGAATCCCAGCTGCCAGCATTCTCCCTCTTCGTGATAAACCTTGTAAAATAAGAGAGAATAGCCATAAGTATTGTGACATAACTTGTAATAACAGCCCATAATGCAATAAATATCGATATAAAAGCATGATGCAAAATGGACATATCACATCGCAGCAAGGGACGTTCATTCCCGACAGAGAGAACGACGAGCTCACAGAGGCCCTCGGGAATCCTGAGCACCCAGGACGAACACGAGGCACGGCAGGCTCTGTTGCGTGGAAGGTTGGGTTTCCTGGCGTAGGCGGTTACAAAAACCGGGAGAGGAGGAGGAAAGTGGAGCAGACCGAACTGCAGAATCTGAATGCAAGGGTACGAGGGCTAGAGGAACAAGCAGTTCACAGCCAGCGACCTGCCGGAGCTACCCCAGAAGCTACCCCGCCATCTCAGCGGAGAAGCAGTGTGGCTTCCACCGAGCTCCTTCAGCAGCCAGACTTCACGGCTCCTAGCTACCCGTGAATGCTATCACGGAGGCTCAACATTGCCACCTTATGACGCAATGGCAAAACTTCAAAGTACAGGCAGCTGTCGGCTCTGTTGCACCTTCTGAACCTGACGCAACTTTTCACTGTTTCCGATTCCATAAGGCTATGCTGTTGTGATGGTGGATGAAATAACGGAGGGATTTGAGGACCTCGAGCTTGACCACCCTACCGGTGATGGGGAGACTCAGCTGGGTCTTGCTCTGAAGACTCCATGTCTATGGCGGAAGGACCACATGAAGCTTCCAAACTGGACGCCTCCGCCTCCTCCTCCTCCTCCGGCGAGTCAGGGCACTCCGCCTCCTCCTCCTCTGGTGAGTGATCAGGGCACTCCGCCTCCTTCTCCGGCTACTCCCGCGCGTGGCGGCACTCCGCCTCCTTCTCCACCTGCTCCGGTGCGTCCGAGCAGCCCGCCTCCTCCTCCGCCTCGTCAGCAACGCGGAAGAGAGCCGCTGCCGCTGCCGCTCCGGCTGCTCCGGCACGTCGTAGCACTCCGCCTCCTTCTCCACCTCGTAAGCAACAAAAGAAGGTAGTCGCCGCCGCTCCGGCTGCTCCGGCGTCTAGCAGTACAGCCAAAGGCGGGAGGCAATACAGATTTGGTCCATCTCTCAGGCCTCTAGAGAAGTTACCATACGAGAGGGCCGTGGAGGAAAACGCAGAGATCTGTGAAGCCTATGCGAAGGACTTCTTTGAAACGAAAAGAGCTATGAAACATCCACCACCGGAGGAGAAGATAGATTCCGTGAAAGTTCAGTGCACTATCAATGCCCTGAAGCGACCACCACTGCCTCCGCTGCAAAACAACTATGAGCACATTATTGAAAGGTCATATCAGGAAGCGGAGCAGTCGGGAAGTACTTGCAGTGATCGAAGGTTAGCAGAACGAAGATGTGGGAAAAAAATTCCCCAGCTCGGCGAACAAGCGAACCAACCGTGGCCCCCGCTCAAGGTGTCTAGCGATATCGTCGCTAATCATCCGGCCAGGATGGTGCCCGGTACCAATCCTGGAGATTACCTGCCCGACGATGCACATTTTGATACAATGGAGGTGGACGAATTCAAATACCGGTACGAGAAGCCTCTCGTCAAAGATGGAAGTCCTCCTCTAACAACGATGATGCGAAGATTCAATGATTGGTACATGAAAACTTGCGACGAGTCTGGAAAGGATATTTTGACGCTGAGAGGTAAAGAGGAGCATGACCTCATTCGAATTGATTTGTTGTCTGTTCCATTTGTGGAGTTCTTCCAGTTTTACAATCAAAAGGCCCTCGATAAAATAATCGTCACTTGCTACTGTTTGTAAGTACTACTTCTGTCATTAAGTCTCTATATATAGCTCAGCTCTTTCATTGCATGTATATATAATTATCCTCACTATATTATGCAGACTGAAGATCGTCGAATGAAAGAAAAGACCAATCTATGATATTGGGTTCATTTACACAAATCTCATAGATGACTTTACGGTTAAATTTAATGCCAAAGAAACCGAGGCCAACTTTCTACAATCATTGCTTCAAAATCAAAACAAAGACAAAATACTCTTTCCTTACAACTTCAACTGAGTGTTACTGTCTTGTGCATATTTGGTTTCCCTTATTACTCAAGGTTATAATAATGTAATTGATGAGTTATGCATGCGTGCGCAGCTTCCACTTTATTCTTCTAGAGATTAAGCTTGAGCAGGGACTAGTAACCGTCTTAGACTCGAGATGAAAAGATCCTAAGGAGTATGCGGCCATGACTAAATTCTCGAGAAGTAAGTTTAGTCGATCATTATCGCACCATATCGGCAACTTTGTTCATTTCCTGATATCAAGTAATTGTTTTCTTTGTCTGGCAGGGTTTGGAAAGATTTTACCACAAAAGCTCCAGGACTGTCGAGGGAGCTGCGATTTACACACCCGAAAGTAAGTACTACTAGCTAGTTTCGCGCATCTCCCATTGATTCTAGCTAGTTTCGCGCATCTCCCATTGATTCTAGCTACTTTCATCAATACCATTTATAATGCTTGATTATCAGTTTGATTGACCTCTATTTCTCGTAAAGTGCTTGTGGCAGGAACCCGGTAATGATTACTGCTGATACTACGTTTGCGAGTTCATCTACAACACGACGATCTCTAAGCGGGGCTACTCTAAAAAACAATATGAAGTGTGTAAGCAATAATATTCACAATTTTATTTTATTACCATCATTATATTTGTGTTGAGTTTCATTCATATATATGTATTAACACCCTTCTTCAAATTAGATGTGGCAGATGCGGAATGAACTCCTACCACAAGATCGCATACGAGCAATTCAAGAGGAATTGGCGGGATTTTTTCTTGACCACGTCGTAAATAAAGCCGGAGAATACCATGTGGAACTTGACATTAGATGTTAGGGAATTGTAAGAGATCTTATATTGTATATATGTAGCTAGTAGCGCCGGATAGATATACGAAAACTTGTTGTTCGACCAATCTCTCGGAGAAAGAGAGGTCGATCACTTCTCTGTGTATATATATGTTCATGACGATCTTGTGTACTTAATGGTTTCCTTCATTTGCTTACTAGCTAGCTTGTCGAGTCCTCTCTATACGTATAGTACCTAGCGTCGACCAAGCACGGACATAAGAGAGGACACTTCTCTGTATTAGCGAGCTAACACAATATATGAAACCCCTAAATTAACCCTACAAAACCCCCAAAACCCCCACCCCCACCCCCTTCAAAAAAAAAACAAAAACCCCAGCCCCTGAACTGTTGACGCGTGGACGCTTTTTGGTCCTGGTTGGTGCTACCAACCGGGACAAAAGGCCCTGCTGCCTAGGCAAGCCGCAGCGGCCACGTGGAGCCCCATCTGTCCCGGTTCGTAGGCGAACCGGGACTAAAGGTATTGGGCTTTAGTCCCGACCCTTTTGTCCCAATTCCAGAACCGGGACAAATGGGCCGCTGGAACCGGGACAAATGGGCCTTTTTCTACTAGTGAGTATATGTGAATGACATATTGTTGATCGGAAATGATGTAGATTTTTCTTGAAAGCATAAAGGACTGTTTGAAAGGTGTTTTTCAAAGAAAGACCTCGGTGAAGCTTCTTACATATTAAGCATCAAGACCTATAGAGATAGATCAAGACGCTTGATAAGTTTTTTCAATGAGTACATACCTTGACAAGATTTTGAAGTAGCTCAAAATGGAACAGTCAAAGAAGGAGTTCTTGCCTGTATTGCAAGGTGTGCAGTTGAGTAAAGACTCAAAACCTGACCACGACAGAAAATAGAAAGAGAATGAAATGTTATTCCCTATGCCTCAGTCATAGGTTCTATAAAGTATGCTATGTTGTGTACCAGACCTATTGTGAACCTCACCATGTGTTTGGCACGAGGGTACAATAGTGATCCAGGAGTGGATCACTGGACAACGTTCAAAATTATCCTTAGTGGAATAAGAAATACGTTTCTCGGTTATGGAGGTGACAAAAAGTTCATCGTAAAGGGTTACGTCGATGCAAGCTTTGACACTGATCAGGATGACTCTAAGTCTCAATCTGGATACATATTGAAAGTCAGAGCAATTAGCTAGAGTAGCTCCGTGCAGAGCATTGTAGACATAGAAATTTGCAAAAATACATATGGATCTGAATGTGGCAGACCCGTTGACTAAACTTCTCTCACAAGCAAAACATGATCACACCTTAGCACTCTTTGGGTGTTAATCACATGGCGATGTGAACTAGATTATTGACTCTAGTAAACCCTTTGGGTATTTGTCACATGGCGATGTGAACTATAGAGTGTTAAGTCACATGACGATGTGAACTATTGGTGTTAAATCACATGGCGATGTGAACTAGATTATTGACTCTAGTGCAAGTGGGAGACTGAAGAAAATATGCCCTAGAGGCAATAATAAAATCGTTATTTATATTTCCTTATATCATGATAAATGTTTATTATTCATGCTAGAATTGTATTAACCGGAAACTTAGTACATGTCTGAATACATAGAAAAAACAGAGTGTCCCTAGTATGCCTCTACTTAACTAGCTCGTTAATCAAAGATGGTTAAGTTTCCTAGCCATAGACATGTGTTGTCATTTGATGAACGGGATCACATTATTAGAGAATGATGTGATGGACAAGACACATCCGTAAGCTTAGCACTATGATCGTTTCGTTTATTGCTATTGCTTTCTTCATGACTTATACATGTTCCTCCGACTATGAGTTTTGCGACTCCCAAATACCGGAGGAACACTTAGTGTGCTATCAAACATCACAACGTAACTGGGTGATTATAAAGATGCTCTACAGGTGTCTCCAATGGTGTTTGTTGAGTTGACATAGATCAAGATTAGGATTCACTAGTGAAAAAACTACTTTACGTGAGACACATTAGTCCCGGGTTGTAAATGAACCGGCACTAATGGTACCATTAGTCTAGGTTCGAACGGCTATGCATTAGTCCCGGTTCATTTGTGACCTTTAGTACCGGTTGGTGGCTCCAACCGGTACTAAAGGGGTCATGGCCTTTAGTATGGGTTGGTGGCTCCAACCGGTACTAAAGACCCCCCCCCTTTAGTACCGGTTGGAGCCACCGACCAGTACTAAAGGTGGTGTGCTGCCACCCTTAGTGCACAATGTTTAGTCCCACCTCGCTAGTTGAGAGGAGCTCGCACCGGTTTATAAGCCCCGCCGCGGCTACCGTGTTGAGCTCCTCTATAAACAGGCCTTTGTGGGCCTATTGCAAGTCTTCTGCCCTGTGGGGCCTACTGGGCCGTACGGGCCTGCATCCTGGCCCAACTAGAGGTTCGGTTTCTAGTTGTATGCAGGCCGTGCCGGCCCAGTAGGCGGGCTGTTTTTGCTTTATTTAAAAAACATTCAAAAAAATCCTTTAGTCCCCAGACCACGGCGTGCCTCGTGCCACGTGGTGGGCCTTTGGTCCCGGTTCGTGTTGAACCGGGACTAAAGGGGGGACCTTTAGTCCCCACCCTTTAGTGCCGGTTTCCAGAACCGGTCCTAAATGTCCTTACGAACCGGTACTAAAAGTCATTTTTCTACTAGTGATTTGTCACTCCGAGTATCGGGGAGGTATCTCTGGGCCCTCTCGGTAATGCACATCACGATAAGCCTTGAAAGCAATGTGACTAATGAGTTAGTTACGGGATGATGCATTACAAAATGAGTAAAGAGACTTTCCGGTAACGAGATTGAACTAGGTATGATGATACCGACGGTCGAATGTCGGGCAAGTAACATACCGATGACAAAGGGAACAACGTATGTTGTTATGCAGTTTGACCGATAAAGATCTTCGTAGAATATTTAGGAGCCAATATGAGCATCCTGATTCCGCTATTGGTTATTGACTGGAGATATGTCTCGGTCATGTCTACAGAGTTATCGAACCCGTAAGGTCCGCACACTTAACGTTCGATGACGATTTGTATTATGAGTTATGTGATTTGATGACCGAAGTTTGTTCAGAGTCCCGGATGAGATAACGGACATGACGAGGAGTCTCGAAATGGTCGAGAGGTGACGATTTGTATTGGAAGGTTATATTCGGACACCGGAATGGTTTCGGGAAGTATCGGATAAGTTTCGGAGTACCGGGGGTTACCGGAACACCCCCCCCCCCCGGGGAAGTTAATGGGCCACACATGGGCCTTAGTGGAGGAGAGAGGGCCGGCCAGGGAGGTGGCGCACCCCCCCCCCATTGCCAATCTGAATTGGACAAGGGGTGGAGGCGGCGCCCCCCCTTTTCCTCTCCTACTCCTCCTCTCTTTCCCTCTTTGCTTCTCCGAAAAAGGAAAAAGGAGAGGGGAATCCTACTTGGACTAGGGAGTCCTAGTAGGACTCCCCACACCTGGCGCGCCCCCCTTGGGCCGGCCACCTCTCCTCCCCCTTTTATATACGTGGGAGGGGGCACCCCAAAGGCACAACAAGTCTCTTAGCCGCGTGCGGTGCCCCCCTCCACAGTTACACACCTCGGTCATATCGTCGTAGTGCTTAGGCAAACCCTTGCGCCGGTAACTTCATCATCACCGTCACCATGCCGTCGTGCTGACAAAACTCTCCCTCGGCCTTAACTGGATCAAGAGTTCGTGGGACGTCATCGAGCTGAACGTGTGCTTAACACGGAGGTGCCGTACGTTCGGTACTTGGATCGGTCGAATCGTGAAGACGTTCGACTACATCAACCCCGTTACTAAACGCTCCCGCTTTCGGCCTACGAGGGTACGTGGACACACTCTCCCCGCTCGTTGCTATGCTTCTCCTAGATAGATCTTGCGTCATCGTGGGAAAATTTTGAAATACTACGTTCCCCAACACGCTAATCCAACTACATCACCAACAGTAGAAAATGCACTTGTGCTGCTACTTCCGGACCTTGATTAAGCAAGAAAGAGGATGCAAAGATAGTACTACCGCCTTGCCAAGTGCCTAGTTAGTTAAATATGTTTTTTTACTTTATTTTCTCTATTGCTTAGAGTAGGGTATGTTGTCATTCAAGTGAACTTGTACCAATCTGCTTGACAGATGATTTACTCATCAGGAAAGTAACTTGTAGTAGCAGTGGATTGACCACGTACCACATATTTATTAGTAACTAGCACAAGATCTATCATCATTTTGAAATTACAATGTGTTCACTCTATTGTTCTATGATATAACACTGAAATTACTTGGTTGGGAAGAAAAATTTAAAAACAAGATCATTCTTTTGAGTTGGAGTCAAATTTCTGCATTTGTTAATTGTGCTTTCTATAAGTGTTGGTCTCACATGGAAGTAGTAGTGTATTTGTTTATTTGTATTAGGTACTACATGTGAGTAGAATTATATTGTTTATTTATGTTCTCGGAAGATTAGTATTCCAATGTGGGCAGAGGTACATTTGTTTATTTGTGAAGGTTGTTGGTCCCACATATGAACTCAGCACCAACTCCAGCCTTTATAAGTAGGAAAGATTTGGTACTCTGTCGTGCTTTTCAATACCAGCTTGTGATAATTTTTCATGTGACCGGATGACACACAAAAACACCTGCTTGATCATAAAATATTATTCTTTTTGCTTTCATCCCCCGACAAATGAATATCATATGTGAGTAGTTTGTAGTGACTGCAAGTGGCATTCTTGTTCTTAGGGCATTCTGAATCTGATTACTTTGTAGATGTTCAAAGAAGCTTGAAGAAATTATATTCTTTTCGCAAGCAATGTAGTCTCGATTTTGTTATGCACACTGCACATATCATATGATGGTTGATACTATTTCATCTTAATCTCCTTATATACTTAAAAATAGTATATTAAAATTGTTAACCGGTGCTAAAAAAATTGTAGTTCAGTCAAGATGAAGCTGTCGGTACCTGATCTCGATGCGACGTGGAGAAATGACCTGACTAGTTCTAGTGATCTTCGCCTTGCAGTTCATCTTACTCGATAGTATCTCTGCCTTGGACATGGCAATTGATAATTCAAAACTATTCCCAGGTTTACCCATGGCAAGGTTTAGTTGGCGGCGACGTCATCGATAGTGAAGTTGAAGGTTATGTGAGATTTGTCTTCATGTCACTCCACTGGGCAATGAATCCCATGTTCATGTGATTTGTTCACTCTGAGGACACCATCGATGTGCGAGTTGATGACCCAGGAACATGAAAATAGGGAAGTTGTCGAGAGTGCTGGGTCCAATGGTTTGCTTCTTCAGTCTTTTTTTGAGACAAAGAACTTTTCAGATTCTTTTATTTTTGTTCACAATTCTCAAAAAAAAACTGAGATGCTGGCCTGAGAAGAGAAGAAAATTCACATTAGCACCGACCGTGGCCCATTTGTTTCGACAGCACAAAAGAAAATTCCCCTCGTAACCGCCGCAGACGGCTCCTCCTCCTCCGCTTTCGATCTCGCCCAGCCGAGGGTTCCCGGCGGCCAATGGCGATCACCAAGAAGGAAACGGCGTCGCTGCTGACAGAGATCCCGGACGAACTCCTGGCGGAGATCTTCCTCCGGCTGCCCGACCCAGCTGACCTCGCCCGCGCCTCCATGGCCTGTGTCTCCTTCCGCGGGCTCGTCACCGACGGCTCCTTCCTCGCTAGCTTCCGCAGCCACCACACCCCGCTCATCCTCGCGCTCCTCGACAGAGACGGATTCCACCCGGCCATGCCGCCTCACCCCTCTGCTGCCGCAGCCGGCGCTCGCCCTCGCCGTTGACTTCACCTTCTCCTTCCTCCCTGGCCACTTCCGCTGGTTCAACCTGGACATCCGTGACGGCCGCGTCCTCCTCCAACGCGGGTTCGAAGAATATGGGCCGCCGGGAGTCTTCCGGGAGCTCGCGGTTTGTGACCCATTGCACCGGCGGTACGCCCTTCTTCCCCAACTGCCTGACGACCTAGCCGCTACGGTGGATTGCCTGCTCACCAGCCCTTTCCTCGTCCCCGTCAGCGAGGACGAGGAAGAGACGGCATTCAAGGTGATCTGTTTGGCACGCGGCAAAACTAAAGTGGCTGCCTTCGTCTTCTCTACGAGCATCGGACAATGGCAAGCTGCTGCATGCATGGGTTGGAGTGATTTGGCCCTTGACATGGTTGACTCGGACATGATGTCACGGATCAACTCTTGTTATCTCAGGCGCCATTATGCTTATGGCTGCTTCTACTGGGACTGGCTGGTGATCCACAAGAAGCAGTTGCTCGTGCTTGACACTAGGAGGATGGAGTTCTCCGTTGCCGACCTCCCACCTGGAGGATGGTGCACACAAGGTGTGGCCATTGTTGAGGCAGGGGAAGGCATGCTCGGCATGTTTGGTCTCCATAGTGAAACTGCATCTGATCTCACTTATGCCGTTGTGCGAAACAGAGGCGAGAGCCCAAGCCAGTGCCAAATTGAGAAGACAATCTCACTAGATTCTGGGTACCGGTGTTATATCAAAGCTGTAACAGAGAGCTGTTTGCTATTAATGAGGACAAAAGCCCTGCCGGGATCACCTCTACTCATTGAGTATTTCACAATGGACATCAGGACATTACAGCTACAGAGGGTTTGTGCGAAACAATGCAAGACTTGGCTGCCCGGGATAATGATATATGCCCGCTTGTTTGAAACTGGGGTATATACCAACTTTCCACCATCACTGTTGCCTCCACCGACAGTTTGAAGTGGTAAACTTTTGCGTCATGTTTATCCCCTTCCCTTTATAATTACTACGCAACTTGTCTAATGTCTGAGTGTTTGTATTGCAATTGATAATTCTTGTTTGGATAATCACCAGCTCATGAACATAATCTGATTATATTGTTTGTTTCTAACAATTGCCACTTTAAGAGAATGAGATTAGCAAGAGGAAAAAAAAAATCATGCACCCTATGACTGTCTTGTGCGTAAATTTTCATTTAACCACGAAAACATTAGGCCGCGGCAATTATTTTTAGTAGTAGTTTTTATGGTCAGTGTAATGTAGAAGTAATACAAGTGTAGACCCAGTTTACCTTTGTTTGTTTCACCTTGAGAAATTTCATTTGAGTCATGCGCAACTCCCTTTTGTACACTTTTCTTTTTGATTGATACAAGGTGGCACAAAAGTTCTGTTTTAGTCAGCTTTACATATACAATTTTATCTCGTGTCGTTGTTTTGTGATAAACCTGCATAACTAGTACAGTCAGAATTGAGATCCTGAGTCAGCGCTCTAAATTAAGAACAACTTATGCTCACAAGCAACTGAAATTTTATCTCACGATGTTGTTTTATCTGAAATCAACCTTGTAAGATCAAGGGAGTGCTTATCATTGCACAGGCGACTGGAATTTTATCTCGCCGTGGTGTTCTATATGAAATTAACCTCATAAGATAGATTTTACTCACTTATCGTTGTCAATCAACTGAAATTCTTCTTTATCGCACTCGATTTCTCCACCACTCTTTGATCCTCGTATCATGGTTGTCCTCCTAATTTCAAAGCAGAACCCCCAGTTTCTTTCTTTCTTTCTTTTTAATATGTCTGGCTATGTATCCCACTTGTGTTGCAGACACTGAAGTAAGTTCCTGCAGTGACATGTTTCGAATTCAGTTGAGATTAATATTACGCTATTTTTGCGATACAACCTAAGTACATAAGATTTTAATCTTTTAAGCTTGTATAACTCTTGAATTAGTAGTATTCATGAATTGGGCAGAAGATCTTCTGTGTTGTCTGAGCTTTTTGTCTTGTCTATCCAGATTCAGTGTGCAGACGTTATCAGATCAGCTTTCTGAGTTCAAAGCAACGGTGGTTTTGATACCGTGGAGTTCTTGCAGATGTGATCACCGTTGCTCAGAAGTTGACCTAAGTACCTAAGAATGTGATAGTGAAACTAGCGTGCTGATGTACAACCCCCCAACTATGATGTGCCACGGTGGTTTTAGGTGCTCGTGCATGAGCAATTCTGTGAGATGAATTTTGTACTTCTGTCCTTTTTTTGACTCACTTTTGTACCGGGACGTGTATTGGTTCTCGCTACCAAGTACCAATACACCAAGTTTCTTTCCCTTTCCAGTTGAGTTTTTATTATACTTCTATGTGCCTATGTTCCAGTTTTGTATGACTTAAAGTGTATTATTTCTTCATGTTGACCGGACGGACCTCTGTCTAGCTAGGAAATCGAACTTGTTTTTTTTTTGAAACGAGGCAAAAGATTTGCCATTTTCATTGATTAAGAAAAGAGAATTGCCCGGTTAATTGACGAAAAACCGGGCTAAAACCGATACAACTCAACCCACATGACATGGGCATCACCGGCCAACCTAGCCACCGGCATGGGACACAAAGCTGCAAAGAAGAAAGGCATTCGCCGAGGAGTCGCAAGCGTCATCATCATCATCGATTGCCTCGAACGGGCGACTCCGACTTCACCATAAAGCTCCAACCTCGAAGCCAACCTGCAAACAGCTGTATAGAAGCCACGACTGCACATGCCACCGGATGGCCACACGCGCAAGCAACCGACAGCTCTGACTTTGACGACGAGCCTCAACAGGGAAATATGAAGGACTTGCGCCGACCGTGCCCACAGAAGAGCACCTCGGGCACGCCGGGAAGAACCGACTAACGAAGTCCACGCCGTGACCCGAGCTCCTCTCAACCCATCATCGTTGCCAAACAGAAACCAGCGCCCCGCCTCAGCAAACCACACAGCGAAGATGCCGCAATGCACCAGTCTCCCAGTCGTAGCCGGCTCCGAGACGATGCCCTCAAGGAGGAGAAAGACACGAAGACGCCTTCATCGCCCGACCCAGCGGATCTGAGGTTTCCCTCTGGAGCCAAAGCTATGGGGAGGAGGAGCACATCTCCATGACGACGCTTCCAAGAAAGATCACGGCACCCGCGGGCGCTGCCGTCGCCAGCTCCGAAGAAGGCCGGAGCAAAGATTTCTCCCGGAGATGCGCCGACCGCCGACCACCGCCCACCAGCCACCACCTGCTGAGGCCGACCTCATTCAGTCCACGGGATCCCACGATCCACCGTGACCGGACACGCACCGCCCGCTGGCTGAAGCCGCCGTCCACCACCGCAGCACCACCGTGGCCACCACCACCGCAGCAAGCAACTCCGCATCGCGAAGCGCAGCACCCAGATCGATGCACCTCGCACCAGATCCAGTCGGAGCTGCACATGCGAAGCAGTAGAGCAGACGAGCAGGATCCCCCTCCGCAGCACACCTCGCACTCCAGAGAAGCACAACCGCCACGCATAGCCGGTCACCGCGCCTGACACGCGCCTGCAGCCACCGCGCCCGGCCGGTCGCCGCGCCCCATGCGTACAGCCGGAACCGAGCCGCCGCCGTGCGAGCGCGCGCCGTCCACGCCCCGGCCACATCAGGAGCTCGGACCGAGGCCGCCGCCCCGGTACCCCACACCATCCGCACCAACCGCCGCCCGCAGGATCCCAGATCGGATCGGGACCGCACGAGACCGATGACCGCGACGGCACCCACTGTCGCGACCAGACGCCACACCATATGCCGGAGACCGCCTCTACCGTGAGGAGGGACGCCGCCACCAGGCCGAGCGCCGGACAGCCGCGACCCGCACGCAAGCTCCCCTCCTCCGGAGCGAGCAACAACTAGAGAGAACCCCGCCGCCGCCGGCTCCGCGCAGGCTTTGCCTGCCGGAGGCCACTGGCAACGGCGAGGGGGAGAGGAGGCTGCTGTTGGGGAGGCTGCGGGAGGGGCGGGGGTCGCCGCCCGTGTCACCCCGTGGAGGGAGCGACGCGGGGAACGGTGAGATGTAGCAGATTAGTATGTGAATGTAATCCAACTTGTGTTTCAAAATCAAATGCTAAGCACACTGAAGTGAGTGTTTGTAGTCACACATTTCAAATTCAGCTGAGACCAGTATTACCATTGTGATACGTGCTATCTTAGATCCTATATATAATTTGTTCCTTTTAGCCCGTAAGAGTCTTCAATTTGGACCCAAGTTTCTTCTCTGTTGTCTAAACTTCTGTCATGTTTGTCTAGATTCAGAGGAGTAGTCATCAGATCAGCTTGTAGAGGTCAAAGTGGCCGCTGTTTCGATAGCGTGGAGTTGTCACCAGATGTGATCACCTTGCTGACAATCTGTAGAATTTCACTTGCCTATGTTGTTCTTGTTTTCATGCTACTTAAAAGTACTTGTTGTATGTTTACTGTTTGCATAGTTAGGACAGCTCTCAAGGGCAGGCGCATCTCAACCTGAAGTGAACATTTATATGTTTCTTCTCAACCTGAAAGTGATTATGTGTATATATGTGTTTGGTTAGTTTTTGTGCTGTATCAATGGATGTGAGCTGGAGATTCTTGGGATCTGGGTCTGGGCATCTTTTTCTTTTTCTACTTGAGAAGTTCACAAAACAAAAGGAGACAAAGACAATGAAATTAACAGTAAACAACGATTGTGTTGGATCTGGGTCTGGGCATCTTTTGTTTTTCTTGTTTGGAGCTATCGTTTGTGAAAAATTACCATGATTGTGTTGAAGCTGGATCTTATGAATTTTTTTAACTCAGTCAGTTGGTCTATGATGGACACGATTTTGATTCAGTCAGTTGGTCTACGATGGACACGATTCCTCTGTCGCATGGCTTCAGGAACGTATGATCTGCATGGATTTGATCTCTCCTTGAAAGTGGCAACAATGTTGTGCTCCTTAATGGTGTTCCTAGGAATGTATTGAGCATGATAATGAACAGTGTCATGGTGACCCTGTGTCCCATATATCCACCTAATCGTTGGTGATCTTACCATCTATTGATTTCACCTCCTTATTGGTGACTTTGCCAGCCCACCATTGAGTTTGTGAGTGAAACTCTCATCCTAGGGTTGATATCGACCAAATCCGTAGATTTAAAGCAACCCTGGGTTTCTTCTCTAACGCAACGTGACTTGAACTCAACTATCATAATTACTTTTCTACCCATCTGTCTGTTGCCTGATCGGGCCGCTTTGCTCGCGATAGCACTCTCGGTTGCCCCATATCGTCATTCCCTTAGACATATCCTAGACTCCCTCTATTTGACCAAAAACTTCTGTTGAGTGCTCTTGACTTCCTCTCTTAAAACTGAAAAGCAAACTCCCAATTGTCGTACACATGCACTGTACCTAGGTGACATGCTCAGACTACCCTCGGGAATCCTCTCTGCGATGTTGTCATATACAATGCTCGCCCCACCTCTCTCGAAGGGTGTCATGGGCAAGGAAAGAAGGAGAAGGACTGTGATCCACCTATTTTTTTTTAGAACGGAGGCTCCAGAAGAGCCCGGCTTTGAATTAACAAAGCCATCAACCGGCCAGGATTACAAACTCGAAACCAACACAAGAAAGCGAAAAAATGACAAGATACAGAGGCGCTGGACAGCAGCACACAAGCCTCACACACACCCAGCTAAATGATCGAACAAGGAGACACACAGCTCGGGAATGTGTAGGTCCTCATTCGCATACAACTTCGGCAAGAACATCCAAAAGGAGCTTATTAGAGGACGATGCGGACGAGGTCAAAGAGAATCCATCAAGGAGGAAAACAAATGGACGCAACTCTGGCCCAATCTAGTAGCAGTGAAAGTAGCTTGGATAATGTGCAACCAAAACCATCTCCGAATTCGAATATTATGCTACAGTAAGACATTTTGACATCCAAACAAATTTGTTTTGAATACGAGTCTGATTCTTGCAATCTGTTATATGATACAATATTGTTGACATATGACAACATAGGATAAGCAAAATAATTCAACATTTTAAACATTATAATGAAATTCCTGATTTTATCTTCATTCACAAGATGACACAAATGCTTGTTAGTATTTCATTTTGGATTTATTGCCTTATAGTGTTTTATGTGTACTTAATGTGTACATATAAGTATTGGACCATGGTATCCCCAGCCCATCAGGGCTCAAGTCCTGGTGCTCGCATTATTCCTGGATTTATTTCAGGATTTCCGGCAATGCGCTTTCAGCGGGAGGAGACGTCCCCGTCGACGACGAGGCGGCGACGGTGACTTCGTAAATCTCAAGGTGACATGCCGGCTCAATATCTCGAAGGTTATCATACGGATAGGGTGTGCGTATGTACGTTCCTAGGGGTGAGTGTATGCACGTATATATGAACGCTTGCGTCTATACTGCGTTAAAAAAAGCAAGACATTACACACTAATTTATTTAGTGAGGCATTGCTCAGAACGTGGCACCATGCTATTTTTCCAGTGGTTTAAACACACTGCAAAACGGGAAGTGAATTGTATTAAAAAATAAATAGTGAACTAGAGAAAAAACAAGACACATATGGCTCAGGTACACTGATTTATTTAGTGAGACACTGTTGGAAAACGCTGCATGAAATAAAAAAAATCTACGCACACGCGAGATTTATCCATGGAGATGTATAGCAACGAGAGGGGGAGAGTGTATCTACATACCCTCATAGATCGTAAGCGGAAGCGTTTTACAACACGGTTGATGTAGTCAAACTTCCTTCGCACTCCAACCGATCTAGTACCGAACGCACGGCACCTCCGCGTTCTGCACACATTCAGCTCGGTGCCGTCCTCAGCCTTCTTAATCCAGCAAAACGGCGAGGTAGTAGATGAGTTCCGGCAGCACGACGGCATGGTGACGGTGACGGTGAAGTGATCTCTGCAGGGCTTCGCCTAAGCACTATGAAAATATGACCGGGGATGTAAACGGTGAAGGGGGGCGTCGCACACGGCTAGGCAATTGTCTGTTGTGTGCTAAGCGCCCCCTCCCACATATATATAGGTGGGAGGGAGGGAGGAGCAGCCAAAGGAGGAGCCCAAGTAGGAGGAATCCTACTTGGGGTCCCTCCCAAGCCGCGCCCCCTCCTTTCCTTATTTGGGGTGCGGGGAAAGGCAGGGGAGGCTGGCGCCCCTCCCTTTCCTTTCTCCCATGAGAGGGAAAGGCAGGAGGGGCTGGCCAAACAAGTGGAGGGGCGCACCAGCCCCCTAGTGGGCTGGTCTGTCCCTACATTTGGCCCATGAAGCCCATAACTTGCCGGGGGGTGCCCGGAACCCCTTCCGGTGACCCGATTCCTTCTCGGTACGCCCCGAGACACTTCCGGTGTCCAAATACCATCGTCATATATATCGATCTTTACCTCTCAACCATTTTGAGACTCCTCGTCATGTCCGTGATCTCATCCAGGACTCCGGACAATATTCGGTCAAATCATAACTCATATAACATTATATCGTCAACGAACGTTAAGCGGACCCTACGGGTTCAAGAACTATGTAGACATGACCGAGACACCTCTCTGGTCAATAACCAATAGCATAACCTGGATGCCCATATTGGCTCCCACATATTCTATGCAGATCTTTATCGCTCGAACCGTTATGACGACATACATAATTCCCTTTGTCTATCTGTATGTTACTTGCCCGAGATTCGATCGTCGGTATCTTCATACCTAGTTCAATCTTGTTACCGACAAGTCTCTTTACTCGTTCCATAATACATCACCTCGTGACTAACTCCTTAGTCATTTGCTTGCAAGCTTATGATGTGTATACTGAGAGGGCCCAGAGATACCTCTCCGATACTTGGAGTGACAAATCCTAATCTCGATCTATGCCAACTCAACAAACACCTTCGGGGATACGTGTAGATCATCTTTATGATCACCCAATTACGTTGTGTCGTTTGATAGCACACAAGGTGTTCATCCGGTATACGGGGGTTTGCATAATCTCATAGTCGAAGGAATATGTATTTGACATAAAGAAAGCAATAGCAACAAACTGAACGATCATTATGCTAAGCTAACGGATGGGTCTTGTCCATCACATCATTCTCCTAATGATGTGATCCCGTTATCAAATGATAACACATGTCCATGGTTAGGAAACCTTAACCAACTTTGATCAACGAGCTAGTCTAGTAGAGGCTTAATAGGGACACGGTATTTGTTTATGTATTCACACATGTATTTAGGTTTCCGATCAATACAATTCTAGCATGAATAAAAACCTTTATCATGAATAAGGAAATATAAAATAACAACTTTATTATTGCCTCTAGGGCATATTTCCTTCAGACACCAGATCTACTGTCAAATTTTATTAAAGTACAAAACACCTCAAACATATAACAAATTTACATCAAGATTTGGGACTACCGAACGACCACTACCATCGCTAGAACGAATTGCCAACGCACCGCAGTTACCGCTCGCCTCCTGAATCTGGTTTGACCTTGTTGGTGACAACCGAAAAAAATGTGCACGTGCCCCTAAGGACCAGCTCCTTGGAGCCATAGTCGTCGACATTCAACAATTGAATAGTTCTGAAGTACATGGCATCAAATCTCGTCACATGACGAGAAACCCTAACCACATTGCCCAAGGAGAAGACAAGAATCTATGCCGGAGCTCTGTCGACTACATCCAGATGAACGAACTTGAGGACAATCGGAGCCCGAAAGACAAACTCGAAGAAGAAGCTTCGCACCAGCAAGGACTAAAAATCATTAACCTAAACTAGTAGCCGGAGCGGAGACACCAAGATTTTCCTTCCTACCACAGACCGTCGGAGCGGCAAATAGAGGGGAGGTGGATCATCGGGCTCGCCAGCAAAGTCTAAAGGGAGAGTTTACACTAGTTGCCAAGGAATAAGGAAAGAAAAGCTAAAAATACCTATCACACCTTTATTTTATCATGTTGTTTGGATGAACATTTGTATATACTCCGTGCCAGGTTTAATCATGTAGATATTATCTAGTGACAGGAGATATTCACATAATTAATTTTGGGGGAAAACAGAGTTTTACAGGTCCTATGTTCTCTGCAGACACTAGTGCAGAACCGGGCTTTAGCGCCGGTTCATAAGGGCCTTTAGTGCCGGTTCCACAACCGGCACTAAAGAGTGGGGACTAAAGGTCCCCCCCTTTAGTACCGGTTCATCACGAACCGGCACTAAAGTGCCACCACGTGGCACGAGCCAGGCCCGGGTGCGTGTAGGACATTAGTACCAGTTGGTAACACCAACCGGTACTAAATGTTTGGGGGTGTTTTGGTTTTATTTTTTATTTTTCCTTTAATTTTGTGTTTTCAATTCAATTTAGTGATTATTTTACATTATAATGAGTTGTTAAATCATTAGGTGAAGGTACCGTAGATTAGTTTCGACTGGATGCAAGTGGATCCTAGCTAGCTAAGTGATCAAGTATATGCCATATCCATATGTTATACTTGATCACTTAATTATAGGTGATCAAGTATAATATGGATATGGCATATACTTGATCACTTAGCTAGGATCCATCCAGCTGAAACTAATCTGCAGTTTCTTTCATAAATGATATAATAACTCATCATCATCATCATCATCATCATATTAATATAAAAACTCTTGCATCATATCATCAAAAACAGTATACTAGCTAGCTAAAAATCATCATAGTCGTCGTTACCACTGTTTAATTATCATAGTCATTACCGCTATCTAATCACCACCAACACTAGCTTAAAGAAGAAACATTCACTTGTACCGGAAGCAAAGATATCATCGAGTTCAACATGGTCATGATATTATAAGCGTTCATAACACCACAAAAGCAAATCACTCTTTGAGATTAAGTTCAGGACGAAGAACACGGACATGAGAGGACAAGTACTAAGAGCATGAACTAGCTAAATCATTCCTGCTGCTCTCTCTCAGGTAAAATAGCATAGAACATGTATAGCTCTCCTGATTCATCATACTGGAGCATGCAGATGAACCTGTCTCCTAATCGTGGGCTCCTCTTCTCATTGCTGCCCCCTAGTACTTCTCTGGGATCATTAACAATTTTGCTCCAATCTTTCACTATTAAGCATTCATCGCTTTTAGAAATCCCTAATGCACTCATGTGCAATGTAGGATATCTTGGCCGTAAGCTAACCATTGACATGTGACCTTTAGTCTCGATCCGCTGAGGCACAACTGTCATCGGGAGTCCCTGTTGAAGAACATCGTATAGTAATTAATATACTTAACAATGAAAGTTTAGCAAAAAAATAATTTATGCAAAAGATGCACCGAGGACAAATAGTAAAAATCTTACCATCTTTCGTAAGTAGATGTGACCGTAGTTCAATACGATCACTATTGGTCGCACGTTTTGAGTACTAACATTTCTAAGTGCAGGAAGAAAATTTGTCTTGACAGTATGAAGATCCTCAAGCCATGAAACATAATGACTTATCTCCTCGCAGTTTAGTTTAGCTCCGGGACAGTAGTAGGTCCTGTCTACCAAGCGCCGGACATGTTTGCTTGAATGGAAATAAGCTGTCAACAGAAATTAGTTGTCAACTATTTTTGAATAAACAATATCAAAGACATAAATATGGTTGAGAAACTCACATAATGGTAGAACTGGAGGCGTCTGCACATCGGCCCAGATGTCTCTATTACCTTCAATATCATCTTCCGGACGAATATCAAAGGTGATAACCATATCAGGCTCAAATGCATAAGCCTTGCATAGTGCTTGCCAAGTTTTGCATTCAAAATAGGTGTACGTGTCTGCATTGTATAATTTGACGTTGAAAGTATAACCATGCTCGGTCTTCAGGTAAACTCTCTTTACCTCCATAGTTTCCATAGCACTGAAACCTATCTTATCCAAGACAAAAATTCTTGCATGACGTTGAAAGTATACTCACTAGTTATATTAATTCAATTAGTTCAAATCTCATATATATACCTAATTAATATCTAACTAATTCATCTAACAATTGACATTAATATTTAACAACTTTTCCATCTAATTCATCTAAAATTAACATTCTAAGATTCTTATCTACGTAATTCATCTAACATTAATCTAAACAACAGAAAACAGAAAATAAGTAAAAAAATGTGTGTGTGTGTGTGTATGTGTGTGTGTATGTGTGTGTGTGTGTATGTATGTGTGTGTGTGTGTACGAGCGGGGGGCGGCGCCGTACGGGCAGCGGCGCGAGATGGCGACGCGACGGGGACGGCGCGATCACGGGCGGCGGGCCGGGGGCGACGGCGGGGACGCGCGGCGACGTACGTAGTACGGGGCGGCGACGACGGGCGGCGGGGGCGACGGCGGGGACGGCGACAACGGGCGGCGGCAACGGCGGGGACGGCGACGACGGGCGGTGGGGGCGACGGTGCGCGGCGGGGGCGGCCAGGGTGGCGCGCGATGGGCGACGGCGCGGCGGCGGAGGCTCGCGCGAAGAAGATGGAGAAGAAGTGGTGGTCGCTGCAACTGTATTTTTCGTAAGTGCCATATATATAGGAGAGACCTTTAGTACCGGTTGGTGGCTCCAACCGGTACCAAAGGCCCACGCATTAGTACCGGTTGGAGCCACCAACCAGTACTAATGGTTGTGAGCTGCCACCCGGGAGGCACAATGTTTAGTCCCACCTCGCCGAGCGAAGGGCAGCCGCACTGGTTTATAAACCCAGCCGTGGCTGCTCCTTCGAACTTCTCTATATAGTAGGCTTGTGGGCCTAACTATGGCACGCTGCCGTGTGAGCCTGCTGGCCCTTCTGGGTCTGAATTTGCACACCCTAGGCCTGGCAGGCCCACTGGGCAGCGCCCCACAATTTTTTATATAGTTTTTTTCTGCATTATTTATTTTCTTCTATTTATTTTTGAGTAATTTTTTATATAGTTTTTTCTTTTCTGTTTTATTTATTTTCTTCTATTTATTTTTGAGTATTTTTTTATTGTATTTAGTTTCTTTGTGAATATTTTTAACAATAGTGTCCATAGTTTAAAAAAGTTTTGAATGCTGCATACTGAACTAAAAAACCGTGTTTGGAAATTGATGAAGTCACTTTGAGTGCTGCATACTGAACCCAAAATAGTCTGGAGTTCAAATAAGTTTAAAAAACATTGAAGTGCACGTGTAACAGATGAGTTCTCGTCCGAAACCCTGATACTCCGAAAGAGATTGTCAAGTTTGTACACGAAGTGCGTCCAGTTTTCGCCGTGACCCTCTCTACTCTTTTGCAGATGCTATGCGGGTGAAATGATGATACCATGCCAAGTTCCAACATTTTCAGAGTTCATTTTGTAGTGATTTTCAATTTCACAGTCATTTCGCTCTCTGAACAAATCAGTAAATGACTAAAAATAGCAAATGATGTCAGAACGTGTTGGAAATTGATGACGTCGCTTTGAATGCTGCATACTGAACCCAAAATAGTCTGGAGTTCAAATAAGTTTAAAAAACATTGAAGTGCCCGTGTAAGAGATGAGTTCTGGTCCGATACCCTGATACTCCGAAAGAGATTGTCCAGTTTGTACACGAAGTGCGTCCAGTTTTCGCCGTGACCCTCTCTACTCTTTTGCACATGCTATACGGGTGAAATGATGATACCATGCCAAGTTCTAACATTTTCAGAGTTCATTTTGTAGTGATTTTCAATTTCACGGTCATTTCGCTCTCTAAACAAATCGATAAATGACTGAAAAATAGCAAATGATATCAGAACGTGTTGGAAATTGATGACGTCGCTTTGAGTGCTACATACTGTACCCAAAATAGTCTGGAGTTCAAATAATTTTAAAAAACATTGAAGTGCCCGTGTAACAGATGAGTTCTCGTCCGAAACCCTGATACTCCGAAAGAGATTGTAAAGTTTGTACACGAAGTGCGTCCAGTTTTCGCCGTGACCCTCTCTACTCTTTTGCACATGCTATGCGGGTGAAATGATGACACCATGCCAAGTTCCAACATTTTCGGAGTTCATTTTGTAGTGATTTTCAATTTCACGGTCATTTAGCTCTCTAAACAAATCAGTAAATGACTGAAAAACAGCAAATCATGTCAGAACGTGTTGGAAATTGATGACGTCGCTTTGAATGCTGCATACTGAACCCAAAATAGTCTGGAGTTCAAATAAGTTTAAAAACATTGAAGTGCCCGTGTAACAGATGACGTCTCGTCCGAAACCCTGATAGTCCGAAAAAGATTGTCCAGTTTGTACACGAAGTGCGTCCAGTTTTCGCCGTGACCCTCTCTACTCTTTTGCACATGCTATGCGGGTGAAATGATGATACCATGCCAAGTTCCAACATTTTCAGAGTTCATTTTGTAGTGATTTTCAATTTCACAGTCATTTCGCTCTCTAAACAAATCGGTAAATGACTTAAAAACAGCAAATGATGTCAGAACGTGTTAGAAATTGATGACGTCACTTTGAATGCTGCATACTGAACCCAAAATAGTCTGGAGTTCAAATAAGTTTAAAAAACATTGAAGTGCCCGTGTAACAGATGAGTTCTCGTCCAAAACCCTGATACTCCGAAAGAGATTGTCCAGTTTGTTCACGAAGTGCGTCCAGTTTTCGCCGTTACCCTCTCTACTCTTTTGCACATGATATGCGGGTGAAATGATGATACCATGCCAAGCTCCAACATTTTCAGAGTTCATTTTGTAGTGATTTTCAATTTCACGGTCATTTCGCTCTCTAAACAAATCGGTAAATGACTAAAAACAGCAAATGATGTCAGAACGTGTTGGAAATTGATGACGTCGCTTTGAATGCTGCATACTGAACCCAAAATAGTCTGGAGTTCAAATAAGTTTAAAAAACATTGAAGTGCCCGTGTAACAGATGAGTTCTCGGCCGAAACCCTGATACTCCGAAAGAGATTGTCAAGTTTGTACACGAAGTGCGTCCAGTTTTCGCTGTGACCCTCTATACTCTTTTGCACATGCTATGCGGGTGAAATGATGATACCATGCCAAGTTTCAACATTTTCAGGGTTCATTTTGTAGTGATTTTCAATTTCACGGTCATTTCGCTCTCTAAACGAATCGGTAAATGACTAAAAAACAGCAAATGATGTCATAGCGTGTTGGAAATTGATGACGTCGCTTTGAATGCTGCATACTGAACCCAAACTAGTCTGGAGTTCAAATAAGTTTAAAAAACAATGAAGTGCCCGTGTAACAGATGAGTTCTCGTCCGACACCCTGATACTCCGAAAGAGATTGTCCAGTTTGTATACGAAGTGCGTCCAGTTTTCGCCGTGACCCTCTATACTCTTTTGCACATGCTATGCGAGTGAAATGATGATACCATGCCAAGTTCCAACATTTTCAGAGTTCATTTTGTACTGATTTTCAATTTCACGGTCATTTCGCTCTCTAAACAAATATGTAAATGACTGAAAAACAGCAAATGATGTCAGAACGTGTTGGAAATTGATGACGTCGCTTTGAATGCTGCATACTGAACCCAAAATAGTCTGGAGTTCAAATAAGTTTAAAAAGCATTGAAGTGGCCGTGTAACATGTAAAAATATACATAAAAAACATTGATTATCATTGATCTTTTTGTGTACAATCTGAATTGTCAATATGAGTCCTCAACGGTTTAGAAACCGGTGAAGACTCATATTGCGACCACAAATTCTACACATAGAGTTCAATGAAGACCAAGTGCTTGTGATAGTTTGAGAAGTAACATATTTAAGGTGGTAAAAATCTTGCTAGGGGAGCGAGGTGGGACTAAATACAGCCTGCCACTACATCTTTACTACCGGTTCATGCCACGAACCGGTACTGAAGGGGCTGGCCGGGCCCCAGCCTCTTTAGTACCGGTTCGTGGCATGAACCGGTACTAAAGGTTAGCACTAAACCGGTACTAAAGATCTCCTCCCGCCTAGCCGTTTGAACCGGCACTAATGGACACATTAGTGCCAGCTCATATGCAAACCGGGACTAATGTGTCTCACATTTGACCCTTTTTCTACTAGTGATATGAAATGTACACAAAACCAAAATGAAATAAAATTTCAAATGCCAAATTTCGTAGTGATGTATGAGTAATAATAGGATTAACTGAGGCAAATTTTAGTTCATCCTATCTTATTGCACAAATGATGCAGATGCCAGGTTATCAGTTTATCATTTAGCCTTGAGTTGGGGCCGGGGGGGGGGGGGCACGCAATGCCAGAGCATGACGGAAATTGTAGAACAGGACAAGGACAGGCCAACAACTTGCAAAATGGGCCATCAATGGTTTCTGGGCCAAATCTGCATCAGTTTTTGTCAATCTTCTTCCCTTCCCATTCATATGCCTCAAGTTGGATCTTTCGGAAAATTACAGATGCCTTAAGTTGGATCCATTAATATTCTTGGGCAAGGGCATAGGAGGAAGGCAGTTCCTTGGATCCTCATGCTTGTCAACTAGGAGCTTTGGAAGTGTTAGAAGGGAGAGAGGTATTGGCAGAATATGATGGATGTTGTATTGAGCCTCACGGGCGAGTATATATAGGAGTACAGACTTGGAGGGCAAGAAGCCTCTCTTAGAGATAAGGTAGGAGATGGATTAGAAATCCTGGAGTACCAAATATATGTAGACCAAATATATCTCTAACACCCCCCGCAGTCGTAGCGCTAGCGTTGCGAACAGCAGGAGCATCACGGATGATCAGACGGGAGAGAATAGCAGCCGACCGGCTAACATCCTCCCGCAGTCGTAGCAGGAGCATCATGCACGGTGTCGCGTCGCGAACGCGTTGACTATAGAGGAAGCCGACGAGTTGCTCAAGCGGAAGATAGCCATTTCTGTCGTTTGTCGAAGTAGCCGAGAGCGTAGGGTGGTGTAGCCGTGGTCGAGGTAGCCATGCGAAGAATGTCGTGGTCGATTTCAAGTCAGGGTAGCCGGTGTCGAAGTAGTCGCCGTGGAGCCGCGGGCGAAGGAGGCGCCGAGTTAGTCATGGGCGCAGTGGTGTCGATGTAGTGGTGCGCCGGAAGGAGTATGGTGTTGACGAGGTGTTGTACCGGGTTTGCCAAACCCGGGGACACGTCGTAGACGAAGGCACGCGCCGGTGTTGCCAGCACCAGGCATGCGTAGACGAACAAAGAAGAAGTTAACAAAGTGCTGCACCAGGCTTGCCCGGCCCGCGGACACGTCGTGGACGAAGGCATGCCTCAGTGTTGCCAGCACCGGGCATGCGTAGATGAGGGACCTGCATGAGCTGTATGCCATGTCGAGGTGTTGGAGGGGCCAGCAGAGAAGGAGACTCGACGACGGTTGTGGCGCCAATCGGCGTGGAGCCGATGTCACCAACGGTGGTCGGAGTAGCCGAAGTGGTCGAGGTAGATGACGGCGATGCTGGCGATGGTTGGTGCTGGATGAAGATGAAGGGGGTGGACTGGCGTCGCAGCTCGGGTAAACGAGCTGCAGCGACGCCGAAGAAGAGCGGCGGCCTGACGGCGGCGGCGGCGGCTAGATTAGGAGTGCGGCGGCGGTGCTCGAAGTAGGCAAAGAACCCGATAGCATGACGAAGACCGGCGCGGATGATGGCGTTCCCGCGCCAAGGGAGGCGGTGTGGCACATACCACGGGAGGTCGACGCGCGGGGATGGCGCTGGACCACGGGTCGCGGCACGACGGCCCAAAGGGGTGACGCAGCGGCAACAGGCGGGTCGGGGCGACGACAGGAAGACCTCGGGGCGGCTGCGGGGACTGCGGGACGTGGCGCTGCGGCCTGAAGAGGCGATGGAACGACGGCACGCGAGTCGGTGCAGCCACCGGGACGGCCTCGGGCGGCGGCGGAGACCGCGTGTCACGCTCGCTACGACCCGATGGGGCGACGCAGCGGCAGCACGAGGGTCCGTGCAGCCACGGGACGACCTGGAGAGGACGGCCTCGGGGTGGCAGTAGACCGCAGGCTGCGACACTATGGCCTGAAGGGGCGACGCATGGGGCGGCGGCGCTGCGACCCGATGGGACGACACAGCAGCAACCCGATGTTCGATCGATGTAGGGCGTGCCGTACTCGGGACAATCTTCGTGGGACCTGCGGAGACGCATGCGGATGATTGATTAGACCCAAAGCACGGTGGGCGATATCAAGAAGAGCGGACATGTCCTGGCAGGAGCGGGACACGAGCTGTGTATGAGAGCTGAACCAGACATCGTGCATGCGTGCAAGTATATACACGCACTGGATGCATGAACGTGCGATCAAGACAGACATGCACGTGATGCTCAAGTGTCCTCGCTGTGACGTGGATCGATGGGTCAACTCGGGCGCCCGAGCAACCTAGGCACACGTCGCGTGGATGGACACGCCTGCGGACGATGCGAACAGCGGCCGCCCCCGGTGCGCTGCCAAGCTTCGGTCGCGGGGATGCAGCCAATGGAGGCCGCATGCCGCGATAAGCCAGGGGAGACAGGCCGGTGCAGTCGCTATAAGGTCCGAGTAGAGGCGCGCTATAGACGACGGATAGTGATGGGCGACGCAATTCGATCTTAGATCGAAAGAAAGCACCGATCAATGCGATCGGTGAAAGAGAGAAATACCCGGATCAAGTGATCGGAAAAAAGGCTCTTTAGGGCAGCCGGTCAACACGACCGGCGAACGAACCCTAGATACGGGAGGCGCGGCCTCCGGCGGCGGTCATGAAGGCCGACCGCCCCGGGGACGACGTGGGGGGCGAAAGCGTCGGACGGCGGCTAGGATTGGATCGATTAGGCTGATACCATATTAGAATGGAGAGATGGATTGACGGAATATGATGAAGGTTGTATTGAGAAGCCTCTCCTAGAGATAAGGTAGAAGATGGATTACAAATCCTAGAGTACCAAATATATGTAGACTAAATATATATCTCTAACAGTCTGCCTCAACAAATCTGCCCTACTAATGATGGTGGTGGCGATCGTCAAAAGCGAAGCCAAGAATTAGGCCATCAATGGAGGCCAGACTTTTACTGTATTGATGTTGTCAGAGTAGGCTTTGTATTTCCTGTCGAGGTGTTGGGCCTCCTCAAAATAATGCTCTCTTCTTAATTTATACAGTTTTTTCCGGAACTTAATTTATAAATATAATAAGGCAAAGCTTTGCCTCCATTTCAAATCAAAAAGAAAAAAGGAGTAGAAGGGGGATATATCCGCAACCTGACACTCCATTGAGGATTCACCAGTGAATCTTCTTATCCTGATCCCTGCCCCTCTAAGCTTACCTTTCCATTCATATGGCTTAAGTTGGAACATTCCGAATAAAAAGATGCCTTAAGTTATGAAATGGAAGTAGTAGCATCAAGTTTCGAACAAAAAGAAAAGAAGAAGAAGGAGATGCATGGCACCACTTAAGGGTCAAGGAAAAGACCTGCACACAAGCAAGGTAGATCAGACTATAGGACCCACCGCAGATATGGTATATATATATATTTCAGCATGCTGTCCGGCAAGGCAAGGCGATGTATCCTTTCCTTTCCTTCATCTCCACCGCAGATATGGTATATCTTTCATCTCACGTCCTCCTCGAATAAAATTCACACGTCTATATAAAAATATATTAATGTATCCAAGCTGCAATCCAACCACGACTAGGCTCGCATTCAAGCAACAATATATAGGAGGAAGTGCAGAAGCAAAGCAAGAGATGGAAGCGGCTGGGTATCGCTCTCGCGTCGTGGCTGAAGTCGACCCCCGCAGCGAATGGGTTCATGGGGACGACTTCGACACGCTCATCGTCGACGTCTCAGGTACCGCTGCATGCTGCTTTTGCCATCATTTCTGCATGCAGGAACTGAATCCATTCGTTCCACACACGTACGTTCTGGCATATCGACACGCATGCGGCATGCCGTTGTTGCAGGATTCACCAGGGACCAGCTCAAGGTCCAGGTGGAGCCGTCGGGGAGCCTCAAGATCAGCGGCGAGCGCGCCCTCAACGGAGGCCGGCAGTGGTGCCACTTCCTGAACGACCTCTCCGGCGTCTTTGACGCCGCGGCGATCAAGGTCCAGCTCGACAAGGGAGTCCTCTACATCCAGGTGCCCCGTTCCACCGACGACAGCCAAGAGGACGCGCCGCGAGAAGAGGAGGACACCGGCCTGTCCTGGAGCGGCGGCCACACGGCGGCGTGGCGGGCCGTTGAGCACCGGGCGTGGTGTCTGGCCACGAGCCTGGGCAAGCACCGATACGTCGTCCTGAACGTCATGCTCGCCGTCGTGCTCCTCTGGCTCGTCGCGTTCGCCTACAGCAAGCAGAGCGGTGGCCTGATCAAGAACGAATGAGGCAAGCGACACAAATGCACGCACAGCAGGACACTCGTACAACACAACAGATCCATGTAATCATTTAGTAGGTCAGAGGATCCGCTTCCACATACATGCTGCGAGAAGTGCATGGATGAATCGGGATACATATGAACACATTTTGAAAAACACATTTCTAAATGCTAAAAAAATCTAAAAAGAAACCAAAATTACACAAGTTGAGCTAGCTGGTGTCGTTGTGGTCTGGTGGATGAAACCAAAATTACACATACTGGATCTCATCATACACGCATCAAAACAGTAGCAAACATACTATAGTATGCAAGAATAATAAAGTCCTACAACCAATCTATTTTCAAAGAAGCAAATCACTTGGTTATAAGACAAAAATACCCATTTGGAGCTCTTATAACTCAAAACTTCAAAGAATGAAACAGCTATAGCATGCAGGAATAATAAATCCTACAACCAATCTATTTTCAAAGAAGCAAATCAATAGGTTATAAGACAAAACAATACCCATTTAGAGATCTTCTAACTCAAAACTTCAACCAAACAAACAACTATAGCGTGCAAGAATAATAAAGTCCTACAACGAATCTGTTTTCAATGAAGCAAATCAATAGGTTATAAGACAAAACAATACCCATTTAGAGATCTTCTAACTCCCTGCAACAATGAACTTTTGTTCAAAACCATAAAAACAACTATAGCATGGAAGAATAATAAAGTCCTGCAACAATGAACTTTTGTTCAAAACTGACTAAGGCCCTAAGTAAAAAAAGACATATTAACAAATTTAAATTACTAACAAATCTATCCAACTTTGCGAAGACTTACAAGAAGTGGTAAACAGGTATTCTTGTCACATTACAAGTTTACAATTCTACACAAAAATTAGAGTTCATACACTTTACAAATAGTATCCATCCAGTATGGAACAGAGAATGTACCAGCAACTGAAGGTGCCACCATCGCGTGCGCATCCTCGGACTTGGGAACTTTGGTCGGTTGTGGAGCAGTTGAAGGTGCTGGCGTCGAGTGTGCGCTTGCATTCAGGACAGGCAGGCACGCAGTGAGGAGATCAAGGTGCTCGATGCACGAAGTCCTCCATGGCCGAAGCACTCCAGAAAACACGGCGTCTACTAGTTGGTCCTTTCAACTTATGCAACAACACCTTATTATGATGCAAATATGAATCAGTTTCAGAACCTTGTTTAGAGCATCTACTACCTGTTTCTGGAAGAATTAATGACTAACTACACAAACACATCTCATGTGAACAAGATGCTAACTAGAAGTACTTTTTATCCTGCCAAAACAGTATGAGCTACACAATCAGCAGTGCAGTTTTATATTCATCTCAAAATTAGCGAAAATGTTCAGTTAATATCAAGTGTAGCACTGCAAGTCTCAATGAGAGTAAGAGAAGTGCAGCCAAAAGTTTAACGTACAGAAAATGTTGAGTTAACATAAGGTGCACCACATGAGTTAGTAGATCATGCATGGTTTAATGAACAGATAATAACAGATAAGCGGCGGCTCCATATCGTAAAACGCGATGAATCCTTCTCTCTAATTTTTCTCTCTCCGAACGTGAATATATAGAGTTGGAGTTGAGGTCGGTGGAGCCTCAGGGGGCCCACGAGCCCCCCACCCTCGTGGACAGGGTGTGGGCCCCCTCGTCTTGATTCTTTCACCAGTATTTTTTATTAATTCCAAAAATATTCTTGATGAAGTTTCAGGTCATTTCGAGAACTTTTATTTCTGCACAAAAATAACACCATGGCAATTCTGCTAAAAACAACGTCAGTCTAGGTTAGTTCCATTCAAATCATGCAAGTTAGAGTCCAAAACAAGGGCAAAAGTGTTTGGAAAAGTAGATACGATAAAGACATATCAACTCCCCAAGCTTAAACCTTTGCTTATCCTCAAGCAATTCAGTTGACAAACTGAAAGTGATAAAGAAAAACTTTTACAAACTCTGTTTGCTCTTGTTGTTGTAAATATGTAAAGCCAACATTCAAGTTTTCAGCAAAGATTATTAACTAACCATATTCACAATAACACTTAGGTCTCATATTTACTCACATCAATGGCATAATCAACTAGCGAGCAATAATAATAAATCTCGGATTACAACACTTTCTCAAAACAATCATAATATGATATAACAAGATGGTATCTCGCTAGCCCTTTCTGAGACCGCAAAATATAAATGCAGAGCACCTTTGAAGATCAAGGACTAACTAAACATTGTAATTCATGATAAAAGAGATCCAGTCATAGTGATACTCAATGTAAATTAATAATAATGGATGCAAATGACAGCGGTGCTCTCCAACTGGTGCTTTTTAATAAGAGGATGATGACTCAACATAGAAGTAAATAGATAGTCCCTTCGCAGAGGGAAGCAGAGATTTGTAGAGGTGCCAGTGCTCGATTTTTGAAACAGAGATAAATAATATTTTGAGTGGTATACTTTCATTGTCAACATAACAATCGAGAGATCTCGATATCTTCCATGCTACACATATTATAGGTGGTTCCCAACAGAATGGTAAAGTTTATACTCCCCCACCACCAACAAGCATCAATCCATGGCTTGCCCGAAACAACGGGTGCCTCCAACTAGCAACAATCCTGGGGGAGTTTTGTTTGCTTAAAGCATGTGACTGGGCATCCCGGTTGCCAGCCATTTTCTCGTGAATGGTGAGCGAAGTCCACTCATCGTGAGAATAACCCACCTAGCATTGAAGATATAGACAACCCTAGTTGATACATGAGCTATTCGAGCATACAAAATAGAATTTCATTTGAAGGTTTAGAGTTTGGCACGTACAAATTTACTTGGAATAGCAGGTAAATACCGCATATAGGAAGGTATGGTGGACTCATATGGAATAACTTTGGGGTTTCACTACTAGGGAAAACCCTACTAGTAGCGCGGGTTTTGAGGATATTAGCAGCGCGGGCAGCCGCGCTACTAATAAGGCGGTACAGCTAACTGTTAGTAGTAGCGCGGTCTGTACCCGCGCTACTACTATTGACTATATCAGCAGCGCTTTTCCAGAACATGCTACTATTAGTTAGTTGCAGCGCTTTCCTAGACCCGCGCTACTGCTATGTGTTTCATCATTTCCCCCTCAGTTTCAGTTTCAATAAACTGCAATTTCCAGATAGTAGGTACTAATAGATATCAATTTCATAAAGCATTATAGGTATTAGGTAGTACTACCTCGGTTCCGAATTACTCGTCGTGGTTTTAGTTCAAATTTGAACTAAAACCACGACGAGTAATTTGGAACGGAGGGAGTACTAGATAACAAATTTCATATATAGTCAACATGCATCTTCCAGCAGTACAAGGTGATATCGACGACTGATACGTCTCCAACGTATCTATAATTTTTTATTGTTCCATGCTATTATATATTCTGTTCTGGATGTTTAATGGGCTTTATTATACACTTTTATATTATTTTTGGGACTAACCTACTAACCGGAGGCCCAGCACAAATTGCGTTTTTTTGCCTATTTCAGTGTTTTGCAGAAAAGGAATATCAAACAGAATGAAACCTTTGGGAGCGTGATTTTTGGAACAAATGTGATCCAGAGGACTTGGAGTCTACGTCAAGAAATGAACGAGGAAGCCACGAGGCAGGGAGGCGCGCCCCCTACCCTTGTGGGCCCCTCGTGGCTCTCCTGACCGACTCCCTTCGCCTATATATACTCATATACCCCAAAAATATCCGAGAGCACGACGAAACCCTATTTCCACCACCGCAACCTTCTGTACCTGTGAGATCCCATCTTGGGGCCTTTTCCGGCGCTCTGCCGGAGGGGGAATCGATCACGGAGGGCTTGTACATCAACACCATAGCCTCTCTGATGATGTGTGAGTAGTTTACCTCAAACCTTCGGGTCCATAGTTATTAGCTAGATGGTTTCTTCTCTCTTTTTGGATCTCAATACAAAGTTCTCCTCGATTCTCTTGAAAATCTATTCGATGTAACTCCTTTTGCGGTGTGTTTGTCGAGATCTGATGAATTGTGGGTTTATGATCAAGATTATCTATGAACAATGTTTGAATCTCCTCTAAATTCTTTTATGTATGATTTGTTATCTTTGCAAGTCTCTTCGAATTATCAGTTTGGTTTGGTCTACTAGATTGATCTTTCTTGCAATGGGAGAAGTGCTTAGCTTTGGGTTCAATCTTGCGGTGTCCTTTCCCAGCGACAGTAGGGGCAGCAAGGCACGCATTGTATTGTTGCCATCGAGGATAAAAAGATGGGGTTTATATCATATTGCTTGAGTTTATCCCTCTACATCATGTCATCTTGCCTAATGTGTTACTCTGTTCTTGTGAACTTAATACTCTAGATGCATGCTGTATAGCGGTCGATGTGTTGAGTGATAGTAGTAGACGCAGAATCGTTTTGGTCTACTTATCACGGACGTGATGCCTATATACATGATCATGCCTAGATATTCTCATAACTATGCACTATTCTATCAATTGCTCGACAGTAATTTGTTTACCCACCGTAATACTTATGCTATCTTGAGAGAAGCCACTAGTGAAACCTATGGCCCCCGGGTCTATTCTTTTTCATATTAGTTTCCGATCTACTTTTATTTTGCAATCTTTACTTTCAATCTATATCATAAAAATACCAAAAATATATCTTACTATCTCTATCAGATCTCACTTTTGCAAGTGGCCGTGAAGGGATTGACAACCCCTTTATCGCATTGGTTGCACGGTTCTTATTTGTTTGTGTAGGTACGAGGGACTTGCGTGTGGCCTCCTACTGGATTGATACCTTGGTTCTCAAAAACTGAGGGAAATACTTACGCTACTTTGTTGCATCACCCTTTCCTCTTCAAGGGAAAACCAACGCAGTGCTCAAGAGGTAGCAACGACGATCATCATATGTACTTCTAGATGATAACGACGACGATCATCATATGTACTTCTACATGATATCGACGACGATCATCATTTGTAGTTCTAGATGATATAGCCACACACACAAATGCAGTTCTAGATGATATCGACGACGATCATCATCCTGAAGCCTGGGCGGTGGGTGTTCCTGATAGTAATTAGGATGGCCTGTCCAACACAAAGATTCTTGCCAACGAGGAATCTCTTCCACCCCACCGAGTTTAAATGTGTGCGACCGTCTGTGTACACTCGGTAAGTACAGGTGGTGACGGAGCCCCTTGCGGTAAGGCGTAGTCCAGCTGAGCCTTCTTCATCAGGCTCGATAGCCTCGCACATACTCTTGCAAATATATTTCTATTAAGTATAGATTTCTACACTATCAAAAGACACAGTACTACACATTTGTACTAATTAAGCATGAATTCTACTAATAAGTATATACGGATTATCTACACTATTAATAGTTCCTTGGATTCGACACTAATAAGCATGTGATCAGACTCTACACTAAAGCATATCATCGACTAGATTCCACAAAGCATATCATTGGACTCTACACTAAGCATATCATCGGATTCACTAAGCATATCATCGGATAATTTGGATTTGTAAGTATAACAATAAAGCATATATATATATATATATATGACAAATTTTATCTATCTTCATTATCTTCATCATCTTCGTCAACTTCATCATCTTCCACCAGGTTGATATAAATGACAGCCAGCTTGGGTCTTTCTGCTCTGAAGGAGAAGCTGATCAACTCACCACGAGTAAGACACATGCGGGCGAGGAAACGGGCCCAACCATCTCCTCCAATCTATGACATATTGCGTCCTTTCTCGACCTCCATAGTGTACGGCCCCCCAGGAGCCTCAAATGTCACCGTGTCTCCGGTGAGCTTGTTGAATTTCAACCTCACATTGCATGGGACGATCTGTGTAAAAAAGAAGCAAAATGACACAATGCAGTAATGCCAATACTAAAAATAAAATAGTTGTTACATTTCATATAATTTCTTACCGCCGCATGACGAAAACTCGCCTGGAAGTAGATGCCGAACAGCTTGCCAGTTGCAAGGCTGCTGGCGCACCTTGACTTGCACAATCGACATGGCGGTGGTGGTGGTGGCGCCATTTTCCTAAAGCAATATGAGCAAGGATTAACGATCCACTTCACAAAAAAGAAAAATAATTGTTAAATCAAAATGTTCTATAAATCAACTAAATCAACTAGCCTATTAAATGAACTTTCCTACTAAATTAACTAAATCAACTAGCCTATTAAATCAACTTGCCTACTAAATCAACTAAATCAAAATTTTATGTAAATCAACTAGCCTACTAAATCAACTTGCCTACTAAATCAACTAAATCAAAATGTTCTAAATCAACTAGCCTACTGAATCAACTAAATCATATGAACTAAATCAAAATGTTGCATATGAACTAGCCTACTAAATCAAAATGTAGCTGGGAGGAGGGGTTGTGCATGGAGGAGGGAGGAGGGAGAAGGAGGGGCGACTGGAGGAGGGAGGAGAGAGTAGGACGGATGAGGAAGGGAGGAGCTAGGAGGGTCCGGCCGGCGGCGAGTCGAGGGAGGACGGAGGAGGAGGGCGGTACCGAGTCCAGCGAGGAGGAGGAGTTGACGGCGGCGCAGAGGGAAGAGGAGTAGGCGACGGCGGCGGCGGCCGGCGGGGGAGGACCGGCGTGCGGGGGGTTGAGGGGGACATGGAGTGAGTGTGAGTGTGAGTGTGGATCGGATAAAAGGAGAGCGTGGGGGGTGGGAGATAGCTAGTTTTAGTAGTAGCGCTCTAAAGGTAAAGGCTCTACTGCTAAACTACCTAGCAGTAGCGCGCTCCGAATTAACGCGCTGCTGCTAGAACTAGCTTCGCGGCGGGGTCGTGGGAATTATAGCAGTAGTGCGGCTTAGAGGAGGCGCGCTACTGCTACGTTTATTTCAGCAGCGAGTACTGCCGGAGCGCGCTACTGCTACATTGCAGCAGCGCCTTAATTTAAAACTCGCTTCTGGTAAGATCCTGTGTATAAGCTTTTCCCTAGTAGTGTTTATGGAAGTGGATGCACAAGCAGTATTCCCGCTTAGTAAAAGTGAAGGCTAGAAAAAGACTGGTAAGCGGCCAACTAGAGAGCGACAACAGTCATGAACATGCATTAAAATTAATCAACACTGACTGCAAGCATGAGTAGGATATTAATCACCATTAACATAAATATCGTAGAGGCTATGTTGATTTTGTTTCAATTACATGCGTGAACATGTGCCAAGTCGAGCCACTCGAATCGTTCAAAGGAGGATACCACCCTATCATACCACATCACAACCATTTTAATAGCATGTTGGCACGCAAGGTAAACCATTATAAACTCCCAGGTAATTAAGCATGGCATGAGCAACTATAATCTCTAATTTTCATTGCAAACATGTTTCATCAATAATAGGGTGAATCAGGAACGATGAACTAATCATATTTACAAAAACCAGATAGGTCGAGTTCATACCAGCTTCTGTCATCTCAATCAGTTCATCATATATCGTCATTATTGCCTTTCACTCGCACGACCGAACGGTGTGGATAATAATAATAGTGCACGTGCATTGGACTAAGCTGGACTGCAAGCATTTAATACAAGGGAGAAGACAAGGTAATATGGGCTCTTGGTTAAATCAATAATAATGCATATGAGAGCCACTCATCATTTTCATCATGGTCTTCTCCTCTTGACCCCCAAAGAAAAGAAAGGAAATAAAACTATTTATACGGGAAAGCTCCCAATAAGCAAAAGAAGAACGAGAATTTTTTTTGGGTTTTCTTTTAGTTATTACTACTATAGGCATGGAAAGTAAACTAGCTAAAAGCTGCAACTATTTTTTTTTTGGTTTTTCTTAAGGTTTTTCAAACACACAAGAACAAGCTTAGAACAGAAAATAAACAAGCATGGATAGTACAATGAAAAAGTATGAGCACCGACAACTAAAATAAGTGTGTGAACATGAATGTAATGTCGGTGAGAAATACGTACTCCCCCAAGCTTAGGCTTTTGGCCTAAGTTGGTCCATGGCCACGGCTGGCCTGGCGGATATCCAAAGTTGTAGCTGGGGTTGTACTGAGATGCAGCGGCTACTGCCTCAAGAGCTGCAACTTGGAGGCGGGCTGCCTCCGTCCTCCTCTCATACTCGTTCGCCTCCTCCCTGGTTATGACATATCTCCCTTTTGCCTGAAAGTCAAAGAAAGTAGAAGCAGGGACAGTAATATGGACAGCGCGATGTCTGTCAAGGATTAGTCGGTACTGGAGAGACTGTTCATTCCTCTCAACAAACTGATGACGAACCATAGCATTAAAATCTAGATAAGCAGGAGGCAACTCCATATCATTTCCATGAATGGGTACCTCAAGAAAATTAGCTAAACGGGTTGCATAAATTCCCCCAAAGCAGTTTTGTGAGTGGAGCTTTGAGCAAGGAGATCAAAAATCGCAGCAAGATGAGCTAGAACACGAGTTTGAGCTACGGGAGGATTTTTTCTAGAGGAAGACAAAGTGTGTGGGCGCAGGAATAAGTGGAGGGGGCCACGTGGGGTCCACGAGGCAGGGGGCGCACCCAGGGGGTAGGGCCCGCCCTAGACCCTCGTGGCCAGGTGGTGACTCCCCCTGGTGTGTTCTTAGTGCCAGATATTCTTAAATATTCTACAAAAAATCATATTTCAATTTCAGGACATTTGGAGAACTTTTATTTTCGGGGTATTTTTTTTGCGAGGATAATTCAGAAAACAGACAGAAAATACTACGTTTACTTTATTTAATCTAAATAGCAGAAAGTAAAAGGAGGGTACAGAGAGTTGTGCTTTCTAACTTCATCCATCTCATGCTCATCAAAAGGAATCCACTAACAAGGTTGATCAAGGCATGCTAACAAACTCTTTCCGTATAGCATGAAACCGGAGAATTTTCGAATAACACTAGGTTACCTCAACGGGGATATGCATGTCCCCAATAATAAGAATATCATATTTCTTCTTGATAGTAGGAAGAGGAAATTCAAAACCTCCAATAGTAATCATTGGAATCTTTCCAATAGAATTGATACTGCAGACTTGAGGTTGTTTCCTCCGACAGTGTACCGTATGCTCATTACCATTAACATGAAAAGTGACATTGCCTTTGTTGCAATCAATAACAGCCCTTGCAGTATTCAAAAAGGGTCTACCAAGGATAATCGACATACTATTGTCCTCCGGAATATGAAGAATAACAAAGTCCGTTAAAATAGTAATGTTTGCAACCACAACAGGCACATCCTCACAAATACCAATAGGTATAGCAGTTGATTTATCGGCCATTGGCAAAGATATTTCAGTAGGTGTCAACTTATTCAAATAGAGTCTACGATATAAAGAGAGAGGCATAACACTAACACCGGCTCCAAGATCACATAAAGCAGTTTGTACTCCTGGATCTCCAAGTTTCTTAGGTATTCCACCTTTAAAAGTATAATTAGCAAGCATGGTGGAAATTTCAGCTTCTGGTATCTTTCTTTTATTTGTAATAATATCTTTCATATACTTAGCATAAGGATTCATTTTAAGCATATCAGTCAAACGCATACACAAAAAGATAGGTCTTATCATTTCAGCAAAATGCTCAAAATCCTCATCATCCTTTTTCTTGGATGGTTTAGGAGGAAAAGTCATGGGTTTCTGAACCCATGGTTCTCTTTCTTTACCGTTCTTCCTAGCAACAAAGTCTCTCTTATCATAACGTTTATTCTTTGATTGTGGGTTATCAAGATCAACAGCAGGTTCAATCTTTACATCATTGTTATTGCTAAGTTGAGCATTAACATGAACATCATCATTAATATTATCACTAGGTTCATGTTCATTACCAGATTGTGTTTCAGCATCAGAAATAGAAATATCATTGGGATTCTCAGGTGTGTCAACAACAGGTTCACTAGAAGCATGCAAAGTCCTATCATTTTTCTTTTTCTTCTTCTTAGAAAGACTAGGTGCATCCACATTAGTTCTCTGAGTATCTTGCTCAATTCTCTTAGGGTGGCCCTCAGGATACAAAGGTTCCTGAGTCATTCTACCCCCTCTAGTCATTACTCTAACAGCATTATCGTTTTTCTTATTATTTAATTCATTGAGCAAATCATTTTGAGCCTTACGCACTTGTTCTACTTGAGTGGTGACCATAGAAGCATGTTTACTAATGAGTTTAAGTTCACCTTTAAGTCTAGACATATAATCACTCAAGTGTTCAAGCATATAAGCATTACGTTTCAATTGTCTACCAACATAAGCATTGAAGTTTTCATGTTTAACAATAAAATTATCAAACTCATCTAAGCATTGGCTAGCAGACTTATAACAAGGAATATCACCTTCATCAAATCTATAGAGAGAATTTACCTTTACTACCTGTGTCGGGTTATCAAGACCATGTGTTTCTTTAATAGGTGGTAAATTCTTAACATCTTCAGCTTTAATACCTTTTTCTTTCATAGATTTCTTTGCCTCTTGCATATCTTCAGGCCTGAGAAATAGAATACCCCTTTTCTTCAGAGTTGGCTTAGGAATTGGTTCAGGAAGTGTCCAATCATTTTCATTACTCAACATGTTATTCAATAGCAACTCGGCGTGATCAACAGTTCTTTCCCTAAAAACACAACCAACACAACTATTCAGGTGGTCTCTAGAAGCATCGGTTAGTCCATTATAAAAGATATCAAGTATTTCATTTTTCTTGAGAGGATGATCGGGCAAAGCATTAAGTAATTGGAGAAGCCTCCCCCAAGCTTGTGGGAGACTCTCTTCTTCAATTTGCACAAAATTATATATTTTCCTTAAAGCAGCTTGTTTCTTATGAGCGGGGAAATATTTAGCAGAGAAGTAATAAATCATATCCTGGGGACTATGCACACAACCAGGATCGAGAGAATTAAACCATGTCTTAGCATCACCCTTTAATGAGAACGGAAATAACTTAAGGATATAGTAGTAACGAATTTTTTCCTCATGAGTGAATAGGGTGGCTATATCATTTGATTTAGTAAGATGTGCCACAACAGTTTCAGATTCATAGCCATGAAAAGGATCAGATTCAACCAAAGTAATTATCTCAGGATCGACAGAAAAATCATAGTCCTTATCAGCAATACAGATAGGTGAAGTAGCAAAAGCAGGGTCATATTTCATTCTAGCATTCAAAGATTTTTCTTTCAGCTTAGCTAATAGTTTCTTAAGATCATTCTTATCATTGCAAGCAAGAAAATCTCTAGCAGTTTCTTCATCCATAACATAACCCTCAGGCACAACAGGCAATTAATATATAGGGGGAGAATCTTCATCATCACTTTCATCAATATTATCAGTTTAAATAATTTCATTCTCTCTAACCCTAGCAAGTTGTTCATCAAGAAATTCACCTAATGGCACAGTAGTATCAAGCATAGAAGTAGTTTCATCATAAGTATCATGCAAAGCAGAAGTGGCATCATCAATAACATGCGACATATCAGAATTAATAGCAGAAGGAGGTTTAGAAGTCACAAGTTTATTCAAAACAGAAGGAGAATCAAGTGCAGAGCTAGATGGCAGTTCCTTACCTCCCCTCGTAGTTGAGGGATAAATCTTAGTCTTCTCGTCTTTCAAGTTCCTCATAGTGATCAACAGATTTAAATCCCAAGTGACCCAAAGAATAGAGCTATGCTCCCCAGCAACGGCGCCAGAAAATAGTCTTGATAACCCACAAGTATAGGGGATCGCAATAGTTTTCGAGGGTAGAGTATTCAACCCAAATTTATTGATTCGACACAAGGGGAGCCAAAGAATATTCTCAAGTATTAGTAGTTGAGTTGTCAATTCAACCACACCTAGATAACTTAATATCTACAGCAAAGTATTTAGTAGCAAAGTAGTATGGAAGTAACGGTAACGGTGGCAATAGTAACAATAGCAGCTTTGTAGTAATTGTAACAGTGGCAACGGTAAAGTAACTAAGCAAAGATCAATATGTGAAAAGCTCGTAGGCATTGGATCAGTGATGGATAATTTTGCCGGATGCGATTCCTCATGCAACAGTTATAACATAGGGTGACACAGAACTAGCTCATTTCATCAATGTAATGTAGGCATGTATTCCGAATATAGTCATACGTGCTTATGGAAAAGAACTTGCATGACATCTTTTGTCCTACCGTCCAGTGGCAGCGGGGTCCTATTGGAAACTAAGGGATAATAAGGCCTCCTTTTAATAGAGTACCGGACCAAAGCATTAACACTTAGTGAATACATGAACTCCTCAAACTACGGTCATCACCGGGAGTGGTCCCGATTATTGTCACTTCGTGGTTGCCGTATCATAACACATAGTAGGTGACTATTGACTTGCAAGATCGGATCAAGAACTCACATATATTCATGAAAACATAATAGGTTCAGATCTGAAATCATGGCACTCGGGCCCTAGTGACAAGCATTAAGCATAGCAAAGTCATAGCAACATCAATCTTAGAACATAATGGATACTAGGGATCAAACCCTAACAAAACTAACTCGATTACATGGTAAATCTCATCCAACCCATCACTGTCCTAACAAAACTAACTCGATTACATCAATCTTAGAACATAATGAATTACTCACGCACGGCGGTGAGCATAATGAAATTGGTGATGGAGGATGGTAGATGATGACGACGGTAACGGCTTCCCCTCTCCGGAGCCCTGAACGGACTCCAGATCAGCCTTCCCGAGAGAGATTAGGGCTTGGCGGCGGCTCCGTATCGTAAAACATGATGAATCCTTCTCTCTGATTTTTTTCTCCCCGAACGTGAATATATAGAGTTGGAGTTGAGGTCGGTGGAGCCTCAGGGGGCCCACGATACTGGGGGCGCGCCCAGGGGGTAGGCGCGCCCCCACCCTCGTGGACAGGGTGTGGGCCCCCTGGTCTTGATTCTTTCGCTAGTATTTTTTATTAATTCCAAAAATATTCTCCGTGAAGTTTCAGGTCATTCCGAGAACTTTTATTTCTGCACAAAAATAACACCATGGCAATTCTGCTGAAAACAGCGTCAGTCCGGGTTAGTTCCATTCAAATCATGCAAGTTAGAGTCCAAAACAAGGGCAAAAGTTTTTGGAAAAGTAGATACGATGGAGACGTATCACACGACATATAGAACATATACACTATAGCAGAAGATTGCATGGTAAAGGTAGATAGCACAATTCACTAGAATTTGTTAAGGAAAGGCAGTAGCTAGCAAACTGAACATGGGTCCTTATAGTGAGCTAATAAGACAAGCTACTCCTCATTGTCGGAGATATCGATGACGATTGGCTCCTTGGACATGGAAGAGGGCGAGGCCTCCGCATCGTGGGTGCCCTCGTTGTAGTGGTGAGTTGCCTGAGCCGCTCCGGGCACCAACCCGCTGCCTCTCGAGATGAGGTAAGCACGTGCACGCTGAGAAAACACCTCGTCGTCTTCGTCGAAGGCACTGACGGTGGCCTCGACAAAACACCACGAACTGTCGTTTAAAGCAGCCAACCGCGTCTCGGCGTCGGCGCGCGAGGCGTCAACGGTGGCCTCGACGACAAGGTGCTCCTCCAAGATCTGGGGGTCGGCACGAATGGCAGCCATCGCGACCTCATCCACGCGTACGGCCACGATTTGCTTCTCCGCTGCCAAATGATCCTTGAGGTCATGGCTATACTGCGTGCACCATGGCTTAGGTCGGCGCTTATTTGGTGGAGGGGTTGGTGATTTGGGTAGAAGGTGTCGCGCTCGCGCCGACGGTCGGGGCATGTGGGATGTGGAAGGAGGAGGATGGGGGTCGGGTGTGGATTACCTGCCTGGATAGGCGAGGTCGAGCAGCATGAAGAAGGGTCACCGGCGCTGCAAGCAAGGAGTGAATGTTTCAACTACGAAAGGAAGGCGGAAACAGGGGAAATGTGGATTTTGGTAAGGGGAAGGGGGCGGGGAGGTAGATATTTCCGCGGAAGCCGAAGATTTGAAATCGTTTTAGCCAAAAAAACTGGCGCGCAAAGTGTCATCAGACACGGTCCCTTATTCAAACACGGTCCGAAGATATTTTGTGCTGCATCTCACACGGTTGGTTATAATAAACTGTGTGGGATCTACTTGATTTTTCATCTTGATTTGAATTACATAATGGGGTCACAGTGACCATGGACTGTGTTTGAATTGCTAGACCCTTTATCTGCAGTGACCATAAAAGAATTGGAATTATTCAGGGTTCGTTTGGACATTTTTATGCATTAAGTGAGTTTTTAATGCATTTTTGTGCATAATTCAAATTTGAACTACATGCGCATGCTCCAGTGCATATAAATTGGTTGAAAAATCAAATTTGTGTCCTTGGGTGCATGCTTAGGTCCCATGCAAGAAATGGGAATGAATTTCAAACACCAGGACACCGTTGATTGCCGGCAAAACATTGAGATGCCTGGTTTTTAAATTCTAGTAAATCCAAAACTCGTCTGAAATTCATGAAACTTGGCATCCTATCATGGAGCGGCATCAACATGCCGTGGTACAATTTTTTCCCATTTGGGGCAGGTTTGGGTATATGCTTTTCACAAACAGGAGCTTCTCACAACAAGCATGATAGTTTTTCGGTAGGGAACGTCCCACCTTTGGGGACGAAACAATATCCATTGCCTCTTATTGCTTTGAATTTTTTTTCTCGTGTCAACATAGAACAACAGGAGTGTTGTGTGAATTTTTCTGATTTTTCGGGGTTCGTTTGGACATTTTTATGCATTAAGTGAGTTTTCAATGCATTTATGTGCGTAATTCAAATTTGAACTACATGCGCATGCTCCAGTGCATATAAATTGGTTGAAAAATCAAATCTGTGTCCTTGGGTGCATGCTTAGGTCCCATGCAAGAAATAGGAATAAATTTCAAACATCAGGGCACCGTTGAATTCTGGCAAAACATTGAGATGCCTGGTTTTTAAATTCTAGTAAGTCCAAAACTCGTCTGAAATTCATGAAACATGGCATGCTATCATGGAGCGGCATCAACATGTCGTGGTACAAATTTTGTCCCATTTGGGGCAGGTTTGGGTATATGCTTCTCACAAACCGGAGCTTCTCACAACAAGCATGATGGTTATTGGTAGGGAACGTCCCACCTTTGGGGACGAAACGATATCCATTGCCTCTTATTGCTTTCAATTTTTTTTCTCGTGTCAACATAGAACAACAGGAATGTTGTGTGAATTTTTGTGATTTTTCAGGGTTCGTTTGGACATTTTTATGCATTAAGTGAGTTTTCAATGCATTTATGTGCATAATTAAAATTTGAACAACATGCGCATGCTCCAGTGCATATAAATTAGTTGGAAAATCAAATTTGTTTCCTTGGATGCATGCTTAGGTCCCATGCAAGAAATGGGAATGAATTTCAAACACCAGGGCACCGTTGATTGCCGGCAAAACATTGAGATGCCTGGTTTTTACATTCTAGTAAATCCAAAACTCGTCTGAAATTCATGAAACTTGGCATGCTATCATGGACTGGCATCAACATGCTGTGGTACAAATTTTGTCCCATTTGGGGCAGGTTTGGGTATATGCTTCTCACAAACCGGAGCATCTCACAACAAGCATGATGGTTTTCGGTAGGGAACGTCCCACCTTTGGGGACGAAACGATATCCATTGCCTCTTATTCCTTTCATGTCAACATAGAACAACATGAGTGTTGTGTGAATTTTTGTGATTTTTCGGGGTTCGTTTGGACATTTTTATGCATTAACTGAGTTTTCAATGCATTTATGTGCATAATTCAAATTTGAACTACATGCGCATGTTCCAGTGCATATAAATTGGCTGAGAGAAGGCGCACTCGAATAATGACAGCCAACAAAGGCATTTTGAAAAAAAAATAGCTGCCACTTTAATATCTCAAACGTTTGTACAATTCAAACCGTGTGCGTTTGGTTAACCATTCACGTGAAGCCACGTGTCTTGGTTTTAATCGCTATAGGAGGTGCCGTGTGGACAACTGCTTGACTGAACGGGAGGCGTGCCAGCGCTGTCCAGTGCGTAGGCCCACCAGGAAGCATGCAAGCTGTTCAACGCAGGATCTGTGCATCTCTTCAACGCAAACGGTTCAGATTACGATATGCAAATTAAAGCCCCCTTCTTTCTTTCCTCTCCCTTCTTTCCCCTTCCACCCTAATAGTTGGAATCCTACTAGGATTGGAATCCTAGTAGGACTCCCTCTTGGGGGCGCGCCCCTAGGGCTGGCCGGCCTCCCCCTCCCTCCTTTATATACGGAGGCAGGGGGCACCCTAGAACACACAAGTTGAGACAACTTTTAGCCGTGTGCGGTGCCCTCCTCCACAGTTACACACCTCAGTCATATTGTCGCAGTGCTTAGGCGAAGCCCTGCGCAAGTAACATCATCATCACCGTCACCACGCCCTCGTGCTGATGGAACTCTCCCTCGCCCTCAACTGGATCAAGGGATCGAGGGACATCATCGAGCAGAACGTGTGCTGAACACGGAGGTGCCGTACATTCGGTACTTGGATCGGTCGGATCGTGAAGACGTTCGCCTACATCAACCGCGTTGATAAAACGCTTCCGCTTTTGGTCTACGAGGGTACGTAGACACACTCTCCCCTCTCGTTGCTGTGCATCACGATGATAGATCTCGCGTGATCGTAGGATTTTTTTTGAAATACTACGTTCCCCAACATAATTAGCCTAATTAATCACAGGGGGCCCACTAGTCAGTGACAGAAGTGAACAGTGACCCGCGTTGACCATGGTCAACGCGGTCAAAGGGGGGTCCAGGGGCCCACAAGCAGCCTCACAGAGCGGGCCCCACGCGGTGAGAGGTCAGCGCGGCGCCGGAACAGCTCCAGCGAGGCCACCCACGGCGGCCGAACACCGGCGAGCTTCGGAAATCCGCTGTGGTGCATCTTTCGACGTGGTTCCACTTGTGTTCGAACGAGCGCTCGATGCCGCGTCAATCTGCGCAAACGGCGCGGGCTCCGGTGGTCGGAAATGATGGCTACGGCGAGCGCGGGCGGCGGCCGGAATCTGAGCTCGGCGCATTCTGCGTTCCCGCACGCTAGCGTGCGAACTAAAACTACAGGGGGCTTCGCAAGGCTGCCCTGAGCACGAGGGCATGCTCCCCTGGCTTCGACACGGCAATGGCGCCAGATGTGAGCTTAGGAGCAGCAAAGGTGGTCGTGGTCGCCGGTATTCGCCGGTGGCCGAAGCAAAAGGGGGCGAGGAAGATCCGGCGCTGCAGGGCCTCCCCGCTCCAGCTGGTGGCACCAGAGGAAGTGGCGGGCGCCGGTGACTCTTCTGGACAGCGTGAGAGGTCGAGCCGGTGCCGGTGGCCATGAGGTTGATGGAGTAGTGGCGGCGGCCGCACTCGGCAGAGACGAGAGGGATCGAGCGAGCGCGTGAGAAGAGAGTGAGAGGGCAATGAGGGCGAGGCTCCCACGGGAGAGGGACGACCGAGTCCTTATCCTCCCAGCCACCTGCCCCGTCGCGATGGTGAATCATGGGCGGCGCGGCGAGCTGCGGCCACGGCGGCGTCGACACGGGGAAGGGAGAGGGTAGAAGACGCTGTGGAGATGGGCTGGGCCGGCTGGGCCTCAGGTGAGCGCTAGGTAAGGCCTTTGCCCTTTTCTTTCTTTTATGTTTTCTTTTATTTAATAAACAGAGAGGGGAAATAAATTATTTGGGCATCCAAGTAGCTGTAACACCCCGCATATAACTTGCCATATTTGTAACTCCGACTCTTGCCATTTTCGGCTATGTGATATGTTTTTCCCTCCGCTGTCGGGTTTTGTTTTTCGTTTTGTATTTTGTCATGTCATGCATTTTCATATCATGTCATCATGTGCATTGCATTTGCATACGTGTTCGTCTCATGCATCCGAGCATTTTCCCCGTTGTCTGTTTTCCAATCCGGCGCTCCTATCTCCTCCGGTGCACCCCTCTAGTTTTCTTTCGTGTGCGTGTGTCAAACTTTCTCGGAATGGACCGAGGCTTGTCAAGTGGCCTTAATATACCACCCGGAGACTACCGGTCAAGTTTCGTTCCATTCGGAGGTCGTTTGGTACTCCAACGGTTAACCGGGCATCCGCAAAGTCCATTTGAGTGTCCAGCAAAAACCCCCTCTAAAACCAGCCCAAAACCCACCAAACTCTCTTCCATGCTCTAGGTCGTTCGATCACGATCGTGTGGGCGAAAACCGCACCTCATTTGGAGTCTCCTAGCTCCCTCTACCTATAAATATGTGGGCATCCCGAAAACGAAATCGCAGACAAACCCTAACCCTCTCCCTCCGCGCCGCGCCGGCCCGGCCAATCAGAGCGCAACACGTGTCGCCGCCGCCTCTCCACCGCGCCGGCCCGCGAAGCCCGTCGCGGGCCCGCCGGCCCGTTC